>NW_017729032.1:90836429-90845461 GCF_001723915.1 Gavialis gangeticus
ACACCCACACACACCCACACACACACACACACACACACACACACACACACACACACACACACACACACACACACACACTTTTGTTTCCCCGACTTGGCATTTAGCGAGAATAAAAGTAAACCAAGGGAAATGAATTCCATGAAGAATCGATGTTTATCCTTTTGCATTAACGAAAACATAAAGTTAAAATTACATCAATCTGCACTTTAATCACAGTTTTCTTTGTTAATGTTCACAGTCTTTTCTTGTTGACTCAGCATAAGCAGCAAAGGTCACACACATTTGTACTAAAGAATGCTATTGAGCTCTTTAAGTAACCGCTGATAAGAAATAAATGGTTTGGCTGTGTTTCCATGGCATGCTGCTTTAATCCAGTATAAATATTGACAGACTGTCTATCTGACTGTTATGGACTGTGATTAAAATAATAAAAAAAGAGAACAATAATATTGTTAACAATCATTAAAGACTTGGTTTAATATGTAATAAGCATTTTCTTGCAAAGAATGAAAGGATCATTAAAATTATCTATTACCAATTAATTGAAATAGACATATAAAATTATAGCTATTTATGACAAAGGGATGTGTATTATACTAGAGTTGCCACAAAATACTGAAATAATGAAAAATAGAAAAAATATGATTAATTTTGAATTAGAAAAAAATATTTAACATTGTTTCCCTGCTACATAAGAATTAGTTGAAGATGTCGACATAATGAATTTTGTGAGCAACTTCTTAAACCTATGTTTCACTAAACTCATTTTTTTCTTTCAGTATTTAGGGAAAGAAAATCTTACCGTTGCTAAACAAATAACACAGCTAATATTTTAAGGTGAAATTAAAATATTCTGTTCATCTAATATTTCAAAAGTATCAAGTGAAACAATATGCATGACACCTCAGCTAGATAGCTGTTCTCTATTTATCAAACCTAATTATAAAAAATAAATCATAGGACAAATATTGGCCCTACAATATGGAAATTCCTTACAACTCCAAAATCCCAGGAAATGTTGTTTTTTTCAGATGGATCCTCAAAGTCCATTAAGTTAATAATGCCCCTGGACATAAATAACATTTAAAGCACTACAAATAGTGGGTGTACAAGCATTCATAACTTAAGCGCTTCAAAAAACAGCCAAAATCTTCAAAACATTTTAAAGAGCTTTCTTTTAAAGCACTTTCTGAATTACCTGAGTGCTCTGTGGAGCGTGATGGGAGCATTGGTTCGATCTTCTGGCATCTCATAATGCTCTACTTCCCCATTCCCAACGGGGAAAGAGTGAGAGAAAAGAATGGACATGCGATAAGCTCTTTCATGTGTGCTCAGCTGTCTGGCAGCTTCCAGAACCCAAGAGGCATGGAATGAATGCTTTTCCATCCACCTCAGTAGACTGAAGAAGCCTGAGACATGCGAGGATTCCTGCTCTGTTGCCAAACAACTGGGGAAAAAGCTTCCTTGTATGCCTTTCAGGCTCACTCAGCAAACTGAAGAGCACTCACAGGCTGTCCACCCCACTCTCACTGATACATAAGACAGCAAGGCACTGTGGGGTAACAGAGAATTGAGTAACCCCTTATTGTACTGCTGCCTGGATGAAGAACACACCTATGACATACTGGGGCAGGGGCAGATGCAGCTGGGGCCAGGGGCTGGGCCATGGATGACATGAAGTTGACCACCAGGGCCAGGATGGTGTCCAACATCTGATGGTGTTCAATACCTGGTGGCCCTCCTCCATTGCCCCCACTGCCTGGGCCACAACAGTGACCTGCTACTCCTGGGCCTCAGACATCCTCTTGAGGAGGGCAAAGTGACTCTGCTTGAGAGCAAGAATCCTGTCCCAGAAGAGACAGTCCTCCTGGTTCCTCTCCCACTCATGCTTCATGTCCCGGGAGTGCCAGGCCTGTGAGTTCACCAGCCACTCCTCTTCCATGCTGACAAGCCAGTCCAGCAGGAGGGTGCAGTCCTGTGTGTTCTGCTGGCAGAGGCAGTGCATGCAGAGGGCACTGGTCCACTGCGGTGGCATCCTAGGAGGTGCATCCTTGCTTGTAGCTGGTACTTCACCCCTGTGTGTAGCTGCTAGAGCTGCAGAGCCAAGGGCTCTTTATGAGAGTTTGCAACATTTCAGAGATAATATGCACTATACCAAGGGACTGTGCACCATCTGGCCCAGCGGCAATGTGTAGGGGGTGCACATGGGTGCACGTGCATCTGCTGAGCATGACAGTGCTGGCAGCATCTGTGGAAACTCCCGATGCCACCAGTGTAGCCATGCCTCCCCAGCCACTGAGGGCATGCGCTGTTCATGGCCTTAGATCAGGGGTCATGCACACACAGGTGCCCAGGGACCATGGCAAGCTGGCTGGGCACCCCCTGTCATAGGCAGCTGCAGACCAAGGCCTCCATCCCCACCCACTTGACATGGGCAGGTGGCCTGGTTGGTGCTTGCCACAGGAAGCTTGTTTTTCCAGTCCTCTACCCAGGCTGGGCCAGAGCTCTGGGCCAGAGCTGGCTCCTTCCCAGCAGCTGCCATGGCAGTGCCAGACCAACTCCCCTGCTTCTGCTCCTACAGGCTAAGCTATTTGCTCCCATGGCACCAGGCCTCCCTATGTGGAGTCAGGGGGGTGAGTGGCATGGAGGAGTGGGGATCTGGAGGCCCCCACTCCACCATGCAGGGCCCCCAACTCGAGACTTGCAGCCCAGACATGAGCAGGTGAACTGGCATGGGTGGCTGCAGTGCCCCCTTTCCCCCTCCCAACCTTCCTCCCTGTGCACAACTTACCAGATGGGTGTGGCTTACTAGACCACAGACTTTGTCCAAGTGCTCCAAGTCTGTTACTGAAGGTGGTGAGGTAGTGTGGCTTCTTTCAGTATCCTGGGGTGCAGAGGCATGACACTTGGCTGCCCAAGCAGTGGTCCCCTCTAGGGAGAAGCTGGAGCTAGTCATCACTGGGGCCATTCTTGGCCCATTCTCCCCACTGGGGCTGTGTGCCTGGAACTGGCAGGACACATTGGCTTGGGATCCCTGAGTTGCCAACTGAGGCCAGGGATGGGGAGAATGTGAGGACCTGTGCCTGGTGCCCCAAGAAGCCCTCTCCCAGAGACTGCTTGTCACTGCTGGGACCTAGTGGAGTCTATGGTAGGCTGCCTGTGCTGAAGTAGATATGGCAGTTGTGTCCAAGCCCCTCACAGGCAAAATGTGGTCCAGCTGCCACATAAAAGGCATTGTGTTGTGTGAACCCCCAGACCACTGGTTGTGGTCTGTGCTACAGACTCACTGGGTGTGCATGGCCCTAACCTTTATGTAGCACTGCTGACCAGACCACTGGAGGCTGTATTCCCACATATGGGCCACCATGCCTTCATATGTGTAGGCATTAGACCAGCTGGCCTTGGCAAACTGCTGCTCTGCACTTTTACATCACCCCACACTGCAACAAGGCCAGAGATCTCTCCCTCTAACGAGTTGGGGGCCCAGGAGGAGGTCTTTAGCATTGGGAATGCTGCCATCATGGTTGCTTCCAGGGACCTCAGGGGCTCAGGCAGAGACTGGGTGCCAGAGAGGTTTGGCATATGCCCACAGTGGAGGGGCATAGTGGCCAGGAGGCAGGCAGCTGGTGAAACAGGCCCCAAGGAGCAGTGCTGGGGTCTCTGGACCCACTGTGGCTGGCACATGACTGCACTCCTGGGACCCAATGCCTAGGGGCAGGCAGCAGCTGGCACAGGCTGGGACAGCCAAGGAACCATCCCTGCCTCACAGCTGGAGAAACTGCCGGCTCTGCCTCAAGCAGGAGCATAACCCCCTACTGGTCTGGCTGACCAGACACAGTTTTGTGCCCAAGTCAGCATCTACACATGCAATACTGTGCAGTGGGTGCCTATACACGTGCAGGGAAGCTGCTCCGACACTTTGTAATCACAGTGTGTCAGAGCAGACTCAATTGTGCTTAGTGTGCCACAACCAGTGGTCCACAAGCTGTGATCTGGGGGTGCTTAATGATTAAATGAGTCTACTGGAATGTGGTAATTACCATACTCCAGCAGACTCCAGCGTCATGTGCATCAGTTTCCCCATGTTGAAAAATTGCGGCAGGAGCCTTTTAACTAAAGCTTATTAGACAAGCTTTAATTAAAGTGCCCCCACCACCATTTTTCAGTGCAGGGAAGCTGCTACACATGATGATTCAGGAGCTTTAATTAAAGCAGTGCTCGGAGCCACTCTAATTAAAGCACCCACCCTCCACTCCCAGAGCATGTTTATAAGTGCCCAGTAGCTACTGTGTGGTTAATCTGCTACCTGTATCTACCTGTAGGTGTGCTCATTGTTGCAGTAACTTTAAATGCTCTAATTGGTGGGGGAGGCAGGGCATAGTTGGGGACCATAAATCTTTATGCCATTGAAGTGCTCCAAATTTGAAGCACTTCAGATTTTCCATGGCCAAACTAGGTAGACCTATTGGGAATCAGGCCCTATTAAGTAAAATACAACTAGCTGAGCTCAGATGTGTACACTATGTTATTAGTAATTACAGGAAAATATGGGAATTGCCAAACTGGATCACAGAGCTGCCCTGTTGCCCATGTCAGATAGGTGCAGCGTCGGTGTTTAAGGAAGGAACAGGCAGCCATTAAATAACCCACCAAGGATTTCTTCATAATCCCTGCCAGATAATATTGGTTTACATGTGTCTTGGAACAAGATGTTTAGCTCATATGCATTAGAGTAGATAAAAAAAAATATTACTCAGTGGGCATGTCTACATGTGTGCTTTAATGCACAGTAACCTATTTTACCCTACATTAAAGTGGCGCATAAAAATTGTGCTATTACATTAACGTGCAGTAAAATAGACTACTGTTCATTGTGTCACCTAAAAAGTATGCGTTTGCACTACTGTACATTAGAGTAGCCTAATGCACGTTAATTTAGTACCTCACATTGGAGGGCATTTGTACACATTTGTGCCACAGCTCCAGATTCTTTTAAAAGTGCCTGGTGCTGCAGTGCATACATTTGTATAAATGGCAAAATGCGCACCAGTGCTGAGAAAATGGCAGTGGCACACTTTTGAACTAACACACATTGAAGATGTTTTAGTGCAAAAGCACACCCCTACCATTTTCTCAGTGCTGATGTGCATTTCACCATTTATACAAATTAATGCGATACAGCGCCAGACAAATCAGCTCTCATGCGGATCTCCGGCATTCAAGATATTTGGTATATTAATTATTAACTTCCACTTCTGGCTAACTTTGTTTCTTCACTTTACATAATAAGCTCAAGCCAATAACCTGCAGCCAGCCGGTTCCAGTCCAACCATCAGGGCAATCAATCCTCTGAGGCTGCAGGAAAACAGACACCTCACCTGTAACAAGTTCAAATCAGCATTATGTGCCCAGGGAGTCCTAACTGAGAAATTATGGCAACCAATCTCCTGGAACTGATGGAAACAAAGTCCACCTGCTCCAGCCTTTAAAAGTAAGAGGGAGCTTGGGAAAAGATTTTGGTGTTTGCTTCTGATACTTTGCAGTTCCTTAAATTTGTTTTACCTGAAACTCCTGGATTACTCCTGGATTTTGGCTTAGACCCCTGACTCGTCCTGAACTCTGGCTTTCCTTAATTTTGGTTTAGGCTCCTAGACTACCTGAAACTCCATTCTCAACTCCTGGCTCACTGTGACCCTGGCTCTCTCTGGCCTTGGTTAACCTGGTTAACCAGGTGACCTTCCCTGACTTCATGTCCCAATTGCTAACATATCATCAATATAATATAATTAATAAATATAATACTATATTATTCAAAAGGAACTGATAAGGAGGCATGGTTGAAAGAAAAGAATATCTTCAGATTTTACGACTTTCCCATTCCCTGTCTCCCTCTTGCTAATTGTGTATTGTTGTACCAGATCAGGGGTTTTCAACTTTTTTAAATAAGTGTACCCCAGCAGCCCCCTTTTTAGTAAGTGTACGTTGGGGGGGCTGGTGAGCAGTTGGACACCAAGTAGGGGGAGGGAGTGGTGAGCGGCCAGATGCCGAGCAGGTGTGTGGTGAGCAGCATTGCAGTATCTGTGCAGCCCTGCTCTCACTCCACCCCCGCTCCTGTCAGGCAGCAGTGCAGGATGGCGGCGCTCGGTCCCCATCTGCCCCCACTTACTCCCTGGGACCTTTCAAAATACCTTCAGGGGTACACGTACCCCCAGTTGACAACCCCTGCACTAGATCCAATATAAGACTTAGTCCTACAAAGACTTACCAGGCAGAGGGATTATTATAACATCATAAAGCTCTGCTCTGAAAGGACACATAATCATTTTACATCATAAGGAGTCTTTAAAAGCATGTCCTGTCTCTCCACACAGTACCTTGTAGAATTTGAGCTTCAGACTGTATCTTCTTAAAGGTGGAAGCCCATTTTTTGCTTAGTCTCATTCCTTTTTTGTGCTTTCTAAGAATTAGGTTATTTTTCTATACTAATTGTGCTTCACATTCAGCTAAGTTTAAGCAGAAGTTAAAAATTATATCTGGCTTTCTAATAGTTCATCCAGGTGATAGCAGGAATGGTTTAAAAAGTTTTAAAATAGAAATTGTGGCCAAATAAGTTACAGCTTACATTAAAATAAGGTTGATGAAACCTAATAAATTAGGGTAATTAAACATCTTTTAACTCAATGTTTTCAGAGAATTTGAGATTTTTATCATATGTCTTATTAGGCAGCAGTCACTTTGGTGGCAGTAAAATGTATGCTGAGAAAATAAAATACCAACCATCCCCCAACCCCCAAATATCATATTTTCTAGTTGCTTTGTATATCTCAACTTTATTAGATTTAACAATTAATGGAATCTAATTTTGTACCAGCTAACTGATAAAATAATTCTCCATTGTGAAGCTCCTTGTGTCATATTGATGTGTGTCAAGTGTAAAGTGGTCTCATTCTGTCTTGGCAGCATAGTTCTCTCACTTTGGATAGTTGGTAAATGTGCCAAAATTCCATGTAATTGACCAGCACCTCACAATTCCCTGTTCATCTGTATTCACAGACAGATGAACTTGTGATAGTCTCCTGCTGCAAACACTTTATTGAATTCACTCTTTATATTTCATTTTATAATTCACAATGGCTCAAATCTTTAAGTGGTTCTTAAGATTTTTTTTTATTTTTTATGCCACATAATCAGTTATTGATAATGAAATATTCGATTTCTCTATCTTGTCTCTCCTTTGGGGTTCACACAAGCAGAACACTGAAATATATACCTACAGAAAACAATATTGTGTAGTCAAGCAGAAAATGCACCTAATGCAACATTTTTGAGAAAATGGCTTACTCTAAGTGGTGTTATCATAGATCAGGGGCCTGGTTGTGTGCACATTTGCAGGGTCAGGGGAGGCGTGGGCAGGATCAGGAAGGCAGGTCCACAGAGGAGTTGGCAGGTCCATGGAGGAAGGGGTTGGTGGGTGGTTTGATGGGATCAGGGGCATTAGTGAGTCCATACAAGGGGTGGACTTAGTGTGACTGAAGATGCTAACGATTCCAGGGGGTGTGGATATGTGGTCTTCAGGGAGGGTTGTCTGTCCAGGGATGGGTGTGAGGGATCAGAAGGCTAAAGATAGCCAATAAGGTAAGAAAAGGGCAGCCACAGGGTTGGGGCAAGTGGCTAGACTTTCCCAGCCTCAGACCTGTACTGTAAACATGTACATATGCCCAGTGGGCCACATGCAGGTACTCCCAGGATCTGATTACTTTAAGTAAAGCAACTGTAGATTTTGCACACATTCACTGATACCAGGAGCCACACCATGAATGCGATCTGAGTGAGTGGGGTAGGAAAACAACTAGTGGGTCCACAGGTGGTGGGAAAATGGCAGGATCAAGGGCTGGTGACTCCATGGGAAGGAGGTTGGTATGTCTGCAAGGGGGCTGACTGTCCTGGGGTGGGGAGATTGGGGGGCTAAAACTATTCCAGTTAGGATTGGAGGGGTAGAAGAAAAGTACAGTCCTGGGGATGGGACAAGCGGCTGAGCTTTCCCAGCCCCAGAGCTATGCTCTGAAGGTGTACACATGTTCAGTAAATTGGACTAACTTGTGCCCAATCTAACTTAGTGAAGCACACAGATCATGCCAGCCATTTTTTGCCTGATCTAATCTCCCTGAAGATATACAGTTCACCACTGTAGATTAACTAGGTCAATTTAAATGCAATGCCTGCACATACCCACTTCCTTTCTCTCTCTCTCTCTCTCCCCCTGAGCAACTTCTCACCCACAAATAAATATGGTGATTCATCATTTCCCCCATGTGTTAGTTTATTTCCATTCTATCCTAGAAATCTATTTCCTGTGGCATCAAGAAATCACTAGAAGAACTTGTCTGAATAAAATAAGCAGACTTTGGCCCAACACCTTAAAACAATGAGAATGAACACAAGAACTTTTAAAATGCAAGCAAAGTATACATTGCAAATTAAACATTTGAAGAGGCATAATATAATGAACATTTACTTTGTTTGGTCCTCAATACCAAATATGCAAAGACATAATAAACTTACTGAAATGAACAGAAATACATCTAATTTACTGAATTTTAATTACTCTTTATTACTCCTATAAATCAGTAGACGTTTACTTGCATTTGCAAATATTATAAGTGTTATTATTTTTAACTATATCCCATTGTAATTGCAATAGAATTTGAAGTTATGCTCTTACTGATAACAGTCATTTTAAGTGGGGTTTTTTGTCTCACTAAATCTGAGGCAAGTTTAAACTCATAAAACTCAAGGACAACTTCACCTCATTGCTTCATCATGGAAACATGATTTTAGACTCAAAATCATTATATTTACAATCCCCAGAGGAAAATTTATATTAACACCAGCATTGGCTTTAAGGTTTTATTTTAATCCAAAAGAATACATTTCATGCAAGATAAGATCACTGAAGAAATTGAGTATTGAATAATATGCAAACATCCCCTATTACTATAAAGCTCAAGTATAGTTTCATAATTTCTAGAGTC
>NW_017729032.1:90850461-90857977 GCF_001723915.1 Gavialis gangeticus
GTTTCCCCGGTCCTCCTTCCTCCCTTTTTTGAAGATGGGAACCATGTTGGCCCTCTTCCAGTCCTCCGGCACCACTCCAGAGCACCACGAGTGCTCGTAAAGCCGTGCCAGAGGTCTTGCAATGACCTCGGCCAATTCCTTTAGAACTCTAGGGTGGAAATCATCTGGACCAGTGGACTTGAATATGTACAGCCCCTCCAGAAGCTCCTAACTAAATCCTCACTAACCCTTGGCCCAGGTTTGCCTCCCCCGGGGCCTGAGGGGGGCCCAGCAGGGAGGTGACTGTTCTGGTCCCTGCTTAGGAAGACAGAGGCAAAGAAATCGTTAAACATGTTAGCTTTGCCGTCTGGTGTGACCCCCAAATTTCCCAATGCGTCCTGCAAGGGCTCCACATTACCCGGGACCTTCTTTTTACCCCCTATGTATTTAAAAAAGGACTTCTTATTGCTTTTAATCCGGGAAGCTAGTCCCAGTTCCATCTCTGCCTTGGCCTTCCTTAAGGGTTAAGTATGTGATACTTAACCCTTGAATGTGTACCTGCATTTAAAATGTAGTTATTATCTAAACCTTTTCAAACCAAGGTATTGTACAAATTATGACTGTTGACAATTTAGAGACAACCTTCCCCCTCCCTGATGAACTGTGTTATAGGCATGCAGAGTTGAAAGTATTTTAATATTATTAATAAATGTAAAACTGGATTTGTTCACAGCGTGATGAAGCAGTGGGGTGACTTATCAGTTAAAAGCTTCAGTGAAAATATCCCTAATACTAATTATGCACTTTAAACCAGAAATTATTTGGTACTATTTTAGAGCCAAATGATTCATTTAAATGATAAACTCAAGTTTGTACATACCAAAAAGGTAATACTGCATTCTTGTTGATATTATTGCTAATAATAATAATATACAAAATTCTGATAGAGACCATCACTTTACAGAAAGTGGACTCAGTAGAAGTAGGCCACATTATGCCTTTTGCATCTTCTAACTTTTGATTTTACCTAACAGTTTCTTAGCTAACATCTTATTTAGTTGTGGGGGGGGAAGGGATGGAGAAAAGGGTTCATCTCTCCCCTGCATGGATTGATGGTATAAGGCTTTTCACAACACTTTCCTTGATCCACAGTTTCCTCCAATGTCTTTCATAATGATCACTGTGCTCAATCTCACTCTAGGTCATATCTAAATGTTTTCATTGGTGAGTCTTCTTCAGAATTGCAACACATAAAAGTTAGGCATCTTGTCTCAGGAAGGTCATCTAAATTGACAGGATTAGCCAAGTAAGATCCCCACAGAGTGCATGAAGAGGGTTATAGTACAGGCAGAAGTATTCTTTGAAATGTTTCGTAATGAAATGGGCTTGGAAACAATTCAACATGGTATTGTTTCAACTCTGGGACACACATGGGTCCTGTGGTATCCCTGGGGCAAAACATTTAAAAAATGCTCTGCCCACATGCAGGCAAAACCAGGTTCTCCAGCCCCAATCCATTCCACCTCCCCATCTTGTGGTGGAGAGAGGAGGAAGGATCAGAGCATCAAGTCACTACAATCTCCTCTAAAATACCCTGGCTAGAGAGTTGTGCCTGCATGTGGGCAGAGCAGTTTTGAAATGTTTCGCCCAAGAGTAGGAGTCAATGGGGTTGGGGTGGGGTGGGGTGGGGAGGGGGCGTAGGGAGGTAGGCATAGAATACTCCTCTTGCAACTCAGATCCAGCAGCAGTAAAGCAGAAATTCAGAGGTCTCCAAGCACAAGGAACAAAAATCAAAATACCACATAGCATGCGTGCTATTAATCTTTTGAAACATTTCAGAGGTGTTTGAAATGTTTCAATTATTACTTCTGTCTTTGCACTTGTCCCTGTTGAACCTCATGAGATTTCCTTTGGCCCAATCCTTCACTTCATCTCGGTCAATCTGAATCCTAGCCATATCTTCCAGTGCATCAACTATACCCCCTCCCCGCTCAGCTTGGTGTCATCTGTGAACTTGCAGAGGTGCACTGCAACCCATCTTCCAGATGGTTAATGGAGATATTGAACAAAATTGGCCCCAGGACTGACACCCCTGGAGCATTCTACTTGATACTGCCTGCCCATTAGACATTGAGCCACTGATTACTATCCATTAAGCCTGATGCTCCAGCCAGCTTTCTATCCATTTCACAGTCCATTCAACCAATCTATAATTCCTGAAGTTGCTTGCAAGATTGCTGTGGAAGACAGTATCAAAAGCTTTACTAAAGTCAAAGTATATTATGTCCACTCATCTCCCCACATCCACAGAGGCAGTTACCATAGAAGGCAATCAGTTTGGTCAGGTATGACTTGCCTTTGGTGTATCCATGATGACTGTTCTTAAATCACCTTCTTCTCCTTCAAGTGCTTTGAAACGGATTCTTTGAGAACCTGCTCTGTGATTTTTCCAGTAAATAAGGTGAGTAGTTCCCTGGATCCTCTTTCTTCCCTTTTTTAAAGAGGGGTACTATATTTGCGCTTTTCCAGTCATCTGAGACCTCCCCCAATTACCATGAGTTTTCAAAGATAATGGCCAGTGGTTCTGCAAATCATGAGCCAACCCCATCAGCAGAGATCCTCGTTTTCTCTCATTTAAAAAAAAAATCCCCCATTTGTGGGTAAATAAAAATAACCCCATATCCACATTTTTTGTGATTAAAATGTAACACCACTAAATATAGATCTGTATATTAGTGGTGTTTCATTTAAATCACAGAAAAATGCGGATCTGGGGTTACTTTTTAACCAAAAATTGGGGATTTTTTTTTAAATCAGAGAAAACCAGGAGCCCTGTCCATCAGCACCCTCAGATGCACTGCATCTGGCTGCATGGACATGTACATGTCCAGCTTTCTTAAATAGTCCCTAACCTGTTCTTTCAATGAGGCTGCTCGCCTCTGCCCCAAACTGTGCTCCCTGGCACTGTAGTTTAGGAGCTGACCTTCCCTGTAAAGACCAAGTAATTACAGTATAAAGCCTAGTAATTATAGTAATGGCCCAGAAAGTAGAAGACCTTGGTTACAGGCCCTCCTCCGTATCCTCATATTGACAAAAAAGTTATGCGCAACATAGACCTTGATTGTCCTTCACTCAACTTGCCATTATAGAATCATAGAAAATTGGGGTTGCCAGGGGCCTTAAGAGGTCATCTAATCCAACCCCCTGCTCAGAGCAGGACAATCCGCAACTATAACATCCCAGCCAAAGCTTTGTCTAGCTGAGTCTTAAAAACCCAAGGATAGAGATTCTACCACATCCCTGGAAAACCTGTTCCAGTGTTTTACTACTCTCCTAGTGAGAAAATTCTAATATCTAACTTAAAACATCCCTTGCTGCAACTTGAGACCATTGCTCCTTGTTCTGTCATCTGCCATCACAAAGAGCAGTCTAGATGCATCTTCTTTTCAGCCCCACTTCAGGTAGTTGAATGCTGTTATTAAATCCCCTCTCAGTATCCTCTCCTCTAAACTAAATAAGCCCAGTTCCCTCAGCCTCTCCTCATAAATCCTGTACCTCAACCCCCTCACCATTTTTGTTGCCTTCCACTGGACTCTCTCCAATTTGTCCATATTCTTTCTGTAGTGGGGGGCCCAAAATTGAACACAGTACTCTAGATGTAGTCTCACCAGTGCTGAATAGAGGGCAATAATCACTTCCCTTGACCTGCTGGCAGCACTTGTACTGATGCACCCCAGTATGTGTTGTTAGCCTTCTTTGCAACAAGGTCCCACTGTTGGCTCATTCAGCTTACTGTCCACTGTCAGGTCATTTTCTGCAGAGCTGTTGTCCAGACAGTCTGCCTCTAGCCTGTACTAATGAATGGAAGCATTCCATCCTAAGTGCAGGACTTCGTACTTGTCTTTGTTGAACCTCATGAGGTTTCTTTTGGTCCAATCCTCCAATTTGTCTAAGTTACTCCGAATCCTACCCCTACCCCTACCCTCCAGCATATCTACTACTCTCCCCAGCCTGGTGTCATCTGCAAACTTGCTGAGGGTTTACTCCATGCCATCTTCCAGGTCGTTGATGAAGACATTGAAGAAAACGAGTCCCAGGACCAACCCCTAGGACACTTGGTACCGCCTGCCAACTAGATATCAAGCCATTAATTACTACTCTAAGCCCCAATGTTCCAGCTAGTTTTCTATCCACCTTACAGTTTTCTGTCAACCTTACCTTCAATATCAAGTTGAAATGTATTGTCAGTCTCAGATCTTTTGTATCTTCTTTTATACAAACCTCTATTACCATTTAATTTCTCAATATTTTCTTCTAAATAACATCAAGACCTTTCTTACTTTCCTCAATTTCCAACTTCTTCTTCTCTCTCTTTTTCCCCCTCTCACTTTTTCATATAGATATTTGGCACATAACTTTCATGAACCTTATCAATGTATATTTTATGTTTTCCATTTCCAATCTAAGCCATTACCTTGATACTGCTATCTAATTCCACCCCCCCACCCCATCACTGGATTGTTTCTTCCTCTTACTCTCATATGTTCACTTGTACTTTTTCCATCTTTTCCTTCCCTCAATCTTCCCATGTCTCCTAAATCTATTTCTCCTTTATCACTACTCTTCCAGTTTTCCTTCTCTCATTGTCAGTCTATTCATTTGTTTTCTTCTACCTCTTGTCCTCTCTCTCTCAAGATCTTTTCTCCTTCCTCATATGATTTCTGGTTACATCTCTTCAATTTCTTGTATTTTTTTTCCTCCCTTTTTTTTCCTTTGACTCTCCTCTTTCTGTATCACCCCCTAATATTACCCTGCCATGCTGTTTTCTACTTTACCAATTATGTTGCATTGGTGCTTTAATCATTGTTGGTTGAAATATTTCTAGAACCTCCATCCAGTGGCTTTTACGTCCACAATCTTTCATCCTATTAGTGAAGGTTCTCAAAAAGCACAACATCCACCAAGACATCACATTCTATTGTGAACAGAAAGCTATTATAGTAACTGGAACACAGTTTATTGCAAGATCCTACATATTTCCCTCTCTTATTTGCTGGTATCAGCAGAACTATTGGTCAAATAATTCCTACAGGAGATCGTGCAAAGGTTTACAGCACTGAAAGAAAGAATTTGCATCATATGCATGATTCCAATTTTTAACTGTGCTGATGCAAATAAAGAATAATTCTATTAAAGCCAACAGTTGCATTAATCTAAAACACGTGCAATAATATAAGTAGACCTACACAACATGTTTTTCTAACTAGTCCAAGCTTTATCCTGCTGTTAAGAATGTTTCAATTTATATTTTAGAAAGCAGAGAAACAAAAAATTCTGACAATCACTTCTCATTCAATAGGGCACTCATTAAAATAATATTTGTATGGGATCTTGGGGGAAAAGATATTAAAAAGAACCCAAAAAGGAATAAAGAATTCTTGGGACATAATGCAACATGTATCACAGCAATGTTAGTATTATATAGATAAAAAAAAAGTTGTGCTCTTCTAATTACTTGAACCACTATCCTGGTCTTGTTTTCATTATTTTTTTAACATATTAGAAAATGTCATTACTCTCAAGAAAGGATATATAAATTTACTTCTTTCTTCACTAACCCAGTTAAATGTTTAAAAATGGCCCATATTTATACAGTACGAAATGAAAGTTTTAATATGATCAAATGATCCTAGTTAAGTTATATAGTATCTAACACTGTTTTGCAGCCTTATATGTTTTATTGGGGCCCACTGTCTAAATCAGCAAGGATCCTCATTTTCTTTGATAAATAAAAATATATTTTTGGATATAAAAGAATAAACCCCAAATCCATGTTTCCACGATTAAAATGAAACACCACTGTTTCATTTTAATTAAGGAGAAATGTGGATTTTGAGTAACTTTTAAAATCCAAAAACTAGGGATATTTTTAAATTAGAGAAAACTAGGATCCTTGGTAATCAGTACTTCCATCCCATTTCCCACCCTCTATGAGCAATATATGTCCTCCTTTCCCCCCTCAGTGATTTCATAGGACACAACCTAATAAATGGAAAGACATTTGACTAGCTACAGACATACATAGTGAAATAAGATTTTTTTTCATGTTGTTACTAGAGTGAGTTTTGGACCAGTCCATGCTCATCACTAGAAGATACCACACAGAGCAACTTTTGCTATGTGCTGGGCAAATGCTTGTGAATCATAGACTACTCAGAGCTTCTCTTAAGTTTTCATTCATATAATGTATTTCAAGGACAGACATTCACTTATCACTTGGTCTTTGTCAGGATCTTCTATCACATTATTTAAGTATTGGAATCTCTGCTCAGCGAGAAACAGCAGTGTGCAAGCAGTCCAGCAAATTCCTGGAGCATGATGAGGATTTTTTTTTTATATAGACGTAGTCAAACCAATTAGGGGGGAGCTCCTCTTGACTTCCTACTCACAAACACAGAGGAATTGGTTGAGAATGAGAAGGCAGGAGGTAACTTGGATGACAGTGACCATGAAATGACAGAGTTCAAGAACCTAAGGAGAGGAAAGACAGAAAGGAGCAGAATAAGGAGACTGAACATTAAAAAATGAACAAACACACTTTCACAAACTCATGGATATGGTGGCCCTGGGACACAAGTCTGAGAGGAAAGGGAATCCAGGATATTTGCTTTAATTTAAGAAGCCTCTCTTAAGTGTGCAGGGGCAAGCTAGAGCAATAGAAGAATGGGAAGTTCAACAGAAGACCAGCCTGACTAAACAGAAACCTCTTCAATGAGCTTAAACTCAGAAAAGAATCCTGTAAAAAGTTGCAACAATGATTGGAATGCTGCTGGAAATTGGTGATGAAGTAGAATAGAGCATGACAGCATAATATTAGAGGATTATATACAGAAAGGAGAATAAAAAGAGGAATATGAGAAACTGCACAGAGCAAACCAGAATTCTGATGGAGGATAATGAAAGGACAGGTGATAGAAAGAAACAAATGAGCAGAACTAGGGAACATAAGTATCACTTAGGCATGCAGACAGAAAATTAGGAAGGCTGAGGCAGTGAGATGCATCTTGCATGGGACAGAAATTGCAATAAAAATAGATATTACAAGTATGTTAAAAGTTAGAGGAAGACCAGATAAACAACAGATTCTTTAGGAAATGCAGAAGGCAATCTAGTTTTGGGAAGGCTGAAGTACTTAATGTCTCTTTTGCTTCAGCTTTTGCAAACAGAAGCAGCTACCAGATGATAAGGTTAGTTGGCAGTAAAGATAGAGAAGGAGAAAGACTGCGTAGAGTAATGCAAAAACAGGTTAAAATTACCTAGAGAAGCTAGATGCTTTCATATTGGCAGAGCCAGATGGGATGCATTCTAGGATACTAAAGGAATTTGTTGAGGTAATTTCAGAGCCATTGCCTATCCTCTTTGAGAACTTGTGCAGGTCAGGTGAGGTCCCAGATGACTGGAAAAGGGAACCTGATTTCTTTCTAAGATGAGATGACAGCCTTTGGGAATGAGGAGAACAGAGGATATGGCACAGCTT
>NW_017729032.1:90862977-90866021 GCF_001723915.1 Gavialis gangeticus
AGAACAGAGGATATGGAACAGCTTGGCTTTATCAAAGGTTTTGATGCTGCCTCCTACAGCAGTCTCATTAACAAGCTAAGGCCATACAGACTAAAATACTGTAAGATGGCTACATAATGAGTAGTGAACAAGTAATCATCAGTGACTCAATATCTAGTTGGGAGAAGCTATCAAGTGGGGTTCTTCAGGGGCCTGTACTAGGTTCACTATGGTCTAATATTTTCAGTAATGATTTGGATAAGGGGACTGAGTACATATTTAAGAGATGACACCAAGTTAGATGGTGTTCCAGATATCCAAAAGAGTAGATCTAGGATCCAGAATGACCTGAGCAACCTGAAGAAATGGTCTGCAAGTAATCAGATGAGATTCATTCAGAACATATGCAAAGTTCTACACTGGGAAAGATGCACATACAGACTGGGTAATGACTGCCTAGGCTGCAGTACTACAGAAAAGGACCTGGGGGTTACGTAGAACACAAGAAAAATGAGCCAACAATGTGCTCTTGGTGAAAAGCCAACAGTATCCTGGACTGTATTAACAGGAGTATCACTTAAAAATGAAGGGCAGTGAATCACTTTGTTCAGCACTGGTGAGGCCTCACCTGGAGTACGGTGTCCAGTTTTGAGCCCCACATTTCAAGAAATATGTGAGTAGTTTAGAAAGAGTCCAGAACAGAGCAAAGTGATTAGGGGCTTGAGAAGCAAGACTTCTGAGGAAAGACTGAAATAATTAAGATTATTTAGGCTGGAGAAGAGAAGTCTGAGAAAGTATTTGATAACAGTCTTCAAATACTTAAAAGCTGATCAGTAATCACCTGTAATCACTGATTACAGAGTACTCTGTAGAGCAGCAGGATAGAGCTGTTTGGTCTTCTTACATCTCCACTTCTTCCTTCTTCCCCACTCACCCCCCACTCCCCCCTCCAGAGAAAGGGTGAGAAAAAAGGATGGACCTTTCCTGTGTGCTTGGCTGTTCTTGACAACTTCTAGACCCTAACAGGCATGGAAGGAATCCTTCTCTCCATCCACCTAAGTAGACTGAAGCATGAAGGATATGCAGGGATTCCTGCTCTCTTTTCTCTGTAGTTGTAGGGGACAGGACCAGGACCAATGGCCTTAAGATGAAGCAGGGGAAGTTTAGGTTGGAGTTTAGCAGCAACTTTCTGACTACAAGGATGGTCAAGCATTGGAACAGGCTACCTAGAGAAATTGTGGAATCTCTATCTTTGGAAGTTTTCAAGAGCTGTTTAAAGAGACACTTGACTTGGCTTTACTGGGGGCTGGACTAAATTACTTTTTGTCCCTTTCAGCCCTACTTTCCTGTGATCCTATGATTTCACTGATTCAAATCATTTTCATTTTTGATTCCTCTCACTTTGTTTCAAGTCAAATAGCTATATAATTTTATTTTTTCCTGGAATCCATCTATGGGTTGCCTATAATTTAATATTGTATTTCTTACTGTAAAAGTAAGTTTTTCCACACCTTGCTCCTTATTATGACAATAATTATCAGACCACCCTCAATACTGGGGGCATCATAAGGCATGCTTTAACATTTTCTTCATAAAGAGAATTTACCAGCAGGCCACCATATTTTTAGAGTTTATGGGGTGAAGCATATACCATAAATTAATGAATTTGTAATATTCTTGGGAACAAATTATATTTTCAATTTTGAAGCAACTCTACTGGAAGAAAGAGCATCACTTGAGAACAATGCACAGGCAAGATGACAATTTCACCCTTGATGAAGTTATTCATCACATTTTTTGCATATGACATTTAATACACCTTTACTCGCTCTATTTTCTACTTCAGTGTAACATAATACTGTCATTTACTAAACAGGATAATTTTAGCCCAGGTCAAGTGCTATTTCCTAATATTAGAACATTACACTTGAGGTGGATGTCATCCATTATCAAATAAACTACACAGGTAGTCAATCTAAATCTAATTTACAGCATTGGATTATACATGTTACTTTAATTTTAAAGGTACATAAACTACTGCTACAACATAACTTTAAGAAGAAAGTACAGAAAGGAGAAAGATACCTGTGGAAAGGACAAAGTTTGAAAGTAAAACGAAAAAAGCAAGATAATGCTACAGCATATAACTCAAGGGGATGGACAAGATGACCTAACAGGTCTTTTTCATTTCCAGTCTTCATGATTCAATAATGATTCTATCAAACTAGAAACCTCAACAAATCAAATAGGTCAGTGTCCTATACCTTTTAAATGCTATGTTCTATTTGCAAACTCCTATGGACTCCAGATGGCTTTTTAAGAGAGAAAACGCCAACCCTCAGTCGTAGCTACTTAAAATTTAAAGAAATTTTTGCAGCCCAACTCAAAATGATTTTGAGATTTGATAATCATTTCATTGCTGATAATCACTGGAGTATAATAATGGAAACAAATAGAACAATTTACTGGATTATTTTCCCCACTGAGAAAAAAAAAGTTTTCCCATGGAAAATAATAATGTTGGGAAAAAAAGCATCTTAAGTACCAGTCAAAGTGAATACAATTATTATAAAAAATAAAATTACTGTTTTTTAAAATGTAAATGCCCCAAAATACTGTCTCACTTTCGCTCTGAGCAGGACAACCTACCATTCATTTTCTGCCAACATATACAACTGTCAATATATAACACTAAAAAAATAAAATGTTGGATTCAAGTGTTAGAGAATGGATGGCTGAAATATGGGTAATAAGATTAAGAACCTTGCAAAATCAGGATTTACTATTTCAATATAATAAATTTTAAATTTATTCAGATGTTTGTGTCAGCTGATGAAATGTGAAGACTATAGTCATGGTTGTGAGCTTTGGAGTGCAAAGATATCTTGGTGTATGCTTGCACAGATACAAGGAGGTCTGTTTAATAGGATCAGAGAAGTGAGCACCACAGTAAAGATTTATCTGAGGTACTACTTGGGGGAGCATGTCACAGATGATGTTACTGCTGCTGCCAAAACCATTCCTTCTAGTGCCTTCCAAAGTTATTATGCTGTGGCCGCTGCTAA
>NW_017729032.1:90871021-90880250 GCF_001723915.1 Gavialis gangeticus
TGTAAAAAGAGAGCAGGGTGTCCCAGGCATTTGTGACAGATGGGTGCAGTGACAACTTCCAGCTGCCATTTTGCTGCCAACTTAATTGTTAGGGTGACTGTATTTAGATCTTAGGGAACATTGAATCTACAGGTGCATAAAAGGCTATAGTCTGTGGCCTGGTGAAGCTGCTAAAATGATGTACCGTTTCCATATCTTCCAGCAAATCCCAAGCTCTTATAAAACATGGAAAAGCACCATATATATCTTGGTTGTTTAATCAAATAAGTTGAATAATAATAATAATAAATAATCATAATGTAAACCCCCACAAAACATTAAAAAAACAAACCACCTGAACTATAAGGTAAAACTTTCCAAAGTTTGGTTTTCTTTTTTTGCCCTCCCTTCCCCTATATTATATTAATAGGGATTTTTATTTAACATTTCATATCATATATTTATTTTTCATATGCACACACAGAATAGAAAACTTGTAAATTATTTCATGTCTATATAATTATATTTTATAGAACACTATTATAATTTGAGTCATTTAATACTCTTTGCTTTTAAATATCTCTAAGAGCCCCAACCATTGTTGACTGTAGGTTAAAAAAATACCAACATTTACATTATAAATTGCACATTTCCAAAAAGAGATTATTTAAAAAATGATTTTCTTACCTAAACCATGCCTATGTGTTGACATTGATGGTAAGACAGTCCAAGCCTTGGTTTTTGGATTGTAACATTCGACTGTATTTAATGTCTTTAAACCATCCCGACCTCCAATAACAAAGAGTTTATCATCAATGACAGCTACACCAAACTGAAGCCTCCTTCCATTCATCACTCCAGCCTGGATCCATATATTTGTCCTGAGATCATATTTTTCTATAGTTGTAGCACCTAATAAGGAACATTAAATGGGATGGTGTATTTAACACAGATGTCCTCAAACACCCTCCTCCCCAAAACTGACTTTCACTGCTTGTGTCTGTTGATTTCATACATTTTGTCAAGCAATTTCTATATATTCAGAACTATTAACAAATGTCCAAGAATTAATAACTGGACATGGAGGAGTTTTATTAGTCTGAATAGCAGTATGTTCTAGCTTTATGATCTCTTTTATGGTTCACGGGCAAAACTATGTAAGATAACTACTCTTGCTGCACTAGTTCCTCCTGTTATTTATTTATTTTTTTAACTATGAAGTTTAAGTGCAACTTTTATTAGAAAAAGCAAATTCAGATTTGGGTTTGTAAATCCTGAGAGTTTTAGGGAATTAAGATTTTCACTATTCTAGAGTTTGCATATTTGTGAAAATGCTGAGGTTTGCATAGAAACTTATAAGCACATCAAAATCAAGGTATAGCCAAAAACATTTCAATCTGAATTTAATTATTTGACTGACTTACACATCTGACACCAAAGGCTTTAAAGAGCAAGAGGTGTAAAACAACTTACCAGCTGATCATGAAAAGATCTCTGATTAAGAAACTTCTACTGCTAAAAGCAACTTTATATATAACAAGAAAAGATGAGAAATGTAATAAACTTGATTAACAGAAATAGGTAAAAAGGGACGATAACTAATTTAACCAGTACCAGAAGTAAAAAAAAAAAAAGTGTTCCATTAATTATACTAAGTTTATGAGAAAGTTTAATCTAAATCAAAACTACAAACATCTAAATGACTAATGAAATCAAAATTAATCAGTATGAAAGATGCATAATAATTAATATAAACTGAACACTATGTTTTATTTTCACATACACACAATAATCTTCATGTCCAGCGATTAAATATGTCTACAGAGACTATGAACATCATCATGCTCTGCAATTAAGCTTAAGCAGTCTATTTTATTTGGACTGTTAAAAAGGTTACAATTCTACAGAAAACAATTCTTTCAGGATTCATTCTTTCTTTGGAACAGAAGAAGCAATAAAACAAACAAAACAAATGTTGTGGAAGCAATAGTTTTGTTAACTGAACTGAAAAAAAATATAATTCAAATTCAATTTGCATCTAAGTGTACCACACCAGTAATTATGTCACTGTGCAACTGGATTTAATATATCCCCAGCTAGTTTTCTGAAGCTATGAGAAATATGAACTAATTTCTACATTCAATTAACAGAGTGGTCTTTGCTTTTTCAGACAGTAATTTAAAATTGTGAATTGCATAAATTAATTATCCTACAGATTAGTTATGAAAAACAACATCAACAATATCGCTTTCTTTAAATGCAGTTGTTTGGCAATATTGGATGGCATATTAATATTGCATACCTTCAACATTTTACAAATCATTCTGCCCAGATGTGTTTTAGTTTTTGTAAGTAATGATTTAAAAATCCAGAAACTGACATAGCTCTCTAATAGGCAAGGTTTTTTTGTTTGTTTGGTTGATTTTTTTACTTGTATTCCATTAAATCTAGTTCAACACAAACAGGTACATTTGGGATTTTTTTTATATATTTGATTGCCAAAAAATCTAATCTAATTTAATCTAATAAAAACAATCTTCATATTTTGCTCAGTTGGATAATTTCCTATTATCCAATATTATCCATGTTTTAACTTTCTTTGCATTTTGTTTGAATCCTACCTTGAACATTTGACTTTAGTTTCTTAAGCAAACTCATAAAGAAGCTAGACGAAGACCAACTACATGTCCATCTAATGGAAACTACTATCTCAGAACCAAAGAATTTATATTTTTATCTGTCTAGATCCCTGTAAAGTACACAACACTGATCATTTTGAGATACAACTGTGTCACCTGAAAGAAGTATCAATAATTCAAGTGGAAGAGACCTCACGAGATCATTATGTCCAGCCCCCACCCCCTACACTTGAGCAGGAAAGACCGCTGGAGTCAGATGACCCCAGCTAGGTGGTGCACATCATTTTTTAAAGAGCTCCAGGATAGGTGACTATACTACTTAGGGGGGGTAGGGGTGGGGGAGGAACCTTAGATCTATTAATTCAAGAAAGAAGGAAGGTCTTTATTTCTGTTTTTCTGTCTCATGCATACAATAATAATGAAGGAAACTGCAGCTCTACCACTATATTGCTTAACTGTAGACTCCTACAAGACTAAATTCTCTCTATGATCCTTCTTAGCATCCACAGGCAGTCACTCCAAGTACTCACCAGATGACATGAACCAAAGTTCCAGAACATTCAATGAGACACAACCCTAACATCTAACACACAAGATCATACAAATAACATTAAGATTATCCAAACCTTCAATGGTATGTGCTCAGAGATAAATAACAAAACCTCAACAAGATACACTGTATCTATCTTTTGTTGGCAGGCAGAGAGAAGTACTATACACTGTGTTCAACCACTGTCCTCTTCTTGAAGGTACACCTGCTCAGTTGGACAATTTAATCTATAAACTGGGAGTGCTCTTGGATTCTTTAGTGATGCTGAAACACCTTATATAGGTAACATTTGTTTGCCATCTGTGATTAGTTAGGAGATTCCATTCCACCTTGGCCAATAGAAGTTTAATCTTGTTTAACAGCCCCTTTGTCATCCATTGTCTGGATTACAGCAATATAATATATTTGGGCATAAAGCTATCACCATTTAAGAATCTCCAACTAATACAGACTGTCACATTGTACTTCCTTAGTAAAACAGGCTACCTGAAATAGTTCAAATCTATCCTTAAATTTCCACACTGGCTTCTGTTCATGGAATATTGATTCAAACACAGGTTCTCATTCCTTGCTGTCTGTAGCAGTTAGCAATTCTAGGCACAACTAAACTTTCTACAGGAAGGATAAAGCATGTCTTTGCATAGTCAAAACTATCTCAGGGACCAGTCTGAGACTGTGGAAGGAATTTCTGTAGGCGCATAGGACCATGACCTCATCACTGCATTTAAGTGGTGAACTTCTTCAACCTCGTCTTCTCTAATATAAAAAAAAATAGCCATGTGCACACTTATAAAATCAAATAGCCCCAGACTAAAACTCTATCAAAACAAACACTAGACTATCTACACAATACTTCTTTTAGAAAAAGAATGAGCAAATAAATTTCACTTTAGATATTAGACAGTATTTAAGAAACATCTGTCTAAGGTAAGGGCAAAGGAATAATAGATTAACCAAACATCTAAATACTTCATCCTGCATTAGTACAAGGGGCTAGGCTAAATGATCTCCTGAAGTTTCTTTACTATGATTTCAAGATTCCACATCACATCAAGACAATGTACAGAAACTATCAAACATTTTATATACATCACTTTAGGATACAATTTTAATGAAAATGGTGTTCAATTTCAGTACAAAATTAAATACATTTACACCATTTTTCCTGAACTATTATACCATAATAAATATTTATTCAACCTGAAATGGTTAAGATCTCTGGAGTTCAAGATAGATAGAAATCTCTCGATAGATAGATTTCTATCTCTATGTAGATACTACTTTGTGTGGTCCAGCTTTATGCTAAACCCTGGGCTAATTCTGCCCCAAGTCTCTCACCGGGCACAACTTCTCATGGGGATGGCCCTTGCACTGTCCTTCAAGTTTACTCCTATTTGACCCTACTTAGTGCGCCCCTTAGGCTGTCCTCCAGGCCTACACCAACTTCAGCCCTACTCAGCCCCCTCACACACACAACCCTTCAGGCCTACTCACACTTCAGCCCTACTCTGTGCAGGGACTCCCAATGTTCTCCACACAACCCCCTCTGGGGTCTCCAGGACCTCGTATCTGTGCTAGACTCAGGTGCCTACACTTGAGCATACCTGGCCCCCACTACTCCACCAGCCACCTCCAAAACCCACCCAAAGATGGGGGATGGGGTTAAGGCCCCCCTCCTCACCTTTCACTGGGGAGGTAACTGGCCTAGCATGTTCTGGGAGCTCCTGCACCACCAGGGGCCCCACCAGGCCACCCTTCCCCGGCAGGGTGGAGTTTTAAGTTATGCCCAGGACCCGGCGCCTCCAAACCATCCCCGTAAGCTCCTGCTCTTACTGCTAAGGTTTTTCCTGCTGCAGCTTAACTAAGCAATGTTTCTGCCTCCCCTAGCAGCAGGGAATTGAAGATTTTATATGCTTTTTGTTCAAAATGGCTGCCCTCATCAGGCGCCTGGTAGCTGCCTGCCTGTGCCCTGCCACCCCAAGTCACTAATATACAGAATGCCACTTAATTAAATAGAAATCAATAGTGCCTCTATGAAAATAATTGTTGATTATAACTAAAAACATACCTCCTCAAGTCTCTAAATCTTGTATCTCACAGCTCTGTGCATAAGTTAATGCTGATGCATCTCTCTCTCCCCACTCTTCTCTCTCTTATCTTTCTTGGACTTACTTATTCCATCAGCTTTTCTACCATTGCTCTCAGCTATATTATTGATCTTATCAGCCTGCCATTCTCTTTCTCCATTATTTTAGCTACACTGACCACTTATTAGATGAAAATCTATTTATAAATAAATAATATAATTCAGAAATATCAAGCTGCTTGCTAAACATTTTAATAAAAATCTGGTTTTAGAGTATCAATAAAATACATGAATCATATTTGAAGGCATTAAAGGGCAAGTAGTGTCTGTTTATAGCTTTTGTATTATTATTTTGTATGAATTGACAAGACACAAAAAATATTACCTTATATCATTCTTTTTTTTAGGAACACTATCAAAGCAATGTAGAAAAAAAATAACAGTTCCTTATTTCAAAGTTTTTTAATGATAACGAACATTAATAAAATAAAGAGAGATAGCAAGCCATGTTATTCTTAGACTAACTCATTTAGAGCCTATGTAGCTACAGCTTATAAACATTCATATCCCTCTGAACCATTTCCAAATAAATTATGAGCAGCAAGGGTCATCTGAAGCAGCAATATTATTTCTATCTTAAAATATTTTAGGGTGTGAAAAGAAAATCAGAGCAATAAAAATGTGTTTTATATTTTTAAAAGTGCCTCCCTTCCCTATACTTGACACTTGAGATATTCCAGTGCTGTAAAAACACTTCACATAGTGGCAATGAGATAAGTTAATGTGCAACAGAAGAGAGTTGCAGGTTAGAAGAAGTCAAGTGTGGGATTTCAAACCTGCCTCTGAAAACCCAGGGAGGGACATCTAAACACAATCATTTATAGAACTTAAGACTGTATAGATTTATAAATTTATATAATTTATAGAACTCTGGAAATTTGGGGATTAAACTTTTTCTTTCTTCTCCCTAGAGAAGATACAGATTTTTACAAGGAAAATTATTGTAGGAATGTGTCTATTCTGACAAAAAGTTTTAAATAGGTTTGGTTTCTCAGATCCACAGCTGAATTTCTGGTCAAAATAGAGAAAGATGTACAGAACCACATTCCATATTAAGCAATCTTTCCTGTTTCAACTATACCCAAACACATGACATACAAACCAGGGTATGTCAGGATCACTCAGGGTATGCCCCAAACACTCAGGCACCAGGACTTTTTACCTATAATATCATTAGCCTGGTGGTAAGGAAACTCATCTGTGTGTGTGTCTAGGTTCAAGTCCCTGCTCCAAATCCAAATTCTGTATTCAAGTCTGGACAGCTCAGGGATGATTTGACCCTGTGTCTTCAATTTACAAATTGAGTTCTATAGTCACAGACTATTGGCTAACTTAGGGGTTTAAATTCATTTTTTCTTGCTCTGATTATTCATAAAAAAACAAAGCTCTATTATTTGCACATATGTGGACTAGAAAAAAAATTTAAATTTCAAAATTACAATATAGGAGACATATCCCCTCAGCTGTGGTTCTCTAGGTAACAATAGCATACTCTATTGTTAGTCTACGATATTGATGATAATCATATATATTGTATATTTTTTATTAAGTCAGATTAACTCTGCCACAGGATTCCTTTGTGACCTTGGTCCCCACCTGTAAAATGAAGATAACTGTATCACCCCATCTTCTATGGATGATGTGTCAGGGGAGCGGGGGAGGGGGATAAAGGGTAAAGCAGCCAGATAATACAGTAACAGAACACATAAGAGTACCTAAAATAGATACATGAACAGAGGAGCCATTCCTGATTGTGAAGAAATAAAATAACGTTATCCAAAAACTAGAAAAAGGGAGAAGTTGCTTCTGAGAGGTTGTGTGTGACTGCTTTCACTAAATCAAGGCTGACTACCATCACAGACTAAAGGAAGGAAGGGAGAGTAACAGCTCAGCTTCCATAATGTAGCTCAGTATGCTTTTTGATTTAAAAAAAGAAAAAAATAATGCATAATCATATATACATATCTGAAAACATAAAGGAAAAGTCTATCTGAAGTTTTATTGAACTAAAATATAAGGATAATATGAAAGTAAGTGTAACTTGATTCTTTGCAAGATTAAATTGCTTGAAAACTTATGTATATAGCTGTATAAGGTGGTTGCTTCAAGTAAAGATTTTAATAGGCCAATTATCAGTTAAAAATAACATCAGAAGACTCAGCAAGGTAGACAAATATGTAATGGGGATGAGAAAACCATTTAAGAACTATAAACAAATATGTAGCCAATATCATATCATTTCAATACGTGGGATTGTATCTTTTTAATATGTGGGACCTATTCCTTAATTGATTCCAAACATGAAAATCCCACTGATGCCAATGAATCAATAGAACCAGTTGTCTCAGGGCCATGCAGAGGTCAGAGGAGGATAATGATTAATACAAGCTTTACAACTGAAAAGTAATATGGTTCATTACAAGTGAACTAAGACAGACTTCTGTAAAAAAGTAACATTTATGTGTGCTATAACTTCTATCAAAATTCATTTTCTCTAATGTTAGTAATATTTTGAAAGAACTAATTTTAGGCTAGGCAGGATAGGCTTCTTCATTCATTTTTAACGTTTTGTTTCAGTTTTAAAAGAAATGAGCCTTTCTCCGTTGCCATGTCGACTGCGAAGCCTGCTGTCTAGCAACTGATAAAATATTTACATGACTTTCAATAAAGGCAGTGTGCAGGTTCCTATTGTGAACCTTTTATCCAAAGCACTAAGGAAGAAGTCCTCATTAGTCCTTCCTAACTTCTAATAATAGAAATGGGTTTTACTTCAGAGTTTATTGCAGAGACACATATTTCACAGGAGTCTATAATACACATGGTGAAGCTAATTACCTTAGTCACAAGTACGGGTGATAACACTGCTGGAGATCTCAGTGTGGTGCTACATCAGACTGAAGCACCACAGAATCAGGGAAGTCATGACTTGTTCAGGTGGCACAGTCAGAGTCAGGGAAAGAATAAAGGGCAGAGAGGATAGAAAATGAGAAGAGAGAAAGAAGCCCCACATGACAGGTAAAAGAAGAGAGAGGCAACTAACTGCAATGGGATTTTAGGTGACTGAGAGGATTAAGAAGGTGCTTCCTGTAGCAATGCTTGCTTTAATATTGCTGGCATGCATTGTATTATTAATAATGTGTTGGTACACAAAGAAACTTGGATAGGCATTGTTTTCTTAATTTTAAATATAAAGAAATAAACATAAATATGGCATGCAAGAGGAGTTCTAGAGTTTAAGTTCAGACATGACCATTATTCTTAATCACTTATCTATATACTTTATTTTGGTAATATTCAAGTATCAACCACAAATGGGACTCTATTGTGTTAGGTGCTGTACGGAGTCACAGAAAGCCCCACCCCAAAGAGGAAAACTGTCTCAATAAACAAGGCAAACGTTAAGGAAGGGAAAAGATATATTACACAAGCAGAGCAAATGGTATAATGGAGCTAAAGACTGCAATTAGTTATATATTTGGTTTAGTTAGGTAAATGAAGTGAAAACAAGAATTAAGGGAGGAAAATGAAGAAACGCTGAGTGATGAAGAGACGGGAGGGGAGGGAAGGGGAGAAGAGAGTAAAGGGTGGTATATGCAGTGTATCTGTGAAGCCAAGAAAGAGAGACTGAGGAGGTATATTAAAACAGCTAGCCAGGCCCAGGAAAAACTTTACAATATTCTGTCAATGGCTGAAGGTAGAGAGTTGATTCCACAGCTGCTCCAGGTAGCTGGACTCTCTGGACGGCTTCTCCCCCTGCTATTTTATTCATGAATATATGCCAGAGAGGAGGTAAAGCACCACCTTTCCTAGTGGCGCTACCTCATGTTGAGAGGGGGATACTTGGATTAGATAATCTCTTGTGTATCCTTCCTGTTTGATCACCTCATCTTTCTATGATTCTATTGTGGGGTCTTT
>NW_017729032.1:90885250-90890228 GCF_001723915.1 Gavialis gangeticus
TCAATGGCTGAAGGTAGAGAGTTGATTCCACAGCTGCTCCAGGTAGCTGGACTCTCTGGACGGCTTCTCCCCCTGCTATTTTATTCATGAATATATGCCAGAGAGGAGGTAAAGCACCACCTTTCCTAGTGGCGCTACCTCATGTTGAGAGGGGGATACTTGGATTAGATAATCTCTTGTGTATCCTTCCTGTTTGATCACCTCATCTTTCTATGATTCTATTGTGGGGTCTTTCCCAGCACAGTTCTGGGTTCAGAAACAGGTGCTGGTTGGGGGGTGGCTGGGAGGTGGGGTAGGGAGGAGTAAGGGTGGAAATCAGTCAAGAAGGGAACTGCTAAACATAAAGCTCAAAAACAATAAAAAGATGGCAAAATTGAATATTGAGCAAGGAACAAGAGTTTTAAAATATTTTGTTAGTACTCCATGACATCTTTTTGACTAATTCTGAAGCAACATTTCAGACAATCCAGTCCATATGCATCATATTTGCTAGCATTCTTAATCTCATTTTAAGTGTGTAAAGAAGCATATTAAATGTTCCCTAAACACAAATTATCACACAACAATTTTCTGTACTGCCACATTCCCCCAAAGCAAACGCCTGCCTTGACATTTTTTCAGAATTCGTAGTTGATTACACTTTTCATGATAACTACTCTTAGTGGACTTCAATACTAATTGGCAAAATGACCACTAATATGCCTCCCCTCTCCCCCCATGGAGCTCTGTTAACTGCTATTTCCTTGTGCTGCTTCCCTGTAGTTATCACAGTTGGACCTTTCTTTTGCAAAATAATGCATGATTTAAGGATACACTTTAAAAAGGGGTACCAGCCCAGATCAGAAAACTGAAAACTTCCTATGTTTACAGTGTACTTACTGTAGTATCCTCTCCAAATCCATGCACTGAGGTAGTCAAAGGCTAAGGAATGGGCTATTTGTTCATCCCCAGTACCTCAAAGAGAACAAAATTTCTGACATTATTCTTTATAAACCATTAAGCATTTAGCTAGGTGCTTCACATACTTTGAAGATTAAGTTTTTCACCTAGAGAGCTACTAATTTAAATAGATTGGGCTTTACCTATATTTATCCTTTATGGTAGATATAATAGCTTCCAAATGTGGATCTCTTCCTGGTATCAAAAGATGATTTGCCTACCATCAGTTACAACATATTTTAAGAGGTTTCAGTATGTTATAAATATTTTGAAATACCTTTATTTTCAAAGTGCTAGCAAGATACTATGTGATGACTTTATTTTTATTCAGGTACAAAATAAGTATAGCCTTGGTTTAACATTAGTTTAAATATTACCACTGTTAAATATTACCAGTATTAAATATTAAATTATAGAGAAATGAAGTTATCTCAGCCAGTTTGTAGGGATGCTTCACAGTTACTGACCCACAGCTGTATGGTAATTTAAAAATTATGCAAAATCCCCGTGGTTTGATTAATTACTGGCCTCAGAACTCCACATCCATATGCCATACATGGCTACCTCACCTCCCTCCCCATCTGTTTCCCTACATGCTCTGCTCATACTTTGTTCTCCTTATCTCCTCTCAGACTGCTCTGTAATAGCTCATTGCTCTGAAAAAGCTGAAGTTTCCAGCCTCTCCATCTCATAACAGTATTTTTACAACATTTTATCCCAAAGGCTCTCTCCCTCTCTTTATTGGTCTTGGATAACATCAGCAGTGTGCACGATTCAATATTTAATCATGTTACACAGTCTGAGTAAAGAGGGAAAGAGTAACTAGATAGAGGAAAGTAGAATGCAGATAAAAGGATGTACAAGTAAAGAAAGGCAAGGAAGTAATGGGAGAGTAAACAAGAAAAAAAGCAAGAAACATGGGAGAGACAAACATTTAAATGAGAATGTAGAGTGCATGATACATTTTTTTAAAAAAAAAACCTTAGGCTGTCTGTAACCTGGTAGTAGCTGATAACCTAATTATTTGGTAGTAATTCTGTTTTAAGCTGTTTAAGAGGAAGGATGATCCATGGTGAGGCCACTAACATGGGGTTGGAAGACCTAGGTTCTTTTTTCTACTAAGTCACAAACTGTTTATTCGCTTCCCTGGAAACTCATTAATGTATCTAATTTGTAACACACTGCCTTTACCCTTAAGGCTAATTCACAAAAGAATGGTGAGGAGGACCCATTCACTTTTTTCCATAACAGTTTTGAGGGGTCTGAACGAGGTGGAATAGAATTACATTTTAGTCCTTAAATCCATTTAGGCATGCAATAGGTGAGATAGAATATGGTCTTTAGTGGTTAAATTCTGTCTAAGCTCAATATTGAAATCCTGAAAAATGTTTGTTGACTGCTATGAAACACAACCCACCTAAATCTCTTCTTCAACACATACCTAAGGACACCTCAGTTTTAGCAAAGCTCAACAGCTCTGCACCTAGTTTACAGCTAAACCCCATCCAGAAATTAGATTTTCCTCTGCCTACCTTCCAAAGGACCTCATTTAAACAGTGTTTTCTGAATACACCTAAAGAACTGGTCTTTGTTTGAATTGCAATGGCAACTATTACTAACTTTTTTACAACTGATTTAGAAGTGGAAGTCATTGGAAAGGAGCTAGTGTTCGTTGAGAAGTCCTAAGTTCCTGCCTCTGCTACAGATACTTATCTGAAGTTATTTCATACATTTTATACAGTAATTAGATGATATGCATAAATGGTCCTTTGAACAAGCACAGACACCTAGTTCTTAGTCTTTGTGCCTCAGTCTACCCATCTGCAATACAGTATTGTTCATATTTACTAAGATAAAGACATTCAAGGTTGGGAACTGTTCTTTTAATATGATAATAGTATAAATACTCAAGGTAGAATGACACAATTTAGCTTTGAAGTCCTTTCCTATAAGTACTTACTATAATGCTCTGCTATTGAGCTTACATGGCCTGAGATAGTGTAACACCTTAAAATGAAAATATCTTCTAGTTATCCAGACTACCCCTCTTCCCGCCCAGCCAAATTAACTAACATAAATTATCAGGGAAGTTGAGAGATTCTAGCCTAAAATGTACATTTCTTTAACTGTTAGAATTATTCACAACATTTTAATTTGGAAACTAGAATGAAAAAAATAAATAATAATAAGAGAAAAATTAGCAGTGGCAATACTCTTAAATTCCAGAACACATAAAACATCAATAGTTTTAGAATTATATAATAGTTGGTATTTATTATATATTCAGACTCACAGACAGAAAGTCAGCCATACAGTTTAGGCCAACCCCAATGTTATTGCATACCTTACTAAAGCTAACTATCCTGTTGGTGGAAATTAAAACATAGAAGATATAACACAGGCAAGTTTTATATTTCATAGTAAACACTTTATGTGTTCACAGTGAATCCAAACTTTGTGAGTCTTGTTTCCTTCCTTCTTTCTTTCCTTCCTTTGATAATGTGAGAGGGGCAGTAAAAGCCCCTCTAGAGTGTCCCAGACCCCCGCCCCACGTGTCCCAATACTCAACCCAGGAGCCCGAATAAGTGGCAGCCAGGGAGAAATGCAGACACAGGTTCTGCAATTCCAGAGCTGCCTGAGGCTGTGTATCAGCAAGGGGCAGGGGTAGAGCCTCAGAGAGATGTGGGCTGCTCAAAGAGCAGCTGGGGGCACAGCTGAGCAGCCGGTAGGGGAAGAACGGGATGCTGGCCGGAAGATGCTAGAGCCAGAGGCAAGGATCGCAGGCCTGGTGGTCAGAGAGACAGCAGTGCAGCTGCCGGAGGGCTCAGACAGACCTGTCAACAAGCCCAAGCCTGGGGAGCCAAGGGACGCTCAGGAGCGACACCGCAGCCCCACTAGGGAATCCAGGTACAGTGGCTGGGGATGGCGGCAGGGAGCTGCTAGCCCTCACAGGCAGCTTGGCAGGGAGGAAGGTGCAGCCCAGGGGAACTACGCACCCCACCAGCTCAGGAGAAATGGGAGGTAGGCCCCAGGTCAGTGGGGACCCAGAGGCGAATACACTGGGAAGATGGATCAGGGTGGGGCACGGGGTAGCTGTCTACCCCCACATTTACTAGGAGGGAAGGGATGAGCAAGTTCCCTTTTTTTCTCTTTTTCTTCACTTTTTCTGAGTGACCAAACAGGCATTGGGAGACAGGATCCCAGGGGTCTGTCGGCGGAGGCCGGATGTTTTCTGTTGGATTAATTTGGCATTCCAGTTAGCCCTAAGCCGGGGCAGGTTTATATGCCCAAGCTGGCCTGAAGTTGAGGAACTGGCTGTGAAGAAGATTGTGCTGGCTGAGAAGGCCCAGCACATTCCAAGGTGGTCAATCTGGATGACAAGAGATATCATCCAAGAGAAGACTTGCAGAGTGCAGTGTTTGCCCAGGCTGTGGATGTGATAAGGGTGGGGTAAGAAAAGACCAGGGTCGAGACCTCATCGCTTTTTGGGGGCTGCCTGAAGGCAAATGCCTCCCCAATAAGGAACACTGAAAACATGGCAGGAGAGTAGAAGCAGCACCCATGCCATCTTGGTGGCACCAGAGCCCAATCTCACCCTGACATCGCTTGGGAACAAGGCATCTATCAAGAAGGGGCCAAAGCCCTATAACACCTACAAGCGACAGATACAAATAACCTGTCTGTTCAATACTTAATATTGTTTACCTTGCCTTGAAATAAGAACTAGAGGTACCTAGATAAAAGTCTGAGGCATGGATAAGTATATAAGCAGTGTACATTAGGATCTGGGGGAATGCCTGTTTACCAGAGCACCCCATGGGATGACAAGGTCAAACAGCCACAAACTTCTCCAAGACCGTTTAAGGCTGGACATAAGGAAGACCTTTACAGTCTGAGCCCCCAAGGCCTGGAACAGACTGCCACCAGAGGTGGTGCAAGCACCTACTCTGGATTCCTTTAAGAGTCAATTGGACATTTATCTTGCTGGCATCCTGCGACCCCAGCTGACTTCCTGCCCCTGGGGCAGGGGGCTGGACTC
>NW_017729032.1:90890238-90904548 GCF_001723915.1 Gavialis gangeticus
ACATAAGGAAGGTCTTTACAGTCTGAGCCCCCAAGGCCTGGAACAGACTGCCACCAGAGGTGGTGCAAGCACCTACTCTGGATTCCTTTAAGAGTCAATTGGACATTTATCTTGCTGGGATCCTGTCACCCCAGCTGACTTCCTGTCCCTGGGGTAGGGGGCTGGACTCGATGATCTTCCGAGGTCCCTTCCAGCCCAAATGTCTATGAAATCTATGGAATCTCTACTAACTGTTGCTTCTTTAAACACATTCCCTTTGAAAAATGCTACTTATATAACCATGCATACTTAAGTCCAGATTCCATTCTATTTATTATTCATCTAAGTGGATTTAGGCACCAAGGTGTGATTCTGTTCCACAGGGTATAGCTATCAATTTGATGCCCTGGGCAGGGAGAGTGTGGAGGAGCCACCAGCTGAGGTCCCTGGTAGCTCGTGGGATCTAGGGACTTTGACCCTCACCTTGGGTGTCTTGCCTCTTGCTGTCAGAGGTAGACGCAAGAAGGGGTAGACGCAAGAAGAGGATGATGGACAGTGTGGAGTATGAGCATATAGAGCTGGCAGCAGTTGGCTGTTCGGAGGTGGACCAGCTTGGTAACCTCCAGCCTGCTGAGATGGCCCCATGACTAGTTCTGGAAGGGATACTGGTAGGTGGGGACTGTTTTGAAGAAGAGGTGGGAACAAGCCCACCTTCCACCCATCACCCACCATTAGACTAGAGTTCTTGACCCTGCAACTCAGGCACAGGAGACCACCAAGTAGATGAATTGGCAGGCCTCCACCTAAACCAGCTCAATTGAGTCCTAGACATTGAGGAGCAAGTTGTTGGTGTATGCTTCTAGGACCATCCTCATGGCCTGTTGGAAACAGGAACAGGATGCTGAGCTATATGGATCATTGTTCTGACTCAGTATGGCACTTCTTGTTTTCTTCTGTTTTCATTTAACAGCATTAGTGACTCCAAAGACAAGTTTCCCAATCATAGCAGTAGAATCCTTGATGTTTTGGCTAAATTCCAACTCAAATAATTCTGCTTAAGTTCTGCCTTTGGTTCAATTTGTTTTTATTCTTTACTTTGCAACATTTTTGTGCACATTTAAAAAGTGCCTCCTTTTTACTCATAATTATGATTACTTCTGCATATGTCACTTGGCCATTTGGGCATTGTGAGACATAATTAATGTTTGATGAGTGCTTTTAAAGTTTCAGAGAAAAAAAGAATTTGTCCGGTAGCTCTGTACAGATATCAGCATTCCACTACCTCTTTTTTTTTCCAATTTGGATAACAGTGTAGGAATAGTCTTCACAATTATCCTCTTTACTACATTATCCACATGCCCATTGTAGAAAGTATCTTAAAAAATTCCTCACTTATTCTGCTAATTAATTTTATTTCTTTTGTGCCAGCAAACAACTGCATTTTCTTACTGGAATGGTATAAAACAAAATCTTGTGCATGGCTAGTTTCCTTTCACATCTTGCATAACTGGATAGCAAAGGCCTAATCAAATAGAGATGAAGGAAAGAGAAGGTATTCTGAAATTATTTGAAAAATGGCTTTATTTGGAGATTGACTCTTAACTTGGTGATTTAACTCAAATCTCGAAAGATATAGTTCCCATCTTTTTCAAAGCTATTGATATCAAAACTTCCCAACCATATAGCATGGATAATGACCAAGAGCATAATACCCATGAAGAATGTCTGACAGCATTAGAAAAATAATTATAAAACATTATCCTCAGGAAAGTTAGAAAAACTAAAGGGAAGACAAATCTTTCTGACTTCTGAAGCAGCTACATAGACTTGTAATATAGACATTTCTTCACAATGAGGGCCATTTCTGATAGCTGTTTATCCAAGCATTGCTAGAATAAGCCCAGCATTTGACATTATGAAAAAGAGTATAAGCAAAAAAAAATTACATTTATTACTATAGGCATTGTAAATTCTTTTTGACTGTAATTCTTTCTGCTGATTCTGTAATAACTGAAATTTTTGCTGACAGTTACTCTAGCCTTATTTTTCAAGATGTAGAGATGTTGCCATGAGTAGGGGCAAAATGATGACCTTGATCTAGTGATCTGCAACATTACATGTTAAAGTGAAAAGAAGTCAACTGAAGCGGAACCAATGTGACTGAACTGGTTTATTGAAGCAGATATCAAGAAGAATTTTTTGATAAAAGGAGAAGCAGCTATACAATACAGAGGGCAAGATAACTCACTATGGTTTTCTTTAACTGAATGGTAAGGACTTCATATAAGTGTCTCAGACGTGTAATGTATTGTTTTGGGTAAACGTGCACATAGCAAAATACTGAAAGGAGAAATTGGTTTCCCAACAGTCAATATAGGTAATTTCTGAAATTACAAAATATCACAATACCTTGCATTTTATACATACATTTTTGAAGGATGTGTTAATGAAAGTTCAGAACCACATAACCCAACAAGCATACATTCAGTAATCTTTCAGTCTTCTTTTTGAATCCAGTACAAATTTGGTTTGCATTACAGCAGAGTCAACAATCTATTCCATGACTGATAAATCCAGGCCATGATTTAGAGAGATCACTTTGGAGAATGGCAGGTACTGCTTATTCTACTTATTGTAATTATTAACTAAGTGGAGCCTTTAACTGATGGAAGGTTTTCTGCTGCTTTTTTCCATTTGGAAACAGTATTGGCACTAAGAACGCAAAACCTATATACACACAATTGCACTAGCTAATCCAAGAAATAAAAGAACAATAACTTGTTGTGTAAATTTGTTGAGTTGGATAAATGGGGTGTGACCAAGGACTACTCTGAGAATAAAATGCCAACCACTGAATTAAATTATTCTAAGATGCTTGCAGTAATGTTAAATTGTGGAGTATATGTTATAGCAGAAGACCTGGTCTTGCTTCAATATAACTTTGTTCTGAGAAATATTAGTTGGGCACTTCCAAATTCCTAAAAGTGACTCAAAACTTCTTCTACTAATTAACTGATCTTTTCCTAAAAATCTGTGCATGATGCAGGTGGGGCACTAAAATCCAACTACATTAAGGAGGCTTAGAAACACACACACATACACACAGAGTTTCTGTAGTGGGTACATTAACAACAAATGAAACTGCACTTCATACTCTATGTCACAGCAGTAAATACTTTATGTTTGCATTTAAATGGTGTACATGTCAAAATGGACTGTTCCATGTTCTGAGATCCTTTTTTAAAATAGGAACTGAAGGAGTAATTTCAGGGGTTAAACAGAACACTGAAAAGATGCTAGAAATGAAGTGGTATAAAATAAGTCTTAAGAAGCTACCAGATGGTGTTACAAGCTAGCAGTTTTTGTTCAGAAAACCACATTTTAATCAAGTACTGTAACTGCTAAATGGTCTATGAGGGTGAATGTTCTATAACATATTAAAACTCACGCAAGTGAAAAGAAGCAAATAAGAATGTTAATACTTATAAGAACTGAACGAAAAAGGGGATTTTAAAGTAATTTATACATTTAATTAACTCATCAGTCATTAGCCAGTATATTACTTATTCCTATGCTGAGGTAATTAACCAGAATCCATCTCATTCTGCAATAATGCCATTGATATTATCTAATTAATAGTGATTCATATCTTCTGAATGTTCTCTTGCCAGCCTTAACTCCACCCTCCAAAATAAATGTGTATACATTTTTGCCATTTTAAGAGTTAATTAGAGTTTCATGCAGGTAAGATGAATCAAATAAAACTTTATGCTCATACCAAAAATGTCATACCAAATGATATTTAGCAGCTCTAAATGAAATGTCAAGAATTTGATATGTTACAATTCTTTCCTAAATATTCAAAAGGCTAAAAGTATAATTTCATGCAACAGATAATCTGAGGTTCCTTCAAGTAATTGTTTCAGTTTCTAAGATAAAAAAAATGTTAACTATATTTTGACAAGGGGATATATTTTTGTCTGTTCAACTGGAATAATTTCCTAATGATATTGGTTCAGACTTTAAACTACATTTTATAGGAAACGACCATGCGCTTTCACAGTTTATAAAAACTACAATACTAGCATATATTCTAGCATATTAAGTATTCCTTTCTAACTTTCTCCCATTTACAAATGGGATAACAATTCCATCATTGCCCCAAGGTTGATAACTCAGATTTTTTTTGCCTTTACATGCCCAGAGGTGACAGAAAAAAGTGAATTAAACATGTTGTTTTGCACCTATAAGATTCACCATTTATTGTCAGTATAATGATATTAAAATAGATCCTGTGAATTAATACACTTCTTAATTTTTATTTCTCAGTTTCTACTGCTACTAGATGCAAAGAAATGGAGTAAATAATGAAGAATACCAATATATTTTTCTTCATTTTAAATTGTATACAATATTTGCACAATTCTAAACTATATAAATTGAAATGGATAATAGAAATAGCACTCAGATCCACTGAATAATTCACTTATTGACATTTAACAAGTGTGTAAAGCTACAGATCAGACAGTGGTGAATAGCTCATGGTCAGCTTGTTGAAAATTCCTGTATGCAAAACTAAAATATTTGCTCACTGCATGGAATATTGCCCTTGAAGAGTTTCTAATGTTTCCTATGTTCCTGAATGTTCCTGAATATGAAAATAAATAGATTTGTTGAACAGATTTTAGGTATGTACCATTTTTTCATCATTTTTTATAGCATTCTTTAAAGATACTATATTTTTTTGGTCTTTATTTAGCCTAAGTTATTCAAGACATCACTTGTCTTGGGCGTCTAGTTCAAAATTAATACATCTCACTACAGAAATAGTTTTCTTTTCTAAATTTATCCTTTATGAAACTCCATTACTCCTAGTTATGCAATCTTTACAATCACCATTTATGTCATACTGAAGTATTGTACTGCAATCAGGAAAAAATAAAAAGAAGAAAGCTTTCTATCTTGAAAAAAAAAATCGTAATGGAAGTTTTGCTTTCAGCTCTCAATGTTAGTACTTCCATAGAAAAAAAATTGTCTTTAAAATATTTGCACATAAAATCTTTAATATTTTAATATGACACACAGAGAAAAAATATTCATGAATAAGATAAAAGTGAATAAAAATGGTATCATAATAATTTACATAATTTGCTTCTTATAATTATAGTATTATCTGTAACCACTGCCCACACTTCTTTCTGATATTTGCCTGCTGTTTATTTTCCAAATCTGTTATTTGTATTAAAGATGTTGACTCTTTCCCTAAACTGTACATTTAAAAAAATCACAATTTTTTTCCTCCAAGCTCAGCCTGAAGTAAAATCCAACTTTATTTTTTAGAACTATAAACACTGGAAAACACTGGTATTCTCTCTAACAGGAGCTTACCTTTATCATTGATTCATTTCCTGTTTCCTCTTTTGACTTACCTCATTGAAGCCAGGCAGGGTGCTATTAAGCGGACAAAATGAGTTACATATGACGCTCATAAAAATAATATTGATAATTCCCTCATTCTATTCTGTATTAGGGATCCATGTCTAAGAAACTGGGAAGGCAGCTATGCAGCTTGATATTGCCTTGCCTGGCTTCAAGGAGGTAAGTCAAAGGAGGAAACAGGAAATGAATCAATGGCAAAGGTAAGCTCATGTTAGAGAGAATGCCAGTGTTTTTCTAGGAAACAATGAGGAAACCATTAATTGGTGAAGGGCCATCTGAATAGCTCCAATTCAACAGCTAATTTCGGTTATTTGTCCTTGGCCTATAGCAAGGATAAATGAGGATAGTAATGGGTATAGTTCCTAGCTTATGGAAGAAAGAAGTTTGAGTAGGCAGCAGAGCTGGAGAAAAATCTCTGAGAGAGAAAAATGCAGAAACTGCAGCACAGGCTGCCTGTCATTTTGTCATTCCTCCCACTACAGGTGTCAAAATGGAACTACTCAGTGCCTTATTAAGGAAAGAATTAAGTGTAGGTGAAACTGAATGTGCTGGTTCTTTTCTGTTGCTTCCTGTACATGTCTGCATAGATTAAAAAATATAGTTGTTTTTATATAACTGTTCTGAGTCACTTTAACTAAGGGCCATTGGTACACACCCCTAGAGAGAAATTTCTGCAGGTACAAAATATAGTTGGGTCTGGCATGTCACATTTAAGGGATAGAAAACAAATGGATTACAACCTGAAGATCTGCATTGTTCCACAAATAGGCGATGGAAGAACCAAATCTGTTTACTGCAAGGCACACTCTGGAAGCACTAAAAGGTAGGCCTGTGCGAAGTGGCAAGTATTTGATTTGGATTCAGTTGATTCGGAAGGACACTGATTTGATTTGGTGATTCAAGTCACTGTCCCAATTCAATTAGGCCAAATTGGATTCAGAGATTTGGCACGGATTCAGAGATTTGGCCCATAGACTATAACAGTGAATCACTAAAATACCTATAACTTTGTCATTTTTTTGCCAATTTGGATGAAAACAGCAGAGATTGTAGCCCCTTCTGTGGGCATGAAGCCTGCCGAGTTTCAAGGACATGATGTAAGTGCAGGGGCTTCTGTGAAAGTGTCCCTCAAACTCTTGAAAGTAAAACTTGTATCATTTGTGTGTGTTAAATTGGAGTTGGATGAAAACAGCAGGGATTGTAGTCCCTTCTGAGAGCATGAAGCCTACTGAGATTCAAAGAGATATATGCAGGGGTTTCTGTGAAAGCGCCCCTCAAACCGTTGAAAGCAAAACATGTATCACTTCCATGTGTTAAGGCAGAGCAGTATGAATGCAGCAGGGATGGTAGCCTGTAATAAGGGGCCTCCCCAGTGCTGGTTAGATCTCAGCCTGCCCACCTGTTTCTTGGCCAACCGCCCACCCCTCTTTCACTTACCACTCCTTGATGGAAAACTGATTCAGATGTTACCCAGACAGATGACTGCCCATTTAGGTCCCTGATGTCTAGGGGTGACATCCATTCTGCAGCTCCACGCCTTCCCTACACTGCAGCCCATGCCTCGCAGATGGCTTTCTCCAGCCAGGACTGTGCATGCATGTGATGGCTGGAGGTTATTAGGCTCCCCCTACCTGCCTTTCACCAGGGAGCTTAGTGGTCCCGGCATTTCCTGTGGCTGTTGTGCAGTCCCACCAGGTCTTCCTACCCTGGCAGGGTGCAGTTTTAGGTCAGGCCCAGGACTTGGGGCCTCCTCCTTCCCCATAGCCTCAGTCCATACCTCCAAGTTCATCCTGGCATGGAAACTCAGAAGGGAGATGTTCTTTCCCTCCTTCCCTGGATGGTGAAAAACTAAACTGCCACCTCCAGCTATGAGAGCGGGGCATTAAATGGTTGTGAAAGCACCTAAAGAAAGGAAATAGGTGCGGAGTGAGCAGGGAGGCACTCACTCCATCTGCATGTGGAGGTTGGGGTACTCCAGCAGCAGGAGGTTCACATTCAGGAACACCAGCTGCTCCACCAAACCAGGATCCAAGGTGGTGTGGTGGGGTCACCACATCCCCAGCAAGGCTGAACACCCTGTCACTTAGAACATTGGTTGGTGGACAAGACAGGTGTTCCTGGGCAACCATGGCCAGATCTTGCCATATCTGGCTGTGGGTTGCCCAATAGGTCAATGGATTGGATTGCAGCGGCTCCAAATTCTTGGATAGGTAGCTACCAAGGCCTCTGCTGGATGGTGGGGTCTGGTGCCCCTGGACCCCAACATTAAAGCCATGGCCTGGACTCACATTGGCAATGGCTATGGTGGAGGAGATTGGCTGGTGTTTGTAGTGCTGGCACAGGAAAGTGGATCCCCCTCTTCCACATCCCTCTGCCTCTGCCCTTCTGCCTCCCTGTCTCTGTTCACCAGCACCTCCATCCATTGATGGAGGGTTTTGCTGCTGCAGATGCTCTCCTTCACCCTCGGGTCATGCATGACTGCCACCACATGGACCATACTGGACTGCAACAGATCCAGCCGTTTCTTGATGCCCTCCTTCAGCCGCTTCACCATGCACCTCTGGGGAAAGTGGCTGCCCCAGCTAGGAACAGTGATTTCCTGGAACTTCCCTATTCCTTATCAGGCCAAATCTTCTCTGAATCAAATCGGCAACCAAAGCTTCACACGTCCTTGTTAAAAGGGTGTGTCCAGGTGCGTGTGCATGTCTTTCTTCCTGGAGACAAATAGCAATGGCACATAGTTGTGCCACTGCTACTTGTCCCCTGGGAATCCCTATGTATGTGTGCTCTGGCATGTGTCAAGTTGCCTGGGGTGGGGTAGGGGAGGCTGGGTCAGCACCTGGGCTGGCCCCAGAAGCCTTACTTGGTATCCTGGGGGCCTCCTGGGGCTCCAGTGATGGCAATCTGGCACACAGAGCCTGGCCAGCAGTTAGAGTTTGGCTCCAGCCATCCAGGCTCTGGTTTTGGGCAGCACACATTGCTGCAATGTGCACCACCCTGCTCTTTTCAGGCACTGTTTTGCTTTGTTGTTTTTACGTTGGTTGCGCTAATAATGCCTGCATGTGCAGTGCATGTACAGCACTGCATACCACACACGTGCGATCATATAGATGCACTCAAAAAGTTCCAATGAATAAATCCAGATGAGGGGTTCAACAGATATTGGTGGAGAGAGTCATTACAATGTGAAGAAATCTTTTTTTTTCTTTTAAGTACAAATATGTTTCTTTACACAACTGATTTTATCTCCCTTTTAATGTTCCTGGTCAAGAAAGAACACATTATAAAAACTATGTGCAAAATTCTGCACATGCTACAGTTACTATCCTGGCACTAGGAAGGTAAAATGATAGAGACCTGGCCTCACACGTTTCCCTACCTGTCATTTGTATTCTGGCCTTTTTCCTTAAAATATACATTTGAAAAGCTCATGAAACCTAATATCGAAGTTCAGTGTGAAATATAATTGAGTTCTGTAGTTCAATTTTTACTATGTTCAATTTTTTTTCAGGATCAGGTAAAAAATTAATCTTGACATTGCAGAAAAAGCTGTCCATAGGATATTGAAGTGGAGCAAGAACAAAGGGAAAAAAGGGAGGTTCAGGACCTTTCTTGGCTATTCCTCCTTCTAAATGAATCAGAGTTAACTCAACCATATACCTGCTTTTTCCATCCACTAGTGAGGTTTTGAAAATTATAAAAATGCTGCATGAAATATAATTATTTTTCTTGGTAATTGTATGAAAGATCTCTAGTAGTATTTACAGACATTAATCAAATTTGGAATCCCATTGTATCAGGCATTGTACATACATAAAAATAAAAGTACTGTCTTATAATTTAACTTGACAAGAAGGACACAGTGTGAAAATGGCCTGTCCAAATCCAACCAGAAATATATTATACAGCCAGGAATTGCATACAGTAGTTCTCGATATCAGGCCAAAGTTTTAATGAAAAATCATCCTCTCAAATACATGCTCAATTGTATAAGAAACTGAATAAATGTGTTCTTGACTCTTTTGTGGATGGTTTGCACAATTTAGGCTCTTGTTACAACTCTACTGGTATAGCCAGAGAAGAGTTGGCCTGATAGAACAGCTGAAGAAGCAGTGCATGTGTTCTCTATAAAGGGATGCTTGCTTGGGGCCACACTTTTCTGGTTTCTCTGAGTATGCCCTGAAGCCAGCCTAGGTGTAGCTTCTGATGTAGCGTAGGAGCTCTGAATCCTTCTCCACTCTAAGACCTTGCCTTTTTTATCCCTCATCTACCCTGGTTCTCTGTGGCCGTCACTCAGGAAACTTTTTTCCAGTTCAGCTCCTGAAAGAGAGACTCTACCTCTTGATAAGGAGAGGTATACCCAGAGGTTCCAGGCAGCAGAACAGACAGCATTATTCTAGTGGGTAACCATTGATCCCCTGGATTATTGTGTATATGTAAGAGGTGTAGTCAGATGCCTCATAAATTTGTGGCTGACGAGCCCAATTCAAGACTGGCACAGCTTGTTACAAGGTTCCCAGATCCATCTGTTTTCTGAGCTGGAGTACAAGTTTATAGCAAGTGGCTGTCTTATTTTTCACTTTGCTTCCATCCTCCAGATTAAAGTTGCTTCATGCTGAGTTGCACTCAGTGCTAGATGTTCCCTTCAGATCGGATGGGATTCTGCATGCTTTTCCCAGCTTTCTACGTTGATGTTAAATTACTTCATATCATTTTTGCGCACATAGTAGTACTGCTGTAGAGGGTGACCCCACTTTCTAGAGCTGTCTCAAATCTCACTATACAAAATATTCTCAGGGATTTATTGACTTTATTGGGGCAAAGGCCACCCAGCCAGAGGTTCTTTGCTGCCCGCCAAAGAGTTCATCAGTCTCTCTGCCCCAATCCAGCCAACACAATTTTGAGCCCCTATAGAAGTCTTCCTTTCTTCAGCAAGCACCCATCTTTTCTGAGGATGCTCCATTCATTGTCAAGTGTATCTTAGTCTCCCCCTCTCTAATTTCTCTTTGGGGGCATTTCCTTCAAAAGATTATTATCAAGCCCATCTGAAGTATCAACAGAGCTATTCAAGTTCTTTACTGCTGGAACCCCATTTTGTCTGGAAGACAGCTCCACTAGCAGCAGGGACCCTATTAACCTTTCTTTCTCATGGGAAGAATGTCTTTCTTAAAACATGGGAAGAAAACAGACACAGTGAAGCTAAAATCATGCAGGCAACTCAGTGGTTGAAGAGGAGGTTCCACATATATTTTTGCCCAATAGCCTTACACTCACCTGAGAAGTGAGAGACTTCAGTTTATACTGAAATCAATGCTGCTGTCAGCTACATGTACATCTAAGTAAGCTGGATTCTGACATGACAGAAAATTCAGATAGATGTATCTCCTCTGAGTGAACTCTGTAGCAGAATACTATTGTTCTCCTGACACAAGAATTGCATTTATTGGATAAACAGCTTCTAAGTCATAAATTTTAATCAGCAGTATAAGCCTAGAATAGCCAAGTTCATTTTCTAGCCATACTGATCCTTTTTAAAAACCCAATATTCAAAAGGCCCAAAGCTGCTTTTATACCATGGGCATCATAATTATTACAACATCATCTTCACAAAAAAGATCATACTCATTACTTCCTGTGGTCATTCCTTTTAAAAAAAAAACCTCATCAGTTAAGTTTAAGAAGACATACAGTAACAAAAGAAGAACAAGGGACATGAAAGTCAAATTAAGCCTATATGAATTTGACAGAAGAATATAGCCATGATAGCAATAAGCAATAGGTAAAAAGAGGATGCTAGATGCCAATATCATATGCTGTGTGGAAAAGAATAAGATACATGTATGAATATAACTACATCAATGTTTTTATTATTTTATCAGATTTCCCCAGTGCAAGAATGCCTTTAGTATTGAAAGTTTATCTTAAAAGGGATTATATTTTGTATAAGAATAAAGTCAGCTTCCAAATACTTGAAGATTTTAAGTGAGGAATGATTCCAATATTCATTATGAGGAGGTACAAATATAATATGGGAGGATGTAGTTAGATGCTTACTGAAGATGCCAGTAAAGACCTGTTCTTCTTTTCAGGATCTAATGACATAGAGAACATAACAACAACAATAACAAGGGAAACAAAAATAGGGTGTGAAATCCATGCCATTTTGCATAATTGATATATAATCTATTAAACCAAAACAAAGTAATACCTCAGAAAAAAATATACTAAAATATAATTTTAAACTTATCTCAGCTATCCCTTGTACAAGAGTCTTAACTGCAATGGACATGCACTTTGAATATGTGTGTGATCTAGTAACTTGAACTATTTAACATGTTTCCACATCCATTTTCATGGCACAAACTACTTGAATTCAATAGCATGGAATATGTACCCCTCCTTGAGCTCTTTTATATCGAGCTAAAGGATAAGAGTACCCTATGAATAAAGTAATCTCTAGCTGTACTCACCGAAGAAGACAGCTGTAAGGATGTTTCTAGATAATCTCCTTTACAAGCAGCGGGTGCCATCAACAGACATGAACCTGTCACATGCAGTATTATATTTCAGAGATTCCAAAGCAGTAGGAATCAATAGGGCCAGCCCAGAAAGCTGACATAATTTTGACAATCTCTAAGACACTAACTCATACCTGGGTCCTGTCAAGTCTTTGGGACAACCTAAGATCAAGAATGTATTAAGCTGCCTAGATTGTCTGGAAATTCCATAAAAAATCTAATCTGTGTTTAAGAACATATTGAAACAAGGACTGTGGAGTTCTAGATAGTGGACTTAGAAGATTAGCTTTATTTTAAAATGATGATTATTAGCAATAATGCAATCATGGATAGAACTGTGCATTTTGGGATCTCAGATACTTTAAATTAGAAAAGTAAAGTTAGTTAAGCTACAGCTAAATTAAAGCTAAGCTATTAAAACTATTTAAATCTTAAATATTTAATCATCAGGAGGGAAGGAGAATACAAAAGCAGAGACTTGAGAGTAACAAAGGGCCCTGTGCCCAGATCCCTCCTGATCCTTCTCCCCTATAGGGTCCCTAAGAAGGATCCCTATCCCTGTCCCTGTGCCTCGGGAGGGGTCCCCAAGGCCACCATGGAGCAAGGCGCACCACCAGCTCATTTCATCCACGCCATTGGAGGGAGGGTGTAGGCTTTGCATCCCACCTCCGGACTGTTGGTAGATATATAGAATTGCTTGTATTGTTGGGGGGGGGGGTTGTTATCACTGTGTATTAATAAATTTGCCTATTAATGAATGGAAAGGTTGTGGTTGGTCTTAGGGTGGGTCCCCCCAGGTTTAGGCATTTGGGTATTAAATCTAGGGCCCACACAGTTTGTGTGCTTCTGACTTCCTGAGACACAAGTATCTCAGGAGTGACAAGTGAGCAAGATTTAATGGCTCATAATCCTCTCATTTCTCTGTCCTGGGAGCATTTAGACACAACACAGCATAGTTCACTCCAGACAATGCACAGAGGCTCAGGTGTACAGATTTAGGACTGTCCAGAATTCCACTGCTTAAACTTATTAGCTCAAATGGCTACTTGAATTTTCTAGTTGTCAAATACCCATGTGATAACTGACTACTTCACATTTGCAGGAAAACCAGCAGAACCTGTTTTATCTATTTAGCCTCACTCACACCCATTCCACAACAAGAAAGGCTGGAGATAAGAAATTACATGCTCCAGAGCTACACCTGCTGGACAAACTACGTAACTCTCAAAGCAGACAGACCCTAATGTGACAGAAGTTATAAAACCAGTTGCACAACCTGGCTCAACTACATCTGGTTCAGCTAAACTATGTCCATCAAGCTTTAGTTTTCACATGATGGTTCGGCCCCTAAACGACATATAACCCCGTGAATGTGTATCATGTTATGGGTAAATGACAGGTAACAGGATAACAGACTTGCTTAAGGGTGAGGTTACATGTCACAATTAAATGATATTAAGTGCACTTAAATCTTATTTTAACATGCTAGGTGCTCTCTAGGCATCCTAAAGTTACACCGCTTTATCTAAGGATTATCCTTGAGCTCTGCTACTTAGTTCACTGGTTACTTCATTAAGAAAAAAACAACAAATTTTCAGTGTTTCAATATCCCAGGAGGCACATTTCCCAGCATGGACTAGCTATCATTTGGAAATTTATGTTCCTGGGAACAGCTAGGCAGCAGATGAGTGGGGATGGGAGAGGAAAGAGGAATGTGGGACAAGGAGACAGGGGAGCAGGGGAAGGGGGGCATAGGGAAAGAGGGATTGGGAGGATGGGAGCAGGGTGAGCAGGGTGTAACAGGATAGACAGACAGCCTGGCTGAGGAGCTGCAACTGTGTGAAAGCTGATGAGTGAGTGGCTTGCTAGGAGTTAAAAACCTCAGGATGTGTGGGTGAAGAGCCAGAATGGGAAACTGTTGGGCTATGTTGAGGGCAAGCCTGCTGTGGCCAGGAGAGTAAGGTTTCTGTTTATTTGCTTTATTTTTTTAAATAATCTGTTTATTACTGGGACTCACTGAGAAATTGTTTGGAGACCAAAGCCTGACTGAAGATGCCCCAAGGTGGCAACCTGCTACAGTGGGGAAGAAAGAAGATGGCAGTGTGGGAACCTGCCTCCCAGTTGTGGGAGAGGGGTGGGTGGAAGGAACAATACAAGCAGCAGGGGGTAGTCTCAGGGGAGATTGTTGGGGAGATTTTGGGAATAATCCATATGGTATGAAGGCCATCCCAGTAATTGGGGGTGATTGGGGAGCATGGAAGGAGTGATTGGTGGTGGATCCAAGTGTTGTTGGGGGCGTTCTGACTCCTTCCTCTCTCACTCTCTTTTCCTTCCTCCCCCTGTTTCCTATGGCTTATACCATGGCTAGAGAGCC
>NW_017729032.1:90904768-90912427 GCF_001723915.1 Gavialis gangeticus
ATTTGACCATGGGGTAAAATTCCTTCCTGACCCCAAATGTGGTGATCTGTCTGAGAACAGGGGCAGCACCCTCTAGTCAGGAGCCTCTGACTTTGCTCCTAGCAGAAGAATTGGAACATCACAGTTGAAGTCCCTAACCTTAGCTATAGCCAACACACAATATCTCTGGGGAGGCTTAGAAACACCCTAGCACATATAGCAGAAAAAAATGGGACTGGGGAGAGGGAAATACCCATAAACCAAAATAGGCTTATGCACCTGATGGGCATATGGTTTGTGATGATTATAGTTTGAAAAAAACAGTATGAAGTAAACTGGGAAGTCCTATCACATTTTTAGGGAAGCTGCTACTGAAGTCAGTATGAATAAAATATAGTTCAATGTGTGGTCTTACCAGGCATGGTAAGCAAAGAGCAAAAAGAAACCTTAATTAAAAGGATGCAGACCACAGCCTTTCAAACACTTGTGCAGACAAGTAACTTTAGACTTGTAGTCACATTAGACTTGAAAAGGTTTACCATCATGGGAAGACAGGCAATATTTACTTCTCTATTGTTTATAAAATATATCTACACAGAGTTGAAGAGAAGCTTAAAGTGAAAATAAAAAGGTCTGAGTGGAATGTATGTCATATATAGAGACATGAAAAAATAAATGGACTTAAAAGATTTTAAAATCTAAAAGCAGAACACTGTTTTTAAGATGTTGCTCCAGATAAAAAAATCAACAGCGATATTACTATGGAGACAAACATGCTTGCCACGAAAAATATATTATTTTAAACAAGTGTATATTGTTACAAAAAGGCAGACTACTGCCCATGAGAGTTTGGTGCATAACATCAGAATAAAAAGTGAATGACCTCAAGATTTTACCCCAAGCACAGAGAGCAGCATTTGTAATAAGATCCTCTTATACTGGTCCTGAAAAATGGTATTAATATACTCTAACTTGGTTTAATATACACTGATAATGCCTGTTATCCTCTTGGCCATCAGAAAGTAATTTTGTTCATACTTTTTATGTTTAATCAACAGAATAAGTGAAAACGACACTTTTGAAATAATTGTTTCAGTAGATCAATTTTTATCTCTCTCTATTACTAACCTATCTGCTTTTTCTAAGAGAGTTTCTTGCCCGAGTTATTTTTAAGTTTGTCGTTCCTCGTGTTCCCTTCAAGCCTGTGATTCACTAAAGGCTTAGATAACCCAGGCTTTTGATTCTAAGGGTAATATATATCTAAGCTGTTCAATCATGATTCCTCTGACATTATTACTTTTTTTTATCTTTAGCTTATACAGCTCCTTGTTATTCTATCTGACACAATTTAAAACAACTGAGAGATGCACCAGTATTCTTCCTTTCCTAAAACAGTTTTCAATTATTTATAATGATCTTCTATTCTCTTAAATATACTTCCCCTATACTATTTTTACAGTGTTATAGTTGATATAATAAATCATAGAGTTTTCTCTTGGCTATCACATCTTCATGTGGGAATTTATATATTTTTAATTTAGGATTTGAAGACTTCTGTAAAAGGCACTGTTCTTCATTCTTCTAAAGAAATTATACATGCTACCCTCACCAACTTTCCATCAAGAAACAAGCAATATCACTCAATTGGAACTACCATGCCATATGACCTGCTTCACATTCAAAGACCAATATACCCAAAGGGATCTTGCCCAGCTTGCTGTGCCAGTGTGTCACCTCTCTACAGCTGTGCTGGGAATAAGTCTGGGCTCCCTGTGGGTGAAGGAGATGTTACCCCAGCCCTTGTAAAGATCTGGGGAAACCAATGTGAAGGGCTGGAGAAGCTGCAGGGCTCAAGCCCTCCAGGTACAATATGGCTGCATCTGGACGAGCACAGATGTGACACCGCAGGCCCATCTGTGGTGCTACACCCAACACATAAGCGTGTTTCCCACACTGCTACCTTGCAGTTAGGGCGGAGAGACTGACCATGAGAGATCTCGGGGTTTAAAAAAAATCAACGTAAAAAAAATCCAAACAGATGGCAGCAGTGCATGCTGCCCAAAACTGGAGCCTGACCAGCCAGAGCCACACTCCAACTGCCAAGCAGGCTTCCTGCTGCAGCTGCCACGCTGGGAGGCCCCCAAGATCCTAAATAAGGCTGCTAGAGTCAGCAGAGTTGCTGGCCCCAGCATCCCCTACTTCACCTGGGGCAACCTGCCACGTGCCAGACCATGCATGGCATGGGCATTCCCTGGGGACAAGTAGCATGGCACAAGGTGAAACAAATGGGGAAACAAACATCCACACTCATCTGGACGTGGCCTATAAGGCAGCTTTTGTGGCTTCCCTGAATAAATTCCCTCCCCCATCCCTTTCTGCACTAGACAAGTGAAGCATGTCACTTGGGTGTTTGTTTATACCTAGGGTTTCACAAAGAGGTGCTAATGGCTTGTTAAAAAGGCGCACTTGACTGCTAGTTGAAGAAAGAGGGGAGGGACAGTGAGTCTTGCTACTTCCCCAGAGGCAGCAGACTTAGGCATGGGTCATAGAGGCCCCTGGTATGAAGGGGGAGTGGAAGGTGGTGGCAGAGAGCAGTCAGCTCTGGAAGACTGGAGGACCTGGACAAACACTTTCATCCTATGACATGCTATACATTCAAATGATAGCTTGATAGAAGCCAGATATAAAAAGGTTCTACACTTTTCAAGTAACACATTTATAGCTCAGCCATTTTTTATTGTTATAATTACTTTGCATAGATAGCACGTCTCAATTTATTGTGCAATTAACTGGTGAACTGCACAATAGATGTAAGGTGTGTCAGGAGAGAAACTCAGACCAATTTTAATTAACAATACATCCTCCTTTTCATAGGTGCCTGGACAATTCTGTAAATTATTTTGTACCTAAAACCAGCTAGACTGATATGCACAATGAGTGTGACTATTGTATGGATAATATGAATTTGGCCCTATGCATGTCTCCACTGAATAATAATGAATTTAAATTTTCATGGAGAGTCAATCATTTGTTTCTCAATTTGTTACATGAGTCATTCAAATTCAGAACCAAGCTTTCTTTTATATTAAAAGTTTGAGAAAATGAGGGTTTCAATTGAGGTTTTGTACACTGGAGAGAAGTAAAATAAGAAAATGACCTAAATTTGCTCCTTTTGATTCTAAGTTATTGCTGTTCTGTATTGACACTGCCTTATTGCATGAGTCATGATGTCAGTCACTTGCCAATAAGGTTTAACGTGCCATTTTATGGGAAAGAAAATCATTAGCATAGAGATTTCAAAAATATAGTTGGCTTATCATACAAAGTAGACTATCCCTAAACAATGCACTGCATAATCTTCAAAAACAATCATAATATGAAGTGAATACATTAGCTACTAGTTTGTTAACTTGTTTAGCCTGCCTCATTCATCCATGTAATAGTTTCGTTTTTGTTGAAAGATACAGCTGGCATTGTCAAGCACATCTTTGGGAATAAAGAGTGCACCAGGTTATTCAAACATTTTCATGAAGAAAATGGAACAAAAGACCAGCGTGACTTCCACATGAATGGTTGATGGGAATACATTGATAGCATCATCCTGTGGCTAAAGGATAAGAGGCACTCTGTAATCTCACAGGAATTGTACTAAACAAAACTTGCTTTCCAAATTTACTTTTCCTGATGACCCTCCCATTATTTTTCACATGGTTCTGAAACAGAAGTGGAAAGAGATCTATACAATATAGGCATTCAGTTATACCTTAACCATGCTTAATGTTATTCTCATGATACCTATAGGAGTATTTGAGGATAATATGTTTGGAGCAGCTGGGAGGCTTGAAAACCATTAATAGCTGAGAAGGCAAAGATTATAGCATATATGACAATAAATTGACATATTTTGAATGATCCAAAACATCACTCATAAAGGAGGGAAATGCCAGTATAGTTGCTGTAGATTTACATCCCATATCCTAAACACACATAATCAAAGTCAACTGGCTAATAGCTAATTAGGATGAGAGACAAAAGGTCATCTCAAAGCTGTCATTGATTTAGTTTTACTACTGTGTTTTTAATTGCAGAGGGAACAGCTACACTTTGCCCAAAAGGAGAATTAAATTATTATTCAAAGATACTGAATCAGCATGCATCAAGCTTCTGCAGTTTCCAAGGTTTTCTTTGAAGATAAAGAGGTTTATGTTAGCAAATATGAACCATCATAAACACATAAATGATATTTAGGCAAAACAAAGAAAAATGAGAAGTATATCTCAAAACACCTCTTCTATTTTTCCTCCTATACTTGCAGTATCTACCATCAATACATTTGCAGTTAACATGCATTTTCACATCCTTTATCTTCCCTAAAGTTTAAACTTAAAAAAAAAATAATCTTTTTTCAAATACCTGCATCTTGATGAACAAACTAATGGATAAAGCCACAACATTACTACACAAAATGTGTGACAAGTTTGTGGCTGGTTCCCATTATGCTTTAAAATTGAATATGTAGCTAGGCCTTTAAGGGTTGTATTGGTCTCTCCACTTTTAAGAGGTAGGTGGAGAGACAGAGATGGAGAAGAAAATCTGATGGGTGTGTATGTTGTTGTTAGCAGACAAGATTCTTTGGGTAAATCTGATAGATTTCATTAGACCAACTCAAATAGAGGGAAACATTCTTCTTAGCAAGTTTTCAGGCACAAACACCCTTTGTCAAGCTGAGGAAGCATCTGCAGATGGTCTGTGATCTTCCTGGGTGGAGTGGTAAAGCAGCCAGAGGCCAATAGGTATGAAAGAAAGCCAGTCAGTTAAAATGTAAATACATAAATCTTGCATACATACTGGCCTCTGGCTGCTTTACCACTCTGTCTAGGAAGAGCACAGACCATCTGCAGATGCTTCCTCAGTCTGACAAAAGGTGTTTGTGCCCGAACGCTTGCTAAGAAGAATGTTTCCATCTATTTGAGTCGATCTGATAAAAGATATCAGATTTACCCAAAGAACCTTGTCTGCCTATGTCCTTAGACCAACACAGCTACAACGTACACTCAAGTCTGAAACATGGAAGATAACGCATTTTGCTGTGTTAGCAGGAATATAGAAACCTCTTTGTAATAGTGGCTCCTCCCTCAATGAACTGAACCCATAACACAACATCATACCAGAAGTGGTTGAAAACAAGTGACTGCATTGCATGAAGTGAACTTTAAGCGAGAGGGTGCGGGGAGGGAAAGAGAAAAATTGGAGCAACTATGGGCTCCAGCAGAGTTAACACTGTATAACTATGTGGCACAGAACTGGAAGAGGTTTAAACAACAATTCAGTCTTTACATGAGGGCAAGTGGAGATACTGAGAAGTCAAGTGACAAAAAGGGAGATACTTTTCTGGATATAGTTGGTACTGAGATGCTGGGTATAACCAAAAGTCTGCAACTGAGCCAAGCAAAGCTGGCTGATTATAAGACAGCGCTCAAAAAGTTTAAAGAGTATTGCACTCCAAAAAAAGAAACTAGACTTTTGAAATATATCATTTCCACCTGGGGTCACAAAAAGATGGAAAATCTGTCAGGGAATTTGAAAAATCTTTCAGACTGCTGAGTACTGCAATTAAGACAAAAATAGTAAAGAAAAACCTCAGTTTGTGGTTGTGCCAGGAAAACATGTACCTATATTAGGGCTAAAGACCTGTCAAACATGAGGTCCTATTCAGAGAATATATACCATTGAGGGATATTGTAAATTGAAGATAAATTTCAGGATGTATTTGAGGGACTTGGGAAGATGAACAAAGAATATAAGATTGAGTTGTCTGAACTCTATACTCCTACAATACATGATCCCAGAAAAATTATTTTAGCTCAATGCTGAAGTCTGAAAACTGAACTAGACAAGATGATTGCTCAAGATATTAATGAGAAAACAGACAAACTGACAAAGTAGGTTAATTTTTTAGTATTGGTGTATAAAAAAGATGGAACCTTTTTGCCTTTGTCTAGATCCAAAATAACTTAATAAATATGTAAAAAGGGAGCATTTACCCATTCCCACCAGCAAAGATATGTTTGGAGAGATGGCACAATCAACATATTTCTCTACATTAGATACATCAGCTGGGTTTGGGTAGATTCTGTTAGAGAAATTCAGCAGACTTTTCTGCAAGGTTCAACACTCCATACAAAAGATTCTGCTTTTGTAGATTGACTTTTGGGGTACATTTAGCACCAAAATGTAACCCAAACGAGTTATATATATATGTCTCATTAATATATATAACACATATTTGATGGTGTTGAAGGTGCCAAAGAGTATATATATGATATTTTAATATGGGGACATTAACATATTACTGGAGAAACATTATCAGAGGCTTCAGAGAGGTCTGAAAAGCTTTTGGTCAGCAGGGTTAAAACTCAGTAGACAAAAGAATAAAAGTAGAGTCAGAGAAATAACATATTTGGTGAATAACAACCAAGGCATATGGATAGATCCCAGCACAGTACATTCAATTACTAATGTGCCACTTCCCATAGAAAAGGGAAAATGCAAAAGTTTCTGGGAATGGTAATCTTTCTGGGGAAGTTTGTACCTAATTTGGTACAAACAGGAAGCAAGCTGAGAGCTTTACTGAGCAAAAATAAAGAATAAATATGGGAACAGTTTTTACAGTAGGCTCCAGTGCTTAGATTCTATGACAACACACATCAGACAAAACTGTCTACAGCTGCCTCTAAGAATGGTCTTGGGACAGCACTCATGCAAAAGTATGGGGAGCATTGAATATCCAGATCATATGCTTCCACGGCTTTAACTAAAACTAATTGTCAGTGGGAACATCTAGATGAGATGCTATGGTGCACTAGCAATGAGGTAGTGTGCTGTAGCTCATTAACACCATGCGGTAGTGCTGCCAGATACTAACCATGATGCCACACTATTGCACAGTAGTGCTGGGAAAAAAAACCATGTGGCAACAGTACTGTGCAGTAACACCAGTTACTGAAATTGAAAAAGAGATTTTTGCTCCGGTGCATATATGTAAAAAGTTCTATGTCTTCCTGTATGGAAGACTGATATTGAAATAGATCAGAGGCCATGGGTAGCAATAGCAAAAAGAGGCCTTAGTGGCAAACCTCTGAGATTACAAAGACTATTCTTTCAATTTCAGTTATATGATTTAAGATTAGAATAAAAACTAGGGAAAGAGTTAGTAGTGATGGATATTGTGTCTAAAGTTTTTTACAGAACAGAAATAGAACCCAACCCAGAGTTAGACATTGTTCATGTCAATTTGTTACAGAAAATGTGCCCAATTTCTGATAAAATATGAACTGTACTTCCAGATGTCATGGTACAAGATCTGGCTTTACAAATAGTAATACAAGCCATTAATGCAGAATGGCCTGCAAGGTACATACCCAGTCCTTATCACCTGTTTGAAGCAGAGCTATCAGTAAAATATGGGCTCCTGTTTAGAAATGACAGGCTTATTGTTCCTGAAGTATTACATCTGGATATGTTACCAAGGAGATATGAAGGACACTTAGGTATAAAGAAATGCAAAAGCAGGGCTAGAAAAACACTGTACTGGCCACAAATAAATATGGATATTAAAACAGTATATTAAGCATATTCAGCCCCACAAATACAGATATAGTCAAGCAAAACATCCAATAG
>NW_017729032.1:90917427-90920177 GCF_001723915.1 Gavialis gangeticus
ATAAATATGGGTATTAAAACAGTATATTAAGCATATTCAGCCCCACAAATACAGATATAGTCAAGCAAAACATCCAATAGTAGTGGAAGTAGAGGAAGAGCTGACCCCCGGTCCAAAGATCTGTTCACAAATGTGGTGATCATAAGGCATCAGGAGTACTAAATAAGTACGTATTGATTTTAGACTATTACTCACACTATCTAGAAGTAGTAAGACTGGAGAAAAGTGCTTTGAAGTATATAACAGAAAACATACAAACTATCTTTGTCATACATGGCATACCACGTGCAGGTCAGGTCTGACAATGGACCACAATTTGATGGCTATGAGTTCAAGTGCTTTGCAAAGGAATGTAGCTTTACACATTACTTTTAACCCAAGATGTCCACAGTCTAATGGACTTATATAAAGTGCTATCAAAATAGTAAAAAGGCTGCTAAAAAAACATAGATATATAGATATAGATATATAGTTATTAGTTAAAATGGCTTATGACTTTACTTGGAAAGGAGAGATGTGAGGATTGTATACCTTTAAGAGCTAGGCAGAGAGACAGCTGGAGAACAGAGTCTGATGGCTCAGTCTGTGTGCTGTTAGCAGGAATGAAGCAACTTCTTTGTAAAAGTGGCTTCTGCCTCAGTGAACTGAACCCAGGACACAAGAAGGACAATCAGCTGGTTGGGGCTTTTAGCCCTGACAGTACACCAGAGTTTTTAACTCCAATGCACTCCTGAGGCTCAGAGGCACATTTTAGCCTTTGGCTCCAATACACCTCCTGAGGCTGGGAGTGCCAGTCAGCTGACCGGTGCTTCAAGCTGGGTGCATGGGGAACCTGGCTTGTTACCTGCTGGTAGAGTGGAAGCAGTAGGGTGAGATTGAGACCTGATCCTTGATTCCAGTCATGCCTCCTGCCTTGTACATGTAATGTGGCAGGAGGTGCAATTTTGGGGATCAGGGATCAGATCCTATCCTAAGGAGTTAAGCATTGAAACAGATTATTGCTAGTGGTTGTAGAGTTTCAATCACTAGAAGTTTTAAGAGGAAGTTATACCAATATTTTTGTGGGATAGTTTAGACAAAGATAATTCTGCTTTGAACAGGTTCCTGAAGTCCCATCATGCCCTATTTTTCTGATTTCAATAAGACCATAATTTTATTAAATTAATGCATTTAGGAAATATCTAGCAATAGCTCATGCAGTGATTTTTCTTATGTCCACTGATTTGAGGGTTGCTGCCACCCCTCCTACTGCTGGGACCCCTATTAAACCTAAATCCAAGGGCTGAGCAGCTAAAGAGGGCTAGTGTTTGTCCACTGTCCCAGACAGTAGGAGGTCCACACCCATTAAGAAAGGGGATAGTATCCCTTAACTCAGTTTTAACTTTCATTTATCAGGAAACAGAATGAGTACTATGAAGTGATAATGAGTATCTTCTCTCAATATTTGTCACCAAAAAATGCCAGCAATTAGTTTGGCTGCCTCCTCCCCATTGCTAGGAGGATAAACAGAGGGTGTCAACTTTCTCCTACATGTGTGATAAAAATATATTTGGTGAAAAAAAAAACCCTCAAAGATTCAGTATAAATTTTTGGTGGTCATTACCCAGCTTTTCATTGGATATCTGTGGGCCTTCCTAATCTGGAAATCCCACATTATACTAGTCTATGGGTATCCTTGTATGCCCCAGAAATGTGTGTGTCATGATAATTAATTCCTACTAAGTTCCAGTTCCCTTTCACACTGATTTACAATAATCATTTTTAGTATTTGCTTTGTGCCTTGCAGAGAGTGCCAGATGAACATCAGCCTGCCCATTTAGGATTGCCTTATCCAAACCCCACATGTGAACCACCAGGGAAGTTGATAATACACATTTGACTCAATACATAAGAGTGCAGATCAACACACCCAACTTGCATGACTTAATCCCTTGCTCTTAAAAAAGCTAGATAGATCATAGCTAAATAGATACTAAAATTAGCTCATTCAAATCATGCAACTGATTCTTATCAAGAAGCATAATCTGCACAAGGGTTGGCCAACCTGTGTAATCCATGCCACAAGTGGCAATAGCAGCCTCAGTGTATGGCACATGGAAGATAGGGAGGGGACAGGTAGCACAGCAACAATTGAGCAGGAAGTAGAAAGAGCAACAGATTGGGCAAGGAGTACAGGACAGGGAGCAAAAAGCAGAGCAACAGATTGGGCAGGAGAAAGGAGTCAGAATGGCATCAGGAAGTGTGTTTTTGCATGCCTGCCAAGAAAGTTGGCCTCTACTGATCTACATTCTACATCTATTTGAGTATCAATGACCCATGTGACCTGAATCCAGTATCCCAGGCAGCCAACACAGGTAGTTGACCCAGACTTGAATAAATAAAACCTGAACTCACTGCCAGAGAACCTGGCTTCAGAGGACTCCTCCACCACACCTAGAATTTTGTGAGGTAGCTTCCATTGCCATGAATGGCCTATCTCCAGAAGTTCTTATTGCCATGTTGAAACAAACCTGTGCTTTATCATCTGTCTGCAGTACTTTGAACTTCCCCTAATCTGTTTCTGACATCCTTAACACCATCAGGACGAGAACCTGATGGTGTTTAACACTGAAAAATGCAACATTCTCTACCTTGGGAGGAAAAACCTGCAGCATCCTTATAGGCTCGGTAGTGCTATGCTAGCTAGCACTGCGGGAGAAAGAGATTTGGGGGTCATCACTGACCACAAGATGAACATGAGCCTTCAATGT
>NW_017729032.1:90925177-90935218 GCF_001723915.1 Gavialis gangeticus
CCACCAGTATCTGGGGGAACGTTTGTTCACCAGAGCGCCCCAAGGGATGACAAGGTCAAATAGTTATAAACTACTGCAAGACCATTTCAGACTGGACATAAAGAAGAATTTCTTTACTGTCCGAGCCCCCAAGGCCTGGAATAGCCTGCCATCAGAGGTGGTTCAAGCACCTACATTAAACACCTTCAAGAGTAAATTGGATGCTTATCTTGCTGGGATCCTATGACCTCAGCTGACTTCCTGTCCTTCGGGCAGGGGCTGGACTTGATGATCTTCTGAGGTCCCTTCCAGCCCTAATATCTATGAACTCTATGAAATTAATGTGCTCATGACTAATTGTTCACTTTGAGTTCATAAAGCTCAAGTGTTGGGGGAGAAAGATCACTCTTTTAGACCAAATCATAAAGCAGGCCCAAACTGCTGCTTCCTCTTGGATCTCTCCCCAGGAAGATATGGCACGTCTTCGCATTGTCCATATCTATCACCGGTGTTAATGAATAATCACTAAGAGAACTGCTAAAGGTATACAAATAAAATGGTTTATTAAATCGCAATGAACAATAGATAGGTAGCACCTGGTTCCCATAATGACCCTTACCAATACAACAATATAATATGGACTCAAGGATGAGGTAGACTTTATTGAGGGAGAAGGAAAACTTTATTAGGCTCGTGTCCCTGCCTGTGGTCTCCCGAGCATGGTCTGCTCCTCAGGCAACTACTCAGTAGGACTTATCTTCCCCTGACAAACAAGGAGGAGTAACCCACAACCAGGACAAGAGTGAGGGAGAAAAGGAATAGGTGATACTTACAATGGGAAATGGAGAGCCGCTGCTTTATGTGATGCATACACCCGAGGGGAAAGAAACCTGGAGAGCCAACCCTATCTACCTCCAGCGAAGGTTCACCTCAATGGAGGGAGGAGATCGATGGAGCCTCACAGGTCACTGAAAATTACCATGGTATGCCTCCATAGTGCACCAGCCAAAGAAACCAGTCACTCTATCCTACCTCTCACTCCAGTCTCTCGCTCTAGCAACACAACCACCAATTCCTTCAGCAAACACCTTCCTCCAATCTCTTGGAGCCTGTCGACACCCCAAAAATGCACACAGACCTCTTAGTCAAGCTCTCAGTCCAGCCACACTACACACCCACAGTCTCACACACCCTGACCTGTCAATCAGAGCCCCCTTTTATATGGGTAGTGCACCCCATTCACTTAGGCTCTGCACTCAGCACTTGGGTGTGCAGACGGCACTCTATTCCAGGGCCTCTGCAGGTAGCAGATATCACTCTGCACAGGGTGGGTCAGGTAAATGTCATCTGCTGACCCACTTAACAGAGCTCCATGATCCAGGCCTGAATTTGCTCTCAGCACAAGGTCCAATGACACCATTTCTCCAAAGAACGTGAACGCTTTTTTAAATCAAAGGCCCAAGCCACTGGGTCAGAGGCAGTACGTTGTCATTGAGACCCTCCAACACTGCTCATTGGAAATGAAAAAGTTAAAATTGAAGTTGATAGGGAAAGTAAAGAATGATGTTGCAACAATATTACTTGTTTAATTTTAGAGGAAGTAGATAGACCTGAGGATTTATAGACAAGAGCTATTAGAAATAAAAGAAACTTTGGAGTCATAGAGGAAGCACATTAGCTAGCTCATTGTTTTTAATCCAATTGGACCAGAAATGGCAATCCCTAACCCTCTCTACAGCCAAGATATATAAAACACAGCATTGTCCTTTAATTTCCCAAAATTACACCATTTGTTGAGTACGGGTACACTCATATGCACTGAGATTCAGAAAGAGGCAGAACAATACAACATACTAGTAGTGGGGTTTATAACTAGATACAGGAATGTTCTAATGCACAATCTGCATGCAAATGTATGAAACTATTGAAAACAAAAATGAAGCTAAGATTTTCAAAGGCAACTACCGGAGTTAGGTTAAAATCCTCACCAAAGTTCAGTGAGAAGTGGAACTGTAACTCCTTTACACTTGTTTGAACCTTAACTGTGAAATATAAAAACTTCTAATATTCCCCAACGTGCAAAATCTTGAAACTTCTCATGGGAAAATGTTCTGCAGAAGTCCCAGTAATACTTGCAAGCTGATTATGCAATCAGGCACACATCATAATGCACAATCAGGCACACATCTGCTCTTTAGGTGGAATGCTCTTAAGAATAAAATGGAAAGCCACTAAATCTTATATGTCCTCAGAGAACAGTAGTTTCCCAATATATATCCTTATACTCTCACTCCACGATCTGCCATTGAGGAAGCTGTAGGATTTACTTTTGTTCTCAGGATTCAGTGACACTAAGATTATATCCTTATAACCAAAAACAACAGAAAGAAAGAAAAAAGATAATACTGTACAGTAGAAGCTGGGGCACTGCCCAACTTGGTTCTAAAATTATATTAATGTAGATTATATTGTATTTAAAGAGACAAAACAAACCTGACATTGAAAGCACACACATACACAACCTGAAAAATGAGATCTTAATTAGCTAACGAATGCCATCCAGATGTTCTACTTTTTTAAAAGCTTACCAGATACCATTCTATCCGATGGTACAAGCTTGGATCCTATGGTAAAGCTTAAAAGATACCATCCTATCCTATGGTACATTCCAACATCCTTCATAGTTCTAATTGGAATTGTTTGCTTAATATCTAATTTATAACATACCATAGACATATTCCAAGAAGATCCTGTGGGGCACAAAAGAGGTACATTTACTTTCTTTCAAACTGTCAACTCAGATTGGTCCTAGATTTATTTTATACATTTCATTACAATAGTGTTTTATATTAAGTATTGCCCGCATTACCTCCAAAATGTTCCATGATGTTGTGAATCTGCATTGTGTTGACAATGCATTTACATATAAGGGCAAATAATTGTCTTAATTCCACCTCCTTCTAACAGATAATCTGTGAAATAAATATCTGTACAGCTATTTAAGAAAAACAAAAAATATTTCAATCGTCCTGAAGTTATGTAGGTTTTGTGAAAGTGATTTTGCTTTCTAAAATAAAATGAACTAATGTTTTCCTTATACTTATATCTTCTTTTAATTGTTTGTAAGTTGTTTATTCTTAGATTCAAGTTAATATTTATATATATTTTGATTTTAGACTCTTTTAGCCTAAATATTTACTGGAGATGAAGATAGTGTGGGTTTGTTGTAGTGAAATTTAAAACTCATCTCTAATTCTAAACTAAAAATGACAGGTTCTTTAATGAAATACCCTTGATTTCTTCAGGTTATATCATTAATTAGACCACCTGCATAGTTGGGACAAGCTTTTGAATGGAAGAAGGAGAATGCAATGAAGAAGTATTTCAAGCATTTGGAAGATTATCTCAAATTAAACTATACAGTTAGTCAAATAAAAGATATTGCCTGAAGAAATCATTGATTCTTGGATAATCCATGGCTACAATGTCTCTCTAACACTTCTAGGTTTTATACAATAACTCTTATTGCATCAATATCTTTGGTTTCAAAAGCAGCACATCATGTTGACTGCTTTGCCAGTTTTAAAAGCAAGAAGTACTATTCTTAAAGAATTCACCAAAATCCCAGAATATTTTGCTCCAACCAAATATGGTTTTCCAAATTTTCCACATTAAGTATTTAATTAAAATAGTTTTAGGAAATTGTAACCTCCATGATTAGACTCCACAAGAATTCATTAATCATGGATTAATAATTTTCTATTAAAAGTGGGAAAGCATTATTAAATGGTGAAAGAATATTTTAACCCATAAATGGATATAGAAAACATTTGTGTGGCAGCTTTTATAAAGGGAAGAATTCACTCTGAGGATTAAATTAAAGAGAATTGCCAAATAACATTTACAGAGTCTCAGTGTCAGTTATGAGGATAAATTTAGTAACCTGAATTATTTTCCCATTTGAGATCCCCATACTGGAAAGCAGGTATTCTTCATTAGTTAAAAAAAAGGAATATTTTCCCTCGGTGGGTTAACATAAGCCACAAGTCTTAGGAGCTATCTTTGGCTTGATATAGATTCCAAAAGCTTGGAACAGAAAAGTATTTCCCTATTTGATATTAAGCTAAACATACAGTTACAGATACAATATGTAACCTGTTTATAGAAAAATTATCATCCTATACCTTTGTTGTTATCCATTCCTCCAACAGCATACAGTGTCCCAACTGTAGATTTTCTAGGTTTTGTCCTTGGACTTTGCATTAGAGTTCTTCTCTCTGGTAAAAGATGATATTTCATGGCTTCCAAAATCAGTTTCTGGCATTCCAAGTCATCCTTAAACAGTGCATGGTTTTCTAGGTCAGCCAATATCTGTGAATGACACAGGCATGAACCAGTAATTCCAGCATTTCTAGATAATTAGTACTGTAGAAGTGGAGAAGGTTAACATTATTGATTAAAGGTAACATACAAAATGAATCTCTTTTTTATAGACAACACTCATTCTAATCTAATATGTTTTAAATGTTTGTATGTATCCGCAACAGTTTATGGTGTGGGCAGCTCACTGTCTCCATATATGCTGCCCAGACTTTTGCATCCAGGAGAGGTCCCTCCACCTTGGCTTTATCTTTCAGTTGAGGATTATGTTCAGCAACCTGATGTCTCAAAGTAATTCTATTGTCTCATGAGACAGACAGATGTCTACTTCTATGGATTATTAAATACAGAAAGTTGTATTTAAAACAGTAACTTCCCCAAGGTATATGGTATATGGCAGGTGCTTCCAATTCAAAGTATATGGTTAGAAAAGGGCATCACCAAATGATCCACATCATTGGGCAAAACAGACATTGCCCATTGTCCTGCAGGGTCAGACCCCTGTCACTCAAAGGAGAAGAAGGGCCCCCATCCTGTGGGAGAACACTTGAGACATGTCTCTGCAAAAGAGGGAACCCTGGGTTTCACCACCCACAGAGGCGCACTCAGGGATTCCCTGGCAAGGGGTTTTCCAGGTGTGTGTATCATGCTGTTGTGCCCCCAGAGTCCCCCTGTTTGCAGAAGCATGCCCCAAGTTGGGGCATGTCAGTGAAATATGCAGTCCTGGAGGGATCCCTTGCCAGGAAACCCAGGGTTCTCCTATTTACATTGGCACACTGAGTCAGGATGAAGCTGTCCAATATGCATGTTCTGTGCCAGGAAATTCTGAGAATGCCTCTGCAATGCCGGCAGGTGCTCCTGGGGTTTCATGGGTCTGATCCTGCCTGTTCTAGAATTTCCTGCCCCAAAACAAATGTGTCCACCAAACCAACAAACAAACAAAAAAACCCAACCCAGCAGAAATGTATGCTAGCTATTGTTGCTACCACAGTTTTTGGCATTTGTTGCTACCCATTGTTGCTGCCACAATTTTTGGCATGACAAGGGACATAGATGTCTGCTTGTTTGGCCTTTATGCCAATATAAACATTTTTATGGTGGCACATAGGCAACATCTGTGTCCAACCTATGCGAATACTGTACTCTTGTACATAGGAGCTTGGTAATTGGTTAGACATTGACTTGTTAACAGGTTCCACTGGAAATATAAAACTGTCATACTATCTAAAATATAATAGCATCTTAGATTGGTCTACTTTTTATAATATTTTGCATTGTCAATCCCAAAGATACATTCAAATTCTTTATATATAAATTATTTAGCTACTCATGAAAGTATCTCTCTGATTTTCTGGATTGCTGCCTATCTCATGTATATTATTAGAAACAATGAAACAGAAAAGAATAGTTATTCCACTTCCTACTGAATTTACATGGATTATGTGACAGCTTCTCTGCAATTGCCACAGCAGTTGCCATCAATATTCCTAGAAAATGGATGACCAGTGAGTCAGATTGCACAAATTAGTAAGTATGTTTAAAATGATATTAGGACATGGTAGCATGTGAAAATTGTCAAAGTGGAGGAACCTAGGTTACACATAAAATATTGGTCTGCTTATTAAAAAGGTATTTTTATATTGATTTTCAAACATATGACTTAGAAGAAAAAAATAGTTAATCATATATGAACAATTCTTTGTTTGTATAATCACCTGCCTTGTTTGTATATATTTCAAGGTTAAAAGATATTTGAAATCTTTGGATGATTACAGAATCAGATGAAGGAAATTTGTTTTTTTATAAAGATCTCAGATTCAGGGAAAAGAAACAGTTTTGATAATCTGACATTTGGATAAGAATGGTTTTTCTTATTTAGTTTTTGTATGCACTTTGCTATTTGTGTACACATATTTTTCAGGAAAAATTAAGTATCTATTTCTGATTATTTGAACTATAAATTTGTTCTGAACATGTGTACCAGCATTAAGATTTTTCCTGATAGACCTAGAGTGTTTTAATCCTGGACGACTAGTATACAATTACAAAAATATCAGACATTCAGATTGTAATTTCTCACATATTTATTTTATGTTCCTATTCATTTCTGGTTTCACTAATAAATATTAGTTAAGTAAAACGTCACTCCATACATTCACTGTTAAACTGGGTTTCATTTTTACAAATAGCAAACTCATTGAACTATCAGTTCCCCTTCTTTTCACACATGAACTCATGACTATCCTGTTGATATGTGAAGATTTATTTATTTTTTTAATCTGTACTTTCTCCCTGGTCTCAGAAGCCTCAAGGCCCTAAAACTGCCTTAACTATAGCCTTTCATCTCCTCCTATCTTGCACAATCTCCTTCCACCTTATCACATCTTTGCCTATCCCAACTTTTTTATATGATCTTCCCTTGTTACCTTGATGTATTTTGTGGCCTGATGCCATCCACCTCAGCTAACAAAATCTGCCTCACATGTCTTCTCACTAAGGCTGCATACAGGCATTTGAGGAGGTCACAGGGAGGTTAGATTGCATTAAAAATAGCTACCCAATCTAACCTAGTTCACCTAGTTGTGGACTTTACACTAGTTAGGTGGATCTAAATGCAAACTGTATTGAAGTGCAGGAGAGTTAGATCAGTCTAAAAATGGCTGACAAGATCTAATTTAATCCTACCTCTGAGGTATATGTAACTTAGATCAAGTTGGCCATTTTTAGACTCATTTGTCCTGAATTTCTATACAGTTCCCAGTACAGCCCCAGGCCTGGGAAAGCCCAGCCACTGGTCCCAGCCTTGGGGCTGCATGTTTCCCACCCCATCCCTGGCACTGAGCTATTTTTAACTCCCTGCCAACAGCCTGGTAACCCCCCTCCCCCCAATCCAGCAAGCCACTCCCAGTGCCAGTTTTACTGGTGTTCGACAGTGCTGGGAGCTGAACAAATAAATTGGGGTACGGGGAGGGGCAGGAGGGATAGGGATGTTGGTTCACTAGGTAGGGAGGGGGGTCTGTTAATTTGAGGGGTTGGGGGCCTAAAAATAGCCCTTGTCCCCAAGAGGTGGGGAAGAGAGTCCTCCCATCCCCCAAGCCCACTGTGGACCCCGTGTGCCCCTTGGATTCCACCTGCCCCCCCAATCACCCCCAGGCATGTCACCTGCCCCCAGATTTCCTGATCCCTCCTACAGACTACTTGCCCCTGATCCCTCCTGCGGATGCCGTCTGCCCTCCCTATCTCCCTAATCCCTCCTGCAGACCCCCACATGCCTCTCTAATCCCTCTGTGGACCTCACTCTCCCCCCTGATTCCCCAATCTCTCTTGCAGAACCTGCCTTCCCCCAATCACTCTGCAGGCCCCCCATCTTCATTGGAGCCTGCCTGTCTCCCCATCCCGCTAAGCTCCCTCCTCTATCTGCCATCATGACTTATCTTGGAACAGATGGCTATTTTTAATTTAATCTAACCTCCCCCTAACCTGAATATCTATACTCAGACCATGCAAATAAGTTTACCATACACACTTTCTTTATACCTCCTTGCTGCCTCCTTAAAGAGACACATACTAGTTTGTTGGTTTTAAAATACAGTAATTTAAGTAGAACAGATTATGCAAAACTGTTGAGGATTACAATGGACTATGTGTGTAACAAGTCTTAAAATAAATAAATAAGTTAGTGATGATAGACTATATGTGCAAGATGGAGATCGATAGTTCTTAAGCAATGTGAAATACAAGAAGTCAGGACTATGTGATGAACAGGGAAGGGGATAGGGAGAGGAAGGAACACAAAAACGGTCTTTAAACTTATGCTAACTCCAGACCAAACAATGTAAACTAAAAAAAATATATGGCATGATTAGATTAATTCAAATGTAATTCTTCTGTTTTAACAAAGAGCAGTAAGAGTTTATAAGAATTAGCAACAGAAATTTTCCCAATACCCATTCATCTGCTTTCAAAATGGGCCTTAACATCACTGAAATCATCACAGGAAGCAAACTCTTTCCTGGTGAGGAAATATGAAACAGAATAACTACCTGTCTAAACAAGTAATGTAAAACCTGCAAACACATCTTCACTGTCACTAGGATCAATAAACCTTATATTTAAACCATCAGAATCCACATATTTTATACATTCCTAACACAAAACATGACATTTTTCATCAAAATACTTCAGAGAAACTAAGTGGGTGGAAAAATAAAAACAAACAGACCAACCCCCCCCCCCCCCCCCCCCCCCCACAACAAAAGCCCACACAAAAAAGAAAAGGAAAAAAAAAAAAAAAAAAACCCCCCCCCCCCCCCCCCCCCCCGTGGTCAAGAACAAAGTCTCAGAGAAAAAAGGTAAGGGAAAGAAATAACCAAGTACTAGTAGAACAACAGTTTTCAGAGGAACCAGTTTGTATCTGTCCTTACAGTCCTTGTCTTTGAATGGAACTACACAATGCCTTAGGAAGTAGTAAGCAATTGTTGATCCCCCTGGATCCTGGTGCATGTGTGAGATGTTATCCAGACCTTCAACATGTACACCTAGGCAGGAATACGGAGGAGTGGAGGCTTCCCAGACTTTCCATCCCCTCATTAGACCATTGAGACAAAATTCAAAAAGCTGACTGAGTTTGGACATTTCGTGCTTTGATGGCTGTAGTTATATGCACATCCAGAGATGGAACCTGGGTAACCCACCTGGTAAACAAGGATTCAAGCACTGGACCACAACAGCAGAGTGCCTGCAGAAGACAGGCATGGGAAAAAAATGGAACAAAAAAAAAGTAGTAACTACTTCTGCTATCTTCTCTTTGGTCCATTAGTTTACTTGGTCCATTCCCCATCTTGTGTACAATAGACAAGCAGTAGGGCAGTTATTCAATACTTCCAGAGTTTTCCATTAGAAATGTTTTTCAGTATTTCTGTGAAGAATGTATTGCTAGAAATAGAATTATTTCATTGGTCTCATCCAATGGGATATTTTTTGTTTGTTGCTCCAGAGTTTGATTTTTGTAAGTACTGAACATCACCAAACCAACTGATAACATTGAGAACTATCAGCTGCTACATCTTTGAAATGAGAATGAATACAAACCTAAATTATTTTGATCTCCAAAATTGCAACTGTTAATATTGAAAAAGATACTCTATTACTTCTTTATAGAGTCTGATTATTTTATTTTGATAGAAATTATAATTTAGCTTTAAACCGTAACAGTTTGAGATGACTCTGTCAAGGACTGTAAATTGAAGTAATTACTAGCTAAGACAGCAGTTAAAAAGAAAAAAAAATGCCTTCTCATGCAAGATACTTTATTATCCATTTTGGACAGCTAAACCAATCCGATATTCTCTTCCTGAAACCTTTTAATTTACCAGAATGCAATCACAAAAAAATTGACTAACAGCTATCAACTTTTTCTTCTACATGCAAGCAAAGATAATTATATTAAATTACTTTTCATTTCCTAATTATTTATCATGTCTACTAAAGTTAATGCCAAGCCTTACTGTTTTTAAACATTATATCAATATCATAATGTGAATATCATTTTTTGTGTAATAGAAAAGCATGTCAAAATGTATCTAAGTCTATTATAAACAAAAGTTGTCTAACAAATGGCTGTCCAACTAGTGGGAGAAGTGGGGCTGTGATGATGTTACTATTCCTCAGGCTGGCCTAACA
>NW_017729032.1:90940218-90943452 GCF_001723915.1 Gavialis gangeticus
CAACTTTTTCTTCTACATGCAAGCAAAGATAATTATATTAAATTACTTTTCATTTCCTAATTATTTATCATGTCTACTAAAGTTAATGCCAAGCCTTACTGTTTTTAAACATTATATCAATATCATAATGTGAATATCATTTTTTGTGTAATAGAAAAGCATGTCAAAATGTATCTAAGTCTATTATAAACAAAAGTTGTCTAACAAATGGCTGTCCAACTAGTGGCCCGTGGGCTGATACTAGCCTGAGAGAAGATAACTTGTGACCCCCGGGGTTCCAGTCTGGGTGCTGCTCCCCTCATCATTCCTGTTACTGCTGTGGGGGTCTCCCAGCTTTGCCTCAACTTCTGCTTCTTGTCTCTACCACTGTGGGTGGGGTGAAGGTACAATGGGATAGGAAGGGGATACATGGCACCTAAGGCTTGGAGGGGCTAATGGCCTCCTGAAGGACCCATTCAGCACAGCTGTGTGCTGGGGTGGAGGAGCACAAACTGGATGGCATGCGCCCCCTGGCTTTTAAGTTGTTGGACAGCTCTGATCTAACTAATTCTAGGTATATATTGATACCAGAGTCTACTTTTAAGCTCTTACAACTAAGTGCTAACTTCATTACCCAAATATAGGATTTGGTATCCTATTTGCTATATTTTTTCCCCCTCTTCCTGCCATATGCACATTTTCTTTTGCTATGCTTTGAAGAAGAAGTACTGCTGTAATACAATTTGTTAGAGTCATGGAGTTGGCCCAAGCTACTTATACAATATGTCAGTCTTATGTTCATTACTATAGTTTGTAAAAATTGATGACACCAGCCACAAATCTACGCCATGTAGGTTTGCTCTTAGGTTCTTTCCTTTTGGCTTGTAGAAAGAGGATTATTGTCTTCCGTATGTCCATTATTTCTAGGTTTTGGTATCTTTTTCTCTAGGACGGGAAATGCTGTTTCACAAGACAGTTAGTTTAAAATACTCTATAAATATGAAAATGAAACAAAATATATAATCCAATACACACAGATTTTTCAGCATTGCTAATCTGTTAAATAGAAAGCTTTTGTCCTAATCTACAAAAAAATCATCACACTGGCTTAATGGTCTAAAATTCAACATTCCCTGGAATCAGGATATCTGAAAATAAAGTTCTTCAAGTTAATTTTATCCAAGATAGTCTCAAGGTCTTGAGATGAAGGTATCTATAGCTCAAGGGCAGAACAATATAATTTATAACACTGCTTTTATGGGGAAACAACTGACATCTAACAAACAGCACTGTATCTAGGAGGGGAAAGAAAGACATAAAAACAACTTTGTATTCCAATTTTATAAAACTCAGAGAAAAGATGACAAACATCTAATTGTAAAAGTCATAAAGAGATTCCAAATAAATTTGAGTATTTTTTCTAATTTGTATCGACAGCTTGCCTCTTCAAATCATTTTATAATTATCAAAAGTTACTAATATGCCATTGTTTAAAACATTTATGTTGGATATATATTTTTGTCCTTCCAATTTATAATAATATTATTCTATTTAGGAAAGTCAGGTAATATTTTCTGAGGCAGTGTCCGGGGCCAGGTTATAAAAACAACACTAACTACAACAACAGACTAGGAGACAAAGGCTAATCTTTCTATAGGATTATATAGATAGTCCTCTATTCTGTGCTGGATTTAGTCACTATTTAGTTGGAGTGACCATATGTCCTGGTTTGGCAGTCCTAGATTTCACAGGCTGGTCCCAGTGAAAATTAAAACAAGTGTCTTGGACATGGGGTGGGGAAGTGGACCAGCACAAGCTGGGAAACAGAAAGCCCTATAAAACAGAAAAATTGCCCTAAACTAGGTCATATTGATTAGTGGAATTACCATTAAGAAGTGGAGATGATTGTTAACACCTATAAAGAACAATGGATCATTAATGGGCCATTGACTCTCTTTGCAACCTGTATAGTAATATCAGAGCTGCACCACACCACCCTGTCCTGACCTCACTGCTGACTCTAGAGGCAGGTGGGGTTGTGGAGGCTAGTGTCCTGTATTTTACACTGTTCTATATGGTTACCTTATATTTAGTCCTTGTTTGCTCATTATTCCCTACAAGATCATATGTATTTTCTGTTGCAGCTTGCATCCCCTTCTGAACTAGTTCTGCTGTATTTCTAATGCAGATAGCATAGCAATTTTTTTTACCCAGCTGAAACGCTTTGTTTTACCCAGCAAAACTTTGATGTTTCAAAATTTCCCCATTCTGCAGTGCAGTAAAATAGGGATATTTCAACATGTTTTTTTATGGAAAAAAGCGATAAAGAAAGAGAAACTAAAACTGAACAAGGGACTAGAATAAAAACTAGCCTGGTTAAGTTCTGTTCCTGTGAGGTGTGGAAGATTCAGTCAGTCTCAAGAACCTGAATCTTTTTCCCCTAATTCCCAGAACAATAGGAAATACTACAATCACTAGTGTATTTCCTATTCTAGTACGTATTTCTCTGACTAGAAATACTATCTTTGAGTTAAGAAATCATTACTAATAAAAACTTTATCAAAACTGGTACTTTTGTAGTAACTGTTTTGTTTTTTAGAATCAGTATTTTCTGACAAACCTGTTTTTTTAAAAAAAATCCTGGCCATCTCCAGCAGTGGTTGAGAAAATGACTCCATCACGTCAATGCTTTGGTCCAAGTGCCTCCACACACTATAACTGTTCAGACAACAAATTATCAACACTGGCATTATGCCCCTCCTCTTACATTTTCTTGTGCTAGCATGTAGGTTTTGTGATTTAGCCTATACAACCTAATTCTCTTATTGTGTTAACTTTCATCTGTATAATATGAAGTTCAGCCATTTAAGAAATAATGGAAAAATTAAAAGTACTCTTTGGAAAATGAAGTTTCTATATGAACATTTGCAAGCTTATATTTTTCTGATTTCCAAAATTCTTCTACTACTTCACCATTCTTTATATTTAACCTTTCCTTGCATGACAAAGGAATATATTGCATGTTTCTACTTAATCAGATCAGGAAATTCAGTTCTAGTTTCCTAGTGTCATAGTTGGTAGGGTCGGAAGGGACCTGAGTAAATCATCAAGTCCAACCCCCGGCCATGGCAGGAAAGAGTACTGGGGTCAAACGACCCCAGCAAGGTGTTCATCTAACCTCCTCTTAAAGACCCCCAGGGTAGGAGCCAGCACCACTTCTCTTGGAAGTTGGTTCCAGATCCTAGCCGCCCTGAC
>NW_017729032.1:90943976-90948978 GCF_001723915.1 Gavialis gangeticus
TCTGGGTGCGGCCCTCCAACCAGTTAATGATCCGATTGACTGTGTAGGTGTCGACACCACAGTACCCTAGTTTTTTTAATGAGAATAGGGTGAAAGACAGTGTCAAAGGCCTTCCTAAAATCCAGAAAGACTACGTCCACTGCTACCCCTGCATTTAAGGATTTGGTGACCTGGTCATAGAAGGCCACCAGGTTGGTCTGACAGGACCTGCCTCTAATGAACCCAGCAGTTAATAACTGTTTGTCAAGGAAATAAATTAAGTTCAGTGATACTTCATGGATGGGACTTCTGCTTAATTAGACTTTTAATTTCCCTTATATTTAAATCAGAATTTCTCTCCTTTATGACAGTAGTTCATGGTGTTTTGTCTTCCTTCTAAAACAAAAATCTGCCAGTGCTGAATCAGTATGGAAAAAAAATATCACTTTTCAAATATTGCTTAGAGTTCTCAGACAGCAATTGTATTAAACTTTTCAGTGGGTGCATCTGCACAAGACACTAAATTGCAGTAGACTAATTCTACTGTGTATTAGCATGGCATGGCAAAAGCTGAGCTAATGCATCAGTGCACAGTAGAGTTAGTCTACTACATATTAGCAGCACCTAAAAGACATGCACCGTTGCTACTGCACAGTAGTGATTATTATGGCACATTAAGTTAGAGCCTGTTATTACAGGTACTAAACTTAATGAGCTGTAATTACAACGCATTAATGCAGGTGTAGATATGCCCGGTTACTTGCAAAGGTTTATTTTTCTATTTTATTGCTTTCAGCGTTGAGCTTTTTCTCACTTGCAGTTCTATTACCTTAACTGTAATTTTGTAGTGAGCCAGTAGGTTTCATATGATGTGAAAGCAACTTGAGGACCTCACTGAAAGTCACCAAATACCATCACATGGAAGGTCCAGTCACAGCTGGCTTTAAGGAAAATGGCAACCTGGGCAAACTTTTATTTTGGCACCCTTTCTTTGAGTTTAAGTACGTAGTAGTATTAATGAAAGTTTCAGAAATAAAACACTGGGGGAAGCTGCTATGCTGGATCAGGAGATTTGCTTCCTCATGGCAACTCCTAGTGGTAGCCAAACAGGACAAGGGGAGAAGAGGGGTGGGGAGTAATTGGTGGAGCTTATCTCTTACCAGCCCTAAGGCAGAGAAGATAGCGAGCAGTGCCAGACAGATGCCTATGATGATGAGCAGCAGGAATACGAAGAGTGGTGCTGCTGGCTTGGGCAGCAGTACTGCTTGTACAGCCAGTTACAGGTGTGGAGCAGTGGGTGCTGCTCACAGCCCACCTGTTCTGCCCTGTCCAGCAGGTTGTCGTGTCTCATCAGTGCTGAGCCCCGCAGTCAGCCAACTTCGCCCCTGCCACCCAAGTCATCACAGTGCTGCTGCAGGCAGAGGCTGGCAGGAAGGGCAGTGGGGCACAGTCTGGTGGGTAGATGGAGGCAGGTTGTGTGTGTGTGCGGGGGGGGCATACCCCTAACCATAGTGCCCCAGGTAGTCACCCACCCATAAGGCCAGTCCTGGGTCCAGCGATATGAGCACAAAAGTAGAAAGCTAAAAAGAACTCTTATGTTAGTAACTGACATGCTGTGTATCCTATTCGTATCAACAATACCAACATTTTTCATCCTAGGTGCCTGAAGTAGGTTCTTAAAAGGAAACCTAATTTCCTAAAGGTTGGCCTTGAAATTCAGGTTTTCCAACCAGGCATCTAGAACATGCATTTGATCACTAAAATCCAAAATTTACCTTTGGATTTACCCGTGGCCTTAATTTCATTCTGGATCAAGGCTAAACCTTGCAAGTCAAATACATGTTTGTCATTGGCTTTAATGGGAATGGAATTAGGCTTATCTCCATTTTCCAATGTAAGAAAGGGAACACTACTACTTTTCTACTTCACAGAGTTATTCTGAGGAATAATTTTCTACTTCATATTTATCTCTTGAAACCGTATAAGAAGTATTAGTATTCAACTATTGGTATTATTATAATTAATAATAATAATAATAATATTACAAAAGAGAATCTTCAAGCTGCCTCATTTTCTCAATTCATAAAACAGGAATAATTTTTAGCATTTTTAAAATTTTCATTTCACTTGAACTTGAAAACTTACCAAATTCTGTGAATTTCCTCATCCCTCCATTAACCCTGAAGTGTACACACATCTACATATTTAACAGAATGTTTTTCTGTGTCAATCTGGGAAGCAAAATATTCCCCTTGTACACACACAGAAAGGTTATCAGTCAATGCACGGGGAAAAAACAAACAAACAAATTATTGAAATAGAAACTGTAATATGGAGTATGTGCTTTGTGAAATCAACAGGATTGCAGAGAGATGACTGTTGTAGCATCACTTGTAGTTTTCAGTTGTTAAACTTCTAAGTCTTATAATTACCAAAATAGCTAGATGTCCCTGATGAGAAAATCAAAGCTAGATATGACTTAGAGCAGTACAAAACTCAGTTCACTTGTCGCTAACAAGGAGTATCAGATGGGCTTATTTTCTGTGCTCTGGGACTTTGATTGTGCTATTCTTCATCTCTGCTTGTCCTGTCAGTTTAGCCAATTATTTTCATCTTAAAACCATCAAACATTTCTTTTATTTAGAAGAAAACTAATGAACTTGCACCCCCTTTCACGGATTCCCTTTCAATCTTAACTTCTTAGAACACTTTAATGAAAATCTTTCCTTTAGCTTTGATGGAACATTTAACTGTGGTAAGAATACTTACTTTTCTGCCCATATTTATTTTGATGTCTATGGGATATAAAGTAAAGTAGATTATCAAAATATATTGGCAATTGTAGCTGGGCAGACTATACATAGCAAATGTTTTATTTGATGCATTTCCCCCATTTTAATGCTTTGGAGCACTTCAAAAATGTTTAATTTGTTAATCTGAGATGTTTGACAAATATTTTATGTGAATCAATTTCAACCATTAGATCCCTCATATGTTGTACTTAGTATTCTGTTCATTACTTATTAGGCTCCTTCTCTTGTCACTTCAGTCTCATTGGTTTAGGTCTGCAAGAGGGACTTTGCAGACCTAAACCAATGCATAGTATATTACTTACCATATATACCATAAATTATCAGATCTACTTTTTAGGCACTTACCTATATTCTCAAAACTCAAATTAGGCCCCAGGCCCACTGTCTAATGGTCTGGAAGAGTTAAGTACCCAAAAATGGGATCCAAAAAACCTACTACGTTTACCTACAAAATTAACTTGTAGGAAACATTGAAGAGAGGGTTGTATCTAACATATTTGGTTTGCACTAAACTGATGGTGATGTCTTTCTGCCTCTAAGATTACACAGTCTCTAACCCCTGGATTAGGTGATTAAGACCTTTTCTTAAAAATAGAAGGAGTTTGTGATGCTAACTTCCCTCCTCTTACCCAACAGCTCAGTATTCCAAATGGTTCATTTCTCTGCCTAGGGATTATGAATCCATATCTCCCATCTTCCTGGGGAGGGCTTTATGTACCATACTACAGAAAACTTAGTGGGCGACAGGGGGGAAGATGTTCTCTTTCTCTCCCAACCCCCAACCTGAGGGATGCCTAAGCTTACCTGACACCTGCACATGGGTTCAATTCCATATACAATCTGAGAATTCAGTCACCATTTCACAGGAAAGAGCCTTAACCCCTATGCTTCTTCTGGTTTCATCTCTCTTTACTTCTTTGTAGGCATATCTGGCAAGCTCTGCACCCTGGATGGTGGTGGCAGTACAAGGTGCAGGAACTGTAACTGGAGGTTCACTGTAACAGGATGCACAACTCCTTTTTTGCCACAATGTGTACCAAGTGGCCATTTAAATATTTATTTTTGGCAGCCAAAAAATTCTTCCCCACAGCAGCAAGCCTCCAGAAGCTCTTCCTGCACCATGTACCATCATTGCCTGGGCACCATGTGCTACCACTTCTTCTCTGCTCTCCCTGCTGCTGGAGCAACTAGAGAAAATGTGCAGAGGGCTGGGAGGAGGGTAAAGTATCCCTTTTTTCCCCATTCCAGAATCCTTACTACCACCCCCTGCAGAAGGTAACATAAAGGTCTCTTGCATCATTTGTCCACCCATGGTTGTGCAATTGCTTCTTCGCTGTACAGTAGCAAAGTTTTACCAACAGTGGCAGAATACTTTTCTGTTTGTCCTATGGACTTGCAGTTTTTCTGCTTTGTGTGTCTAGAAAGGTGAGCTAGTAAATGCCTAGTTCCTACCTAAGTCTCACTGAGAACAACAAATGGGACAGAACGGTGCCAAAGTGTGACCCTTTCTTAGGTGGGTGCTCTGTCCAATAGCTATAGAGAAAAGTTCCTTTTTGCTTTAGGAATCCTAGATTTCTTTCTGCACAGTAACATAATTTCAAGAGGAAAGTGGTATGGGGTCTACAATTTAGCCTAGCTTCTAGTATGAAGTAGAACTAGATGATTGTTGATGTTCATTTGCAACCCCACAATTCTAACATTGAGTACATTTTCCTTGGTGGTAAAAGAGGTGGATTTGAACTCCCTGGGCATGTCCAGACTCCTTTGAGATGCTGGAAGAGGCACGTGCAGGAACAAGAAAATGTGCAGGAATGAGAAAATGTCCCCCCCCACTGTAAATTTGCAACGCAGGGGCAAAATTAGACCCCTGGGTATCCAGGGGTTAAAAAAACCCACAGACAAAAAATGTGGCAACCAGAGTCTGGGTCCTCCACAGAGATGCTCTGGCAGCTCTCGCCCTGGTGCAGGGCAGGCAGCATGCCAGGAGCCAGTGACGGTAGGTAAGGGGTCAGGGGAGGCTGAAGGAGGGGGAGGGGACCATGGGGGGGGACCCCTGCTGGCCCCCTATATTCCCCCAGCTCCCCCAATCCCTGTCCCACTTGGCCTCATCCCCTGCCTGCCCCCTGAGTCTCCCCGATCCCTGCCCTGCCCGGACCCAAGCCCCCCCTTTTTATGAAACTTGAGCAAACAAAGAGAGCACAAGTGCCAAC
>NW_017729032.1:90949094-90970010 GCF_001723915.1 Gavialis gangeticus
AGCTACTTGCTAGGGTAGCTCTTTGTGCTGATGGGGCCAGGACAGGGCAACTTTTTAAACTGCTGGGAACAGTACAGGTGCTGGCCCCAGACTCTAGCTCCCCCTGGCTACAGATCCAAGAGGAGACAGGCAGGTTTATTTTGCCCCAGGTGGCACAATTTGCCCCACATCAAAGTGCATATCTGGGCATGTGCACTGAGGCAAAAAGCCCCGGCTCAAATTTTCACCACTTCTATTTGAGCTGCTGTAAACACATGTGCTTTCATGTGTGGTCATGCCCCCTGAGGGTATGAAAGATCTGGAACCTCTGCGTTCCACTTTCCCAACAAGCCTTTTTTTGAACTCTATTATTATACAAGTTGTCATCATGATTATATCTTTTAAATTAGAATGGGCTCTGCACAGTTCTTTGTAAGAATGTTTTTAGGTACCTACCCTCAGGAGAGCATTTCAGACTGTGGATCCTAAGTGAATGGAAGTGTCTCCTGCCTCTTCTCCCTCTTTAGTGATTAGTGAGAAATATAAGCTTCAGAAAGGGGTGTAAGTGCAGCATCTATTAGCTAGCTCATTTCAGTTTCTTTGGCTTTAATTTGAGGCACTTAAATCTTCCCATGCACTGTATAAGGAGCCTTGTTACACGATACATTGAGCTGCACACTTCTTGATTGCTGTTAGTGCTAGCTTGTAGTTTGGAGCAGCCACACCCTTAGTCTAGAAACCTTCTCTGACTACTTCCTGCTCTACCCCGCTCCCTCACGGCTCTGGCTTGCCACTAGAGGCCTTGTGAACTGGGACAGGACTAGGAGCTATAGCATTGAGTTGCCACTAGACGGCTGGTGAGCCAGGGCAGGCTTCTACCCTTCTCTATGGGCCGGGGGGTGAGAAATCCTGGGATATTGGAGGACTTCAACTTGGGAGGCAAATGTGTGGGGAGTGGTCATACCTTAATGGAATAGGAACTCGGTAGTGTGGATCAGAGATAATCCTGTCCTGGAGTGGTATAACTTTGAGCCATATAATGAGGGCTTAACACCACTTTAAGGGGTTAAGACCTCCAGGAGCTGCCCAAAATTACTGTGTAACAAGGCCCTAACAGGGTTACCAATTCCGATTGAGGAACTACTTACCTACAATTTAGGCACTAACTTGTAGACTTCTAAGTCCTTTGTCAGATTTAACACTCACCATTTTGATTTGTTGGATCATGCCCCAAAAGATTTCATGCAAAGGAAGTAGATATTTTGTTTCTGTGGAAAGATGACAAGGACTTATGGATGCAGCCTTCAACATAGGAAAGGCAGTTTCATATTGTCTTCCTCTGCAATTGGCAGGAAGGGGGGTGGGGAGGTGGGAAGGGCCCTTTTCCCTGAATCTCTTGAAACATTTTAATGACCTTTGCAGTGGTGGGATACCAAAGGCCCTTTACCTGTGGCAAGTCAGGGTGTTCTTTGTGTATCTATACTATTATGAATGCTGCATGCCAACTCCATTAGTAAGTAAGAAGCCTCACTGTGATATATAGAGGTAGAAATATATAGAGATAGAGATCTAAAGAGATAGCGATAGAAATAGAGATAGAGATATATCTTCAGCTTAGTGATCAGGAGCAACTGGAAATACAACAACTCTAAGAGTAGAAGTGTTCCTTCTGGATCCTGTCTTCACCCAGGGTCAACTATATGTGGCCACTTCCAGAATCTCCCACCCAGAACACATCCGATTTGCAGTGACTGCTGACTTGAGTAACAAAACCAGGAATGTTGTGCATATGGAAGTGTTGTAAAGCTCTTACAGTAAGAAAGTGTGATATGTTTCAGGATTTTGTGTATGCAAAAGTTTTGTGAATCTCTTGAAGTGCAATAAAATGTGATCTCAAGCAAAAATTGGCTCATTAGATTTTCAAGCAAGCAATGCCGCAAGGGGCATCTAGTTTGAGTAATACACCTTGTAGCTATGAAACAAGGTTAATTATGTAGTTCTAGGAATAGATTAGACAAGGACTTGTATGGGATGGTTTGGATAGGGATGACCCTGTGTTGAGCAGGGGTTTGAACTAATCGACACATCAAGGTCCTTTTTCAGTCCTACTTTTCTATGTTCATCAAAGATTTTGAGTATCAAGTTTGAGAGAGAACAGACTTTGCCTCCTTCACTGAAGTGAACAAAGATACAATTTTTCTTTCTTTCTACAAATTCCCCTATTTTGTTCTCTTCCAGGCATTCTTTAAACACCCTTTCCTCATGAATATAGTATCCTGTGCTCATGTCTTACTAAATGCTATTTGTCCTTATAGCTCTTGTGGTCCAAACTATTTCCTACAGACAAAGAGACAAGGCTATTTTAACACTAGCTCACCTTTGGGTGAACTAGAACCTTGTTAAATTACCCAGACACCTTTCAAAGAGGTGTAAAAATCTTAATCCACTGCAAAATTTCTGAAGTTGGCCCATACATATTCTTTTTTCCTTGTCTATTCTCTACATTTCTATCTTTCTTTCCTAATCCAATCTCTCTATGCACTGACACCCTCTCTCTCTATGCATCCTATTACCTCAATAATGCCATAAAGTAAATGGTTACTTCAGTATATTTTCACACAACTAAATTTCCTTTTCTAGAAATTTCTATGTTAAGGAAAACCCCAACCATCTCTTTGTTTCCACACACAAACATATCAGAAAAACAAAATTGTTGTTAGGATATCTACTAAAAAACCCTCTATAAATACAGAAGTGAGGAGAATCTGGTGAAGTAAATTTAGCTTATTTTACCAAAGCATTCATACATTATCCACATTATCCCACTATCCACTGAGTTCTATTGACAGTGCTCTTTATGCATAAAAAAACTGTTTGAAAGACAGAAAGCAGACAGAGCTCCAAATGAAACTTAACAAAACAACTGAGACTTTTGTCACGCCTGGCCTCTCCTTCACAAGAACTAATCTTAGCTTTTTTAGGTCATCAGATAAATGACATGCTCAATTTATGATGAGAAGACATTGAAATTCTATGGTTTCTTTTCTTTTTTTTCTCAGAAAGCAATATAACTCTGAGTGATACTCTTTAGCTGAACTCTCCTTCAGTGTGTTACATTTGCAAGAATGAGAGTGCAGAATTGAGCTCATGATTTCTCAGAGTAATAAAGCTGCTAATTAGAGGTGTATTAGTTAATGGCATTATAGCTAAGATTGTGTTTATGTTCATTATAGATATCTATTTTTAGAGATCAGAAAGGGCAGGTTTACAAAGGGTAAAATTGATAAAAAATGATTTCCTATGATCCTAGATGCTTTATTTATACTTCACTAAATCCCGGGTTCTTTAAATACTGATTTCAGGACTATCTAGCAGAAAGAAAGTCCATTGACTAAAATATGTCATTTAGAAAAGTGGCCATTGGGTTTCCACAGCAATTTAACAAAATTGCATAAAGGTGCACCAGGGGAAGTTTGTCAGATTGGTTGGTAATTGTCCATAAAATGTACCTGAAAGACCACTAGATGAACAATTCATTGATCAAGACGAACAGCTCAACAAAACCAGACTTAGGCATGGATTTAAGCAGCAAACTGCAATTTTAAGATAACCCATGTGATGGGTGTTTTATGCTCTGTCTCTCCCATGTCTTACATATTAGGCATTTAAGTGGATTCAGTGGGGGATTTAGGGGATTATCACTCCATAATCAGAATAGTAATGTCTGTCCTGCTGTAATATCTGTGCTGTTCAGCCCTCCAAGAGCTTTTCTCAGCAGCAGGGTGCCTGTACACAAACACAGAGACTGCTCCAATGTGCTGTAATTCCAATGCATCAGAGCAGACACAATTAATCCAGTCTGCTGGAGCCTGGCAACTACCGTGCTCCAGCAGCCTCCCGCATCTCATGTATCAGTGTCTCCATGCTTCAAACTGGTGGTGGGGACTCTTGAACTAAAGCTCATCGAATGAGCTTCAGCTCAAGTGCCCCTACCTCCATTTTCAAGTGTGAAAATGCTGATACACGAGACACTGTGGTGATTTAATTAGAGTGGCACTTGGAGCCACTCTAATTAAAGTGCCACCCCTCAAACCCCAGAGCATGTGTAAAAGTGCCCTGTATAATGACTAGAAAACAATGTTAAACAAAAGACCAAACAATACAAATGTCCTCATTAGCCTTTTATGACAGCTGATTTAGATGATTCTAAATTGACTAATAACAGGAACCCTGGTTGTTACATCAAGATTTAATCCATATCCCTCTAAATTGTGGTGGTTATCACAAATATCCTAAAACTTCCTCGGCCAGGTACTTTACCTTGACCTCTTCTTCTAGAACCCTGCCAGTTCACCAGATTGTTAAACAGACATAGTTTCCTTATATTCAAATCTCCCTTCATTTATTTGTTCTTTGACAAAATGAAAAAACTCCATTGCCTCAAATGATCACTAGTTAGTTGCCCTAATGGAGAATGATGCAATACACAAACACACATGCACTTACATTCTTTTAAGATAGTTATGAGATAATCTGAATATCATTTAGATTCCCATGTTGTGGGTGGTGGTGGGGGGTTCTTTTCATGGCCAAAAGTACTTCCCAGTGCTCTGTCATCTCTTTAAATATTATCAGTAGACAGACACATTTACCTGTCCCATAAATTTCCCTGGTATGAGCCAGTAATCAGGATAGTGAATTGACTGTTGCAGGTCCAGTTCCCTCTGAACTGTCCACTCTAATACTGTGCTGAACGTGTATGAAGCAGCCATTGGGCACTGCCTTAGCAGAACAGGAATAATCTGAAAAGTAATAAACTCAACAAGTTTAAAATGCTTGGAATCAACTAGGGGCAACTGAAATTTAGGCTGTGGCCAGGTCTACAGTTGCCTGAGCAACACATTAGGGACTACTGCAGTGAGGCATGCCATACCCACTCCATAAGCACTATACTTTGGAATGGATGTTTTGTAGCTTTCTTTATGGAGCACTGGGCGTGCACTAATACGGTCTCCTGAGGAAAAACACCAATAAAAAACGTTACATCTATTTGTAGGGAGTTAACATGTATGGAGTGAGCATAGCATATCCTAGTGCAGTCCTTAGTATTTCACTGTGTTAACAAAACTCTTGGGCTGCATTTTTAACCATATGTGGTATTGAAAAAATCACTGGGCACCATCAAAATGATTAGGTAATTCAAATCAATTAAAGAAGGTTTTGTTTTCATTTGGTTCATCTGACTATAATCCCAAATCAACTTGAATAACCTCAAATCATAACAACGAATTACAGTCTGAATACAATTCAGAAGTTTGCAATTTAAAAGTTTCAGAAATTTGCAGTTTAAAAGTCTTTTCCAAAAACATTTTCTTGGATTATTTTGGGCCCTTAATCTTTCTTCTTTTGCTTCTCAGTAGGGAAAGTGTGTTTGCATCATTGGGTTTGTTGTAGTAAGCTACCATTAGGGATAATCATGTTGCAAAAACTAAAGATATTCCAAGAAGAAGGTACCCTTTTCTGTACTTTATAGAATCTGAATTGAAAAACAAAAAATAACATCAGTTCACGTGACTTCCAGGAAAATCTGATAATGGATTGATATCCACACTAAGAACTGAACTTTAAAAACAGCATGTTAAAAGCATATTGTCCTGTTTATGTTATTGTAGCCTGTAAAAAAGCATTTTCAACATATATAGACTTGACTTTTATTGAAGAATTTCCCTTTTTGAGCTGATAAAATAATACATATGCTGTGCTTTACATTATTTCTATTTTATCATGTTGATCTTCAAATACAAGCATTTTGATTGTCTAATGTGGTAAATTAGCAAGTGTGTAATACTATCTTTATAAGTTGTATAGAGCAAAAAATAGTGATAACTGTTATAAAAATGCAGATTATATTTTCGTCAAATTTATCCTGATCAAACCCTTGATCAGAGTCAGTCAGTTAAATCAGCTCCATTGCAAACATGAAGGAGAACAAGGTCCTGCATAGCAATAAGGGTTTTTAAAAAATCTCTATGGCAAAGCTAGGTTTTATTGGGTGGAAACCCATCAGCTACAGAGTGTAGATCTTTAATAATCTCTTTAAGCTCCCCATCTTTATCTAATCTCTTCTGAAGCTATTTAGGTAAACAAAGTGGATAGATTCTTAAGCAATGAGTTTAGTTACTCTTGTTCCGGACATGCTTGAGCTTAAGGGTTTGATACAATGCTCCCATTTTGCCAATATTTTCCCTGTTCTTTTCCCTCTTAAATTATATACTTTCATGACTTTTCTTAGTGGAAATTCAGTCTGATCAGCAAATTGTCTGTTATATTTTTCATAGGTTAACTAGATGGATCTCTTATTGTCTGAGGAATGTTGCATTTTTTGATCCAGCTCTACAATGCACTTTAAACAGCCAGTTGTTATTTCCTTCTCCAAGCTTATGTATGTTCACCCAAGCTGGACCTTATGTTTATAACAAACTCCTAGCTATATACTGAATATTTATGACAATGTATGAATACATTTTGTGTGCTTCAGTTAACTCAGAGTTATGCCTGAATGAAAATGATCAATGCCGCAGCCAACGGTTAAAATAAAATGACCATCAAGAACAAGACTTTTAGGAACAGCCAACAGTTAATGCATAGCAATAGGCTATTGCTAAAGACTGAAATAATACTGACGCAAGGTCATTTATATTCTAATTCAGTAAGAAAGATTAAGTTAGGAATAATATGCAAGGTCTCAGATACACTATCATTTGATATTGTTATAAATCTTGTTTAAAATTCATGTTTCATGGAAAATTGCCATTCTTCAAGATCTAACAATCAAGCCAGTATAAGAACTTGGGCACCAATCAATGATAAAGCCTCTGTGATCCCTTTCTCCACACATGGTTTTATCATTTATTACACTGGCACAAATGCTTACAAATAATCTAACTTACAAAAATGAGAATGACTTATTTTTACCATGCAGGCAGCATCTTTTCTCCCCTTTTATGGTATACTATCACATTGCAGAACACTCCTTGTTTTGAGCAACTCAAGATTTGTACTACACTGTATTACAAAGCACATATTTCTATAAAATCATAATGGTCACATCTGAACTTATAGGCTAGGGTCAGAAATGACCCATAAACCATTATAAGGAATCAGAAACTCGTTCAAATCTAAAACACAACAGAAGTCCAGTGCATATAAACTACTTTCAAAATGTGTGAAACCAGTTTAAGATAAACCTGGATGGAGGTAGTATCAAACTGAACTGATTTAGGTTGAATCATTTTATTGAACTTCTGTTCCAGATCTCCTCCAGATTCAAGTTAAGTCACCATCCCCCAGCATCCCAGTATGCTTTGCAAACCCCACTGGCAAACTGCCCTTGCAGGGTGGGCATCTAGCCTTGAAGGGTGGTGTGTTCTAGCCAGAATAAAAAATGAATGCTTGTTTACTTGCTTGTTGGTTTAATGTATGCAGTTTAGACTACCTGCAAAGATTGAATTGATTCAGCCTTGGGCTTTTAAGGGTCCGTATTTAGCCATAGGATGATAAGCAGGGAGTTTTCTTCAGCAAAATGTTATGGCATGAGTAAAACCTACTCAGTTCCATCTGTCCCTGACTAATCAGTTACTCAAGCTGAGTGTTTTCTGTATTCTTGACTTGGTTAAGAACCTGATTAGACTTAAAATACATTTACCAGTGAACAATCCAACTATCTGTACCCTTAAAAGAAACTAAAATAACAGGCCCATTGGATTAAATGAAGCATTAATAAATAACATAAAGAACACAACTTAGATACAGTTGTCTGGTTTGCAATATCACATTCATAATGACATATTGTAAATAATAGTAAGTATTGTCTATAGATACCAGATTTTCACTTTATTTGCTATTCCATTGCTAGGAACTTTCCAGCAACATGATGAAATCTTTACTTTATGTTCTCCAACCAATATTCTAGTGATCGCCCTACTATCTTTCCCATCATGAAAAAGTTGATTTAGAACTGCAGGAAAAATGAACAAACAAACCATTAATAGATTGTGCAACTACTCATCATTCCTGGTAAACTTTCTGGCCTCAAAAATGTAGAATTGGGAGATTTAATGATAAGAATACAAGGGTTCCAAAAGAATATTAGCTTTAATTCTCATGGAGCCAAAAAGATCATTGTCCATGTGGCCTCTTTCATACCGATATGCGCTGCTTCCTCAGGAGATTCTATTTACCACACCACATACTACCTCCTTGTTAAAGAAGTGGCCTTATTATTAGTTGTAGGGAAAAAAATCTGATTCCACAGGAAAAAAAGTGTATTTTTGTTGAAAATGTGAACACCCCAGATCAAGATGGGGAGAAAAGAAACAAACAAAAAGCATTCAAATTTTAGCTCAGATCTTTTTTTTGCTGAGAAATTTAGACTTGTTTCATGTTTACTGAAGCTTTTTGTAGGATAATGTATACATCTGCATATCTCATATCTCATTAAGTGCTTGTATGTAGAGGCCTGTGAGCTCAAACAATGAATAGAAATATTCCACAGAGCTAGTACAGTTGGGCCTCAATTTACATGGTATTTTTTGCACGGTTTCAGTTATGCATAGTCAATTAATTGTGACCCTTTATTTTTGTACGTGGTATGAATTCACTTTTATGCAGTGCAGCACTTGTAGATAGTAATTGTGTTCTGTTGTGGTGGAAGGGGAGGGTGGAGGGAAGGGGCATTGGGGGGGCAAATAAATGCCCCCTGAGCTGAGGCAGGGAGTGGGACAGGGTCTGGGATAGGCACTGCCCAGCTGGGACAGGGTGGGTGCGGGACAGAGCTGTGGCTTGTGTGCGGCACATGGGGAGGGGGAGAGCTGCTCCTGCTGCTGAGCATACCCAGGGAGGGCACAGGGGTATGTGTGACCCCAGATCTGTGCAGGGTGGCGTGGGTGGGCTGCAGCTATGGGCTGAAGCTGGGGCTGCACCAAGCTTTTCTCAGAAGGGTCTGGGCTTGGGGTGGGTCGTGTCAGCATTGGGAGGGGGATTTGGGGGGGCTGCAGCCACACCAAATTTCACCTTAGCCCCCAATACCCCTGTCCAGTGCTGCTGCTGCCCTCCTGGTGCAGCCCTGACTCTGTGGGTGGAGATGGAGGTTGAGCTGGAGCTCCACATGGGGCTGGCAGCATTGGTGCTGGAAGGGGGCTGCAGAGGGGCTATGGCAAAATTTTGAGAGGCTGCAGCTCCCGCACCCCTGTAACCCCTTCCTAGCACTGCTGCCACCCACCCTGAGCCCAGCCCCCACCAAGAAAAGCTTGGCACACCCCCGGCTCCAGCCTGCAGCTGCAGCCCGCCTGCCCCGCCTTGTGCAGATCTGAGGGCACATGCCCCCCCATGCCATCCCAGGGTGTGTGCAGTGGCAGGAGCTGCACCCCCATGTCCCGTGGACAAGTTGCAGCTCCATCCCACACCCTTCCCACCCCAGCAGTGTCTACCCCTGCTCCTACCCCACTCCTCCCTCAACACAGGGGATGTTGATCTGTCCCTCCCATACAACTTCCCTCCTCCCTCCCTTTCCACCATACCAGACTTACAAGCTGCACGCAACTCTGCAAGCTGCCAGGCTCTGCTCCTCACTGCCTGAGTGCTGCGGTGAGGCTGCGTGCATGCACTGGCATTTATCGGCCAAATTATAGGCCACATCTGGAACCTAAACCATTATTTCCCATAGACCCTTGGTATCTTTTTACATGATTTCTATGTGCACAGTGTTTTTTCAAGAACATAACCATGTGTAAATCAAGGCCCAACTGTACTTCCTCCTTTTGTGTTAATTTATTCTTTCCCTTGCCCTAGTGAGAGAGAGAGCAAGAGAGCTGTGAACTTAGAAACAGAAAAAAACCTATTGGGTATTGGAGCTAAAAGTGCCATGCCTTTTTCAACTTTGTATTACCACAGACTGTTTTATAATTAAGAAGTGAATTTCCTATGAAACATTTATAAGAAATATATTTAAATAAGACAAAATTATGCCTCCCATGACAACAAGATGTATTCATGTAACTTTCTACATTCATGTAACTATTAGTTTCAACTAATAGTATCTGTTATATTTTCAAAGTTATCAGCAGAGACCCTGGTTTTCTGTGATTAAGAAAAAAAATCCCCAAATTTCAGTTTTAAAAAAGGAAACTAAAATCCACATTTTTGTGTGATTAAATGAAACACCACAATATCTATATATTAGTGGCATTTCATTTGATCTCAGAAAAATTTGGATGTTAGGTTACTTTTTTAAAACTGAAAATTGGGGATTTCTTTAAGTCACAGAAAACCAGGATCTCTTGTTATCAGGCTTATTGTAACAGATCGGTATGACAGTGTTTAAGTGATGTTGTAACCATAATGATCTGAGAAAATATGCAAGAGTATAGAATTTTTGTGGATGATATCTTTTTTGTGGGATATCACAAGCTTTCAGGTGTCATAGTACCCTTCCTTGGGTCCCTGGGAGAGAAACAGACACAGCAGAGTTAAATAGCAGATGGGACAAACCTTATGTAACACTCCATATGTAAATAACAAATAGGATATAAGAGAAATTATTAGGCAGTCAGCAGACAAGAAATATGAAGTAAAACCCTGATAGTGGAAACACTTATCAGGTAGATTATAATGGGCCATGAAATCATTGTGTATGTTAAGTATCTGGTTCTTAGTGATGAATAGACTGATGATTTTTTATTCTCAGGATCCTGTTTTGAAAGTTTTTTGAAAATTTCCCTTGAGCAGGAAAACTATAAGATCAGACAGGGAACGGCTTTTTTATGAAAAATGTTCCCCTACATGTGTGTGTTTTTTTTCTCCTTCATATTTTTTGGTGATCATTCATTCTGGTGCATTGTTTTTATTTGGTTTCACCCATACAGGGAATTTGATGAGGTATTGTGCATCCTGGGATCAGAGGTGGAGGGAGATTATTGGGTACCTAGGTTGGGGAAGTTGCACAGGAGTATGTAGACTGGGCAGGGTGTTGGCTAGGCTACTTCTGCTGCTGCCATTGCTGCTGCTGTAGCAGCATCAGCTCTGCTTTGGCAGCACCATGACAAAGCTTCCTGGGAGCTGATCTTGGTGCCCCCTTTGCTGCCCCCCATCATCCCCATATATACATATTAGATGCAGGGCTGCACCTGCTCCAGCAAAGGCTCCGGGCAGGTGGGAGGGGAAGCATTTCATTTGCTCCACTTGTCCCCAACCCTGCAGATACAGTTCCTGGTGTACTGTGCTGTGCTGCCTGGCTACTATGGCTTCACAGGCAATGATACCCAGGTACAATTCTGTTGTTGTGGCAGCAAAGATGAATTGACCTGTCCTGCATTTATTGTTAAAGCAGGATTGGGTGTCATTAGTTGCCTGTTGATCAGTGGGGAATTTACTTCTGATGGTGAGTTGGGCAAGGTTAAGGAGCTGTCTGAAGATGAGGCATGGGGAGGCTGGGAATATTCCTCTCAAGGTCTGGTCCTTTTGGAGTACAGGCAGCAATTGTTTGATCATCCTTCATATAGATTCAAATGTGGGATGGTAGGTGACAACCCAAGGTAAGTGATCAACAGGGATCCTGATTTTTTCTGATAAAAAAACAAAAAAAATCCCCAATTTTTGGATTTAAGAAAGTAACCCAAAATCCACTTTTTTTCCATGATTAAAATGAAATGTCACTAATAGAAAAATGTGGATTTTGGGATACTTTTCTAAATCCAGCAGTTGGGTTTTATTTTTTAATCAGAGGAAACCAGGATCCATGGCGATCAGTAGGGGTTTCCTTCTTGTATTGCAGTAAGATGCTGTGATAGTGTGGTACTGTGATACTCAAAAGCATGTTTAAATCTATTCCAACCATGTAATTAGTTTAATTAAGGATATTACCCACAAAAATCCTTGCCCCTCAGAACAGATTATGTCATTATTAATTCCAAACAAAAAAGTACCTTATTATGTGTAAACAGAGTATAATATCAGATATGTTTGTATTTTTAGCCTAAAAATAATTATAATATCATATTCAAATACATAAAAGTAATAATCACTATTTAATAAATGAAACTGGAGAAACACCCATAGTAGTGAACGCATATTTCCAGAGTTTACATGCAACATGGAAAATTTATTATGCTATTGGCCAAGTATGTGTTGCTAACGAAAGTAATAATAGATACATAAATACATAAAGTAAACACTTTACTGTTATATATTAGCTATCATTTCCAAATGTGTCAAAACTGTTAGGAAATTCAGATTCCTACAAACTGGGAACACTTTCCTGAGTATTCCCAAATGAAATATAGTAACTCTTTAACACACGAAGTGCTACTTTGGTGCTTAGGGAGAGGACATTAAGCATGCTATATTAATCTGAAAATGGCAAGAGAATATTTAGAGAAGCCTCTTGAATCACCTATTACACACAGTGCCGTGCTGTCTTTTAGTTTTGCATTATATTCATCATTGTAGCAGTGGAACACTAGAGTACTTATATGGCATTAAAACTAATCTATTCTAAAATATAAACAAAATATATCACAGTATGAGAAAATTATTGATCTGTATTTCTTGTTCTCTGAAGATATATGAATGGATTTTGTGTACTGACATTCCTTACCTAAACTTTACTAAGTAAAACCTATTCAGATTTCAACTGGAATGGGTTAGAAAAAAATTAAGCACATTGATCCTCCTCTATTTTCCCCCTACCTCCCCATGTTTCTTTTTAGCCTTTAAGCCTAAATAAAGATTAGGCAATTACTCACAAACTCATTAAGTATCCAACTATGGTGCCCCTTTTAAATACCATTTTATTCAGCACCAAGCTGCCAGTATTATTTAAGGACCCAACTGTTTTTGCCAGCAAATGAATAAATAGGACTAAATCCAATATCATGATCTCCAGTTTTTATCCAACCCTATTATGATTCAGCCTTGGAAATGTAATAAGAAGTTTACATCCATTTTATTTTTCTATGCTTGTAATGTAATGGTTTTCATACACCGTCTCAGTTCAATGCATGAAAAATATTTATAATAAATAATTTTGGTAATCTGGCATTTTTTCAGGTAAAATAAAATCCAGGAACTGACTGAAATTATTTCTGTCTTATTCATATTTAATTGATGGTTTAAGTAAATCTATTTAAGCCCCAGAATTAATTCCAAGGCATGGCATGTATTTGACATACAGAAATAAATATTTGTGTTGTGCATAGATACTATTTCTATTGTCTCCCTGGCTAAATTAACACAGAAGTAGGATGATTTAAACCTGGATCTTTTCAGGGAGAGTACATGAACACCTAGAGAAAGGTAAAAGCAGATAAGTAAATTTTAGAAAATTCTGAGCCATTTCAATTCAGGGCATAGAGAGGGATTCAGTTTCACAGAAATTAGGGTACAGTAAGATTTATTGCCTGAGTAGAGCAGCCTGATTGTGTAGGCTTGCATGCAACCCTAGGTTGCAAAGAGTGCTTTCACATCTCAGTAAGTCAAAAACATGGACAGAAATTTTATAAACAAATTTATTTCCATGTTGTGATTAACCAAGTGCACTCTTACATTTACCAGCCTCTTATTTTCTGTAATCAGAGTCATTGACAGAGAGGAAATGCATATAGCATCTAATTGGTTTGTCATTTCAAATGTATTTTCCACATGTTAAAATAGCTCTACATACTCATAGCAGTTTTTAAATGAAGGCTATGTTTTTCAGTTATCACCCCAAATCCAAAAATAAATTGCTCTGAGATAGAAAGTAATCTGGCAGAGCTAAGGTTTGGTGCTTTTAACCCTCCATTAGGATAGAAAAACTTGGCTGAAGTATTCCATTTATTATATAAAAAATTACTCCATCTGCCCCCGCCCCCCCCTCCACTGAATAAACTAAATATTGGAACAGGGAATATTCTTTGGTAGCATCTGTGATAAGTAATTAAATGGTGGTGTTGAAACCATTTGCACAGCATTAACACTTCCCCAAAGATTATGATTTAATGAGCCCATCTATTATCATCTTCAATTTTATTTTGTATAAGTGGTCCCCCGTTATCCTTTACCACATTGTTTAAAATTCCTTTTAAACGTAATTCCTAAATAGGTCCACACATCTTGGCATATATTAAATTTCTTTGGACTAAATAGTACCATTGGGTATAGCTTTGAAAATGGTAGTACTTTCAATTTTGACCAACTAACTTACATTAAGATACATGAGTAATTCACATAGTTTAATTTAAGAGAACAGGAATTGTGTAAATTAGATCTTTAACTGAAAACGTCATCTGCATATCAGAAAAACTTCTTGCAGGGGGTTGTAGTTAAAATTATTGATAAGTCTGTTTTAAGTCCTCTTGCTATTATGAAAGATTCCTATATTAGAAGCAAACATAATTAAGGAAAACTGAAGTTCTGAAATCCTGTGAAGTGTGAACCTGTAGATTTTGTTTTTGGCTTCAGATTTGTATCAGAATAACATAATGTCATGTAGAAGACTTAAGTGCAAGTACACACCTTTCTCCTCCAAACACATACATAAATTAACTGAAGGGATGGGAAGAATAAACAGATTTTCCTCAAATGTTTAGGATCCATATTTTTGACAAAACTCAGCATCCTACAGCTCCTATTTAGCCACTTATATGATATGGGAAGATTTAAAAAAATGATTAGCAACCAAGCTGTTCCTATAAGAAACAACAGAGACAAATTTGGCCTTGTCATTTAAGTGTCTGAAGAGCAGTGGAGCTCTGTTGAAAATCTTATTTCACTGTAAGTGCTGAGCACTTTAGAAAGCCATTATCCTGTAGTCTGCCTATTCGATAAAAAGTGTGTGACCAACACATCCTAAATTAAAAATATAAAAAAGGAGGCACTATTGTAAATGAGAAGACTGACTGTATCTATCCTGCAGCATTAAGAACAAGGACAATCTTTTTTATTACATATTTCTGAAAGATGCCGATATAAGTATCCAAATTTAAGGTTCTTGATGGATCTATACTACTTAATGGCTTTTTTTTTAACAAATAAAACTACAAAAACCAAAAGGTTTGCCCCCCAGACAATCAAAACATAGCTTCCTATGCATAATGAAACATAGCCCCATACATTTCAAGCATTTCCCTGCATCTCCCTGCATTGCTGGGGAAGTCAGGAAAGGATATATGTGTCCAGAGCTTAGCAGCAGAACTATTAATATTATCTGAAGTATCACAGATACATAAACCAGTGCTGATGGAAATATTTTTTTTCACATACTAGCTAACTGTCAATTAGTTAGATGGAGACATTAAAATGTTATAATGAAAATGAGATTATGACATTTTGACAAATAAGAATTACATTAAGGTAAAGCAAGATATTTCTTTTGATTATGTAGTGCCATTACCAAATCTCCTGGACCACTAATAAAGCTAAAATGATTTAAGGGGAACACTGGAAAAGATGATTGATACAACCACCAAGACTACACCAAGCTAGGTATTTCACTGGATAGCATTAAACAGCATATCAAGCTCTCCTGATCATCATGGATGAAACCCTGAACAAAATGAAGAACCTGGTTGCTTGTATATATATAGGACAGTAACAGACATGCTAGATTTAGTCTTAAGGTATTAAGCTGTCACTACCTTTCTCTTTCAGCACTATTTGTGACAGCTGCAAAGTGTTTGTATTAACTGTCCTAGTGGATATAGTCTGGTAAGAATGTTACATAAAATTTTGATGAGAGGTCAGCATTTCCAATGATTATGAAAGGTCCTTCTGTCACTCATTTACTGACTAAATGAGAGCCATTCTGACATCTGACAGCTTTTAGTCCATTTTCAAATTAGCCGAAAAGCTGGCAGATTCTTCTGGACTATTTATTTACATAAACTCCACTGATTTATAAAATGCACTTTTTCAAACAAGACTTCAATTCACCAGAAGAAATCTCTTCAGCTGCTTATGCTCTATAGTAATCTCATTCCACATGGGAAAATACGTCAACTAAGTGCAAGTCCAGGAAATGTTAGCTGAGAACAAATAACTATAAACTGTCTGAAGGAAGAGGGCTGTCCCACCTTTTAGTGCTTGCTTAGAACATTTGCCCGGAGACTCTGATACTTGGTTTCCCGGCAAAATACCTGGTGCTTCAGTTCAGACCACTCTGATCATAACTTCAATTTTAACATTAGATTCGCTAATACTCTTAAACTCACTCACAGTATATGCCATGGGTTAGGTAATGCCATTAGCACCTTCTACCTCTCTTCTAAAAGCTGGTCGAGGCAGCCCAGAGGGGAAGACGTGGAGACAGGAGGAGAGGAAGTTGGAGGGAGCATGGCCCAGTAACATGGACTCTGCTGTGGACAAAGGGCAGCCCCGAGTTTTGGTTTCTGCTACTGCCCCCAGTAAACAGAAGCGAGCCCATTAATAACCAGGGATCCTGGTTTTCTCTGATTTAAAAAAAAAAATCCCCAATTTCTGGTTAAAAAAGTAACCCAAAATCCACATTTTTCCATGATTAAAATGAAACACTACTAATATAGGTATATATATATATATAGTGCTGTTCCATTTTAATCATGGAAAAATGTGGATTTTGGGTTACTTTTTTAATCCAAAAATTGGGGAATTTTTTTTTTGGAAATCAGAGAAAACTAAGATCCCTGCTAATCACTCCTGACTAGAGATGCAGTCATGTCCATAAAAGTCGCTGATATCAAATGGTATCAAAGTATGGTAATAAATCTAATAGAATAAACCTAGCTTGATTTTCCTAAACTGCCAAAGAGGATTTAATAACCAATTAGACATGTGCAACCTTACCAAACCTATGCTGGAAATCAGATTAATTAGGATCAAGGTAATCTGAAGACTACTAACTGTCAGTCCTTGTTTTCAACAGTGTTAGAAGAAATAGAATGGTATATATATAAGGATATACTATTATTAAAAAAAAACCCAGAAATATTTTGTTAAATAATGCCTTAGTGACCACATCAGTATTCTGTCAAACTCTTGTCAAACTCTTGCCTTTGTATAATGTGGTGTTAAAGGTGGCAGAACTAAGTCCTCATGAACAGCAGTTCAAACATTTGTAAGAGAAAAGAAATCTAACTCTGCCAGCAGAAGGAATTAACAGTAGGTTGGCAGATTACTGTAATTATGCAGACTGGAATTTAAAGGAATTCTCTGCAAGACAAGTCATGAAACCTCTGAAAAGAAAAGGACTTTTGCACCTCACCCAAAAAGGACAAATTAATATAAATCCTCAAAATCACACTCTGTGTTTTGTACTCATGGACTACAAATTTTCCTACTACAGTGAACTGCAAGTCTTTCAAGGTAATCTTATTAAAAGTATTTCAGTAAGAAATGAAATAATGTCCCTGCGGTTCATAGTGGTACTTACTAGAGTTCACACACAGCCATTGATCTAATACTTACATGAACAAACCATGCAAAAGACACGTTCATTTTTTCACTTGAGCATTTTCCCAAGCAAAAAAAAGTACTATATATTCACTTAAAACTAAAACACTGTTAAAGATGTTTTCAATTAAAAAAAATATATCAATATAGTCTACTTTATGTCGAGTATGAACAATAATGACAAATGTTATTCTTTACATAGTATGGGACTCTTGACAATCACTTAAATTTGTATACTGTATTGTCTTAAACTTTCCCAAGAGCTTCATTGGACCAACTGTTATGAACTCTTATAAATATGGGTACATTCATCTCAAAACTTTCTTGATGTACCATTGTTTAAACCCAGGTGACTTTTCATTTCTTTTGGAGAAATGATTCATTTTTAATGTTAAAGGTCAAAATTATTGCAGCAAGGTTAATCAGATAGAAAACTCCTTCAAGTACCAAATTTTTGTCTCTGGTTGAGTATCAAAACATTGTCAGTACTTAATAAATGGGGAACCTGGTTTTCTCCAATAAAAAAAATCCCTAATTTCAGTTAAGAAATGTAACTCCAAATCCACATTTTTCTGTGATTAAAAGGTAACACCACTCTATCTGATTTTTTTTTTTAATCAGAGAAAAGAGCAGGGTTCCTGTTAATAAATAACAATACTATTCAGAAAATGACACCAACACTGAATATTTCTTGGCCTTAACAATACTAACAGACTGATTTTTAAAAGTGGTTAGGGTTTGGGGCATAAAAATGATGATATATTTAGCCTGCCAAGGAATACCTAGAGACTTTAGAAAATTCACTGAGGAATCTACCTGAATCTTTCAGGATCTAAATATTTTCAGAAATATAGCTCCAATGTATTAGTTTGCATAGGCAGTCCCACTGCTATTCAGCTGATGCCATATCCAGGTGCATCTTGTGACCCACAAGTCACTGAGAATCTTAATTTACTTCAGTAGGCTTTGAATTAGGCCATAGAATAAATATTTCCAACAATAGATCATAAATATAGTTAAAGGCTTCTAATCGACTTGCAGATTCCTTTAAAAGTTTTCTGTGAAAATAGGATGTGAGAATTTTATAGGGCATAAAATATAAAATGTGTGGCTTATGCATTATAAGAAGGTTTCTTATATGCTGTGTAATAGCTTTCCAGAAAATATTTTATTATGTTGGTCAAGCATCCAGTTGTTTTAGGAGAATTTGAACAAGGAATTTAGGATAATCCTATATGGTTTAGCGGATGGTTTCAGGATAATCAAAGTGAGCATAAAAAAACTAAACCTAAATAACAATATGGCTAGGTGTATTATTTCATTTTCAGCCTCATGAAATTTTTCTTTTAAACATTAATACTTGACTGGTTGATACCAAGCTCTTCCACTGATTTTGAAGTATATTGTTTGATATATTATTACTGAAAGAGTAACTATACAGCCAGAATTATCTCTGCACCTTGAAAATGAAATGAGGTTTCTTCAAACAGAAGATATATTGAGAGGATCTCAGTACAATCTTTTCAATTTGTTAACAACATGCCATGTTTATGCTTTACTTTCTTAGAGATTATTTTAAAGAAACATTTTAAATCTGCTCCATTTAAAGTTCTGTGATTAGTCCATAAATTTTGACCTTGTTCCTCCCCAGAGAGCTTTCCAGTTAATTTTCACTAGCATTAGAATGATATAGTAATTTATTTTACTGATACTATAGTAAATTAAAATCTCAGTAGGGACAGTTTCAGCTCCTTGGTGATAAAGAAAATATATCTATCACTTCTCCTCAACTCTGAATATATATATTCTCCTTTATATTTCTTTTTATCTTAGCTTCAAATTAAAAGTAATTCGTATGCAGCTTTTAAATGATTTCCTAGCATTTTAATATTTACAGTATTTCACGATGAAATATAAAGAAGAATGACTTTTTTAGTGTAACTATATTTTCGAATTAGGAGATGTAATTACAAATAGAAAAAAGAGCAGAATAGTATTGATTCAAAATAACCAGTTGACAACTTTTACAAAATATTAAGGAGCAGATTTTCAGGCTGACTTTTATACATACAAATCCCTTGCCTCTTGTGCTCACCTATCCACACTGGTCTATAAAGTTCCAGTAGAAAACTAATGGAAACTTAGATAAGGAGTAAAAATGTGGATGTGGCCAACAATGTGTCTCCTAGATTACATTCCAGGTTGAATGGTGCTGTCTAAATACAGAGAAATTACTTATATTTTCAAAACTGTTTAAATTGACAATTACAAACAATGGGAAGTGCTGACCATAGTGTTATTTTGAAATTCTCAGCCTAAATCCCCTGGGTATATACACAGATGGATTCAAAATTTTTAAAAGAGAGATGCAGGAGCAGCAACCAGAACTGTAAGGATAGCTTCACCCCTTACTCCCAGTCTTGCAACCAGATAGGGCTGGTGGATCATGTTGTTAGAGCATTAGAGCAGCAGCTGGGGACTTTTTTAAGGTTCCCCAGGTAATAGGGGATAATCAGAAAATAATCAGGTAATAATCTCCCTCTCCTCCCCATCTTAGCCTCCCCTGTCTCCCATTTTCCTCCATGCTTTTATCCAAGCTGGGGCGGGCTGCAGGGAGGCTGCATGGGTAGCCAGGCTCACCCAGGAACAGTGACAGTGACACTGGTGGGAGGGTTCCTGGAAGCACCTAGAGTTAAAGGTGGGGACCGGGTAGGGAAAGGGAACTCCCTATAGCAGGCTCTGGCCCCAGGGATGGCCAAGACACCCCTTGGTGATGAAGTAACTCCGGTTCCACTCTGGCTCCTCAGGCTACCCTCCCTTTTCTACCTCACCTGCTATGCCTTGATGTATCTTATAATACTTACGGAGGCTGCTCCAGGGTTCCAAAGTGAACCTCAGTCCCTCAGCTATCTATTCTGGCAGGCACCAGTTTCACCCCTCTACTGATAATTCATGGCCCTCCTGGCTCTATCCATGCTTTAGAGCACAAGCTGTCTTAGAGGGCAATACTCGTGACCTGCCTCCTCCCATATAGCCATGCCTATGCCTTGAAGGTGTTACTTGGTATCACTCTGGAGGGGGCCTCCAGGTTCCAACACAACACTTGGCCTTTTTGGGACACTTACAACCTTCCCAAATTGGGCCCCTTTTATCTGGCTATGCTTGCTGAGCCTAGTTCCAGTACCTTGGACCTCAGTGTCTGGGTCCCCTCTTGGGCTGTGGGCCCCTGGCCCTGGTATCACCATCTCAAGCCCCAGACCACTGGCCCTCGTATCTTGCGACATCCCCCTTGGGTTTCTGACCCAGACAAAGCTGCTTGCATGCTGCTCAGGCCCCTAGAGTCCCTGATCCTTTCAGGACTCTACATAGCATGCCTCTCAGGAGCCCCTGTGGCCTTACCATCCCCACAGCCACAACCAAAGGTTTGGTGCTTGTTTGAAGGCTAGGATGGGTGATTCTGGGAAGATAAGGATTTTC
>NW_017729032.1:90975010-90986709 GCF_001723915.1 Gavialis gangeticus
TTGTTGGGGGGGGGGGGGGGGGGTGGGCAAGATTTCTGTACTGCAGCAATCCTTCACATGGTACCCAGGTGGCTTTTTCAAACGTGCGATTTCTCTCTCTGGAGGAGTGTCCTTGTTGAGTGAAAGCCTTTTTAAGATTAGTGAGGTGGTCTGAGCCTTCAAAGGAGCACCAAACCTCATTAACCTCATCACCAGAAGCAAACTTCCTACGGCCCAGAACACACCGAATGGATCCAGACCACACCATGACAAGACATGCAAAACCTGCCAACACATTTCCACTGTCCCCACAATTACTACACCCCACAACAGAGCCATCAGCATTCCTGGATCTTACAGCTGCACCTCCAGAAATGTAATATATCTTAGTCAATGCACCAAATGTCCTGATGGAAAATACATAGACCAAACAACAACCGCGCACCAGAATGAATGCACACCGGAAATCTATCTAAGACAAGAATACCCAACTACCTGTGGGGGCACATTTCTCACAAGGAAAAACCACTCTCTCTCCAATCTCTCAGTTATAATCCTCAAAGGGAATTTATAAAATTCTTTTCACAGACAAGCCTATGAAATTCACTTCATCAACCTCCTGAATACAAAAAATCATGGATTAAATATTGACATTCGATTTATGACATACTACAACCTGCCTGACACCTGACTCCCCAAGTGCCTCTCAACTATTTACCTGGTACATTCATCCCCCTTTTCTCTTCTTTCCCAGCCCAGCCTGTCTCTCACCCACTGACTCTTCAATTTACTTCTTCACTGGCTGCCTGTTTTGCATGCATACCAGCCTCTGGCTTCTTTACTATTCATTCCACCCAGGAAAGGCACACATCAACTGCAGATGCTTCCTCAGCCTGACAAAGGGTTTTTAAACCTGAAAACTTGCTAAAAAAAAAAAAATTCCAACTATTTAAGTTGGTCTAATAAAATCAGATTCACCCAAACAACCTTGTCAAATACGGAAATAAAATTTTGTAAGCACATTTTTTCATATCACAATTGCAAATAGCTGCATTAAAGTTAATTCTCTCAAAAGAAGAACTGCAATTTCTGGCAACCTGGGCAGAATCAGACCCTAAGTCAAATTGCCTTATCTCTGTATGTATGTAGAAATGTCAATAATAAAACTTAACTGTGATATGAGGGTATTGTGATGCTGCTACTTGTATAACTTGGAAGATAAAAAATACTATGAAATCACAAATTTTATGATAGATGAAGCTTTAAGGCTGTTGTCCTTGTCGGTTTTCCATTTATGCCACCCTACATTTTAGAAAGTTACAAAAAACAATAAAAAAGAGAAAAAACTTCATTCAATGACAAAGAGCATATAAATCTTTACGTTTTGATTCATGGTAGAATGTTTTATATTGATTTCCTCCCTGTCACTGCTTGCTTTTTCCTTAAGTCTTTTAGATGTGGCTATATTTTTTTCTGAACAGTAGAAACCTTTCAATATCATTGTATGTTCAATTAGCAAGCTGTCACTAAACCCCAATGCAGAAAATGTCTCCCGTCAGTCTTTCTTCTGTGCATATTCACAGGATGAACTTCTGAAACTACATCTTCCTGGTATACGGAGAATTAAAATCTAATATTAATACTTAAGGGTGCCTATTTCAGTAGAAAGGACTTTATATTTGGGAGACAAAACAAAACAAACAACCCCCCCTTCCCCTCATATTGATAGGTTAAAGTAAAATTACAAAATAACCCAAAGTCTTTACCTGTGGTCCATATCATCTATTCTGTTTCCGTGGGCTGAAAAAAAAAATCTGCAGAACTGAAAACCCTGCCCCCAGAGACAGAAATAAGAATTCCTCTCTTGGCTTCATCCTTCCCTGATTTTCCACAGAGTCTTGCTTAGTCAAGTTTCTGAATTTGACCTCCAAAGGACATTATCCCGAAATAGAAAGCTGTGAGGAGGACTAAATTCCTGACCCCTACACAGAAGCAGCCTTTGAAGGGGATAATTACAATCCTCTGATATTAACAAATCTAATAGAGCATGTTTATGGGGACTACTTAAAACCAGTAGCTACCTCTTGCAAGAGTTATAGGCCTTGTTAAAAATATTCTAGATAATATCTCTTCCAATTTTGCCGATAAAAGATATTTCACTCCCATTTACTTATAAAGACTTTTAATGTGATGCTAATATGGTTATGACAGTAGAGACTGGATTCCCCCCCCCCCCATCTTGCATAAAATCAATAAAACATCAATGAGAATAAAAAAGATACACAGGTCAGAATGCAATATCTTCATTATTGGTGTTAAGAGAGCTGGTTTGGAATTCTGAGAATCAGCATAAATATTTCAGTTTTGTGATTTCTTCCCCTTAGCCCTGATTATCATGAAAAGGTTAATATAAAATATTTAATTACAGGTCAACCTTTGTCTGAACTTTACAACTTGTTGAACAAAATGAAATATTTTGAATCAGATTGGACTACATTCAGAATGGTTCCATGGCTGTCTAAGCATGATGTGCACTGAATGTTTGTATCTAAGTTTCAGAAAAAGACTTCCAGAATAGCTCTATTCCCCAAGAAACAAAATTCAGAAGGGATCTAAGTTCAGAGCATACCTCCATTTTAGTTCATAAATTTCTTTAGATGCCTATTAAGCACCCCTGACAATGGTATGGATGAGATGGACTGGTGGTATGCCCTCTGTTCATGGTGCCTCAGGTTCCCCTCTTGGATAACTTTTGTTGCTCTGAAATCCCTTCTTCTGTATTCTTTTCCCCTCCTGATGACTCTTCATACATGAGCATTGCTGATTGGTCTTTCTGTGGCCATCACACTGTCCATGTCCAGTCCTGTCAGCATGTTCCTTTGTTTCACAAACCCATCACATGCAAATATCCTAATTTTGGCTTTCCTGATCCTCTTCATTTGGCCTATTCCCTAAAACCAGAAATCTCAAGGGCTCTATACTTCTGTGAACTGGAGCCACCTTAATTTATGTTATGGAACACTGTGGTACATGCCTACAACTTCCCAGCTTGTGTCTATCCCTGTCTGCCTTGAAGTCTGTGAAACTGTGTAACAACCAGGCTTTTAGAAATCAATTAACCCAGGTGTTCTCAAACTTTGTGATACCATGGCTCTGAGTGCTGGATGGCAACAGCAGGGAACAGGGAGCATGCGTTCGGCAGCCACCACCACCCCCCACCACTCCACGCCGCCGCTGCATGCTGCTTCCTCATGCCACTACACATACCCCCTAGGAAGTTTGCAGCCCTCTTTTAAGTTGCTCGTGACACCTCCTCCCACAGTGGGGGTTGTGACCCACAGTTTGAGAATCCCTGAATTAACCCTTGCCATTGCCCTGGACCATTATTATAATGCATATTTACTTTACTTATAAGCCAGTTCCCAAAAGCAAAAGTCTAAATACCATTTTCTAGCCATCACCCAGAACAGCTATCACATTATGAGCTATTCACAGCCTCCAAACTCCCATGAGCCATTCCCATGCCCCACATGGTTTAACCATGAATCATCTTGATGGGGCATTCGGCCCCAATGTTATCTTATGTTTCTTCTGGGCTCTCTGCCTTTCCTAATCTCTGCTTCTCTCTTTCAACCCTCCCAACTTTGGTTCTTTTTCTCTGGCTGTGCTGTGTCAGCCTAGGTATAGTGCCTTGGACCTCAGTGTCTGGGTTCCTGGGCCTCATCTCTGCCCTTCCCAGGCTGTGGACCCCTGGCCCTCATCTCCTTCTCTTTCCTATGACCAGTCTCTGGTCCTGTCTCAGTCTTTTACTTTTACTTGCTTACTGGGCTCCTAGCCCTGGTCTTCACACTACTGGAGCACTGGGCTCTCTAACCCTGACTCTGCCTTGTTTGGAGGCTCAGCTAGGACCTCCACTCACCCCTAATATGGCCATATAGACCCTAATAGGCCCATACCAAAATCTCTCCACTCTGGGTCTCAGTCCCCTACCAGCCCTCAACTCCTTCCTCATTACTTTCAAGCTTGGCAGAATCTCTGTAAATCAACCAATAACAGCAGAACTCTTTCCCCTTCAGCCTCCAGTGCCAGACTGACTTTGCTGGCTCAAACCCCAGGTTTATGTGTCTACCAGGCCCTGCTCTCTTTCTGGTCAGGTTTCTTGTCTGAGCTGGCCACAGGTGCTTTTGAAGTAAGCTTACTGACTGGTCTACAGGATAGTTTACTGCTGCTGGCCATTGGTACAACAGTATCTTGTCTCCTATGCAGGGTTCTACCCTATTGCACTATTGCTAAGCTGCTGGCACTTCAATAGGCTCCCTGCTGTCCACACAGGCCCTCCTCTTGTACTACTGCAGAGCTAGTTGCTCTGTAGTAGACACTCATAGCCTATAACTCTCTTTGGTAGCCAGTCCTACTGCCCTCCCTCACATGGAATCTTCCCCCATCTAGGGATCTTCCTGGGCTTCCTGTTACACTGACCAAAGCATGTGGTTTGCCATGTATGCATCCTGTCTGCAGGTCCATCATTGGATGTGGAGCCCTACCAAGTATCAGTGCTCAAAAAGATTAGGGTAGCAGGCATCAGAAACAGTAAGAAAAGCCACTCAGGAACAGTTTAATGTCAGATGTGATTATTTCAATATTTCCAAATCAAAGATAATTTTGGAAATTTTAGTTTCATGAAAACTTTTGTCCTGATAAGAGCTGTAAACAAAGTATAAAATAGAATTTCCCCAAAGAAATAAATTCTGAATTTCACTGATCTCTAATGCTTAGGCGTGAACTTTAACAAAGACAGTCTGAGGGTTAAATCTCTGAGGAAACTGGAAAGACTGGTGAAATTACTTTTCAGTTGTAATCTGAAGAGCTTTGACATGACACACTATAAAATTACACTTCACAATAGTGTGAATTTGAGAAAAACAAAAGCCTACTTTAAAGTTGCAACACTAGAGAGCTTCTGCCAATATTGCTAAGTCAACAAAACCCTTTAGCAGAAACAGCATTTGACTTTGTCTGCCAACACAGATATATCACCTACCCATGTGTCAAAACTAGGCTGGAAAAAGCACTTTTTCAGCACTTTAGCATCCACACTGGGGTTTCACCATTGCTGCTGTGTTGCCTAAGCAATGTGAAAAATATATATCCCATAGGTAACCTAGCAATACATGCAAAAGTCTTACTTTTTCTGTAATTATGTTTGCATTTTCTACCCTTCACAGCTACTAGTCATTTTTTCTTCAGATTTCAATCAGTTTTATGTTCAGATGCTCAATCACTAGTATAATTTTATAATGAGTAAGCTGTAGTGCAAATATTACAGTAGCACTTGGTAGTACCACTGGAATGTATTAAAAACCTTTATGGAAATACTTTGGTTAGGCTTATGGAAGCATGGGCTTACCTAAGTTTGGGGTCATATTTAGCAAGATATTTTCTCTTAAAATATCAAACAGTTATATACAGAATAGTTATGAACTATTATCTATTTTCTGTTTAGATTTAAATGTTCCTGTTTCATATTATATGTAAGGTGTAAGACCTACATACTCAAATCATTTGACTCCAAATTATGACTACGGTTTTGGAAAAAATGTGCTAGAGTCTATATTTTTAAAAAGCCTGCTTATGACATTACATATAGAGGGAAAAACATAACTTTCAATCATAATACTTTAGAGCTTTATTAAATCAACAGCTATCACCAAAAAATAAAGATCCAATCAGTAAGGATAAAGTATGTTTCTTGCCTGTAATAAGCTGCAGCATCTCAGAGAATAGAATGGCTTCTGTCTCTGTAGATAAGTAAAAATGTAAAGATACAGTACACAGACAACAAAGATGCCATAGGGTCTAGCAATATGTAACACCTCCCAAAAACTCTCTGTACACTTGATTTCAAGGACTTTGAGTGCCATTACATCATCTCCTTAGGCTGCTCTATGCCAATAATATTTTTTTGCTTTGTGTTCTACTTGGAATACTGTCTTAAAACCTTTTAGCACAAAAATACAGCAAAAGGCAGTTAGAGAAGTAGTAAAAACACTAAATGAAAAATAACTGCCCCCTCCACAAAAAAAGGAAACAGAAAATGAAAAAAGCACTAAGATATGTTCAGTAAAATCTGCAGAAAATGGTCCAAACTTCAGTAAACATCCAAAGCACTAGGTGTGTTAGAGATTTAACCCTCATCTGTTCTCATGAAACCATAACTGTTGCTGTTCTCAGGGCATAACTTGTTACTCTACAATTTAATATTGTTGGTCTCATAGGATAACTTGTTATCCCACCCTCATGAACAAAATGGAATCAGTGACAAAAATATAAATGTACCCAAAACTATTTATTAACTATTTATTAAATGTACAAACTGTTTGAAGTATTTATGATGATTTGAACTCAAACTATTATTTAACTAGAACTATGAACAAAATTAACACTTTTTAGAATGTCAAAACATGAATGAACAATTTGCTAAGTCTGCAGTTCACACTGTTTTCAAACTAACAATTACTTCCAAAAACATTTCCTAACTGTTTTAACTAAATATAGCATTCCTCAAAAAGCAGCAGTGATGTACTGTGGTGCACACAAGCAAATCACTTACAATCTTCACATAATTTCCAGGTTTTGTGGTCATGTGTCTTTGGACAAAAAGCATAATGTCCGCTCATGCTTGCAGAAGTTCCTACTGAGGTGAGTTGTGGTAATTTGTAATTTAGGGCAGTGATACTAGACTTGACAGACATAGACAGACAACATGTATCCATCAACCTTTGCTTTATTTGTCTGTCAATCAACTGTTCTCCAAGCTCCTGCAAAAAAAAAAAAAAAAAAGTGGTGTCTTCTTAAATGTGATCTTTGTTTCCAGTTTGCATTGTGGTCTAGCCAAATGATGAGGCTGGCAATGGCAGCCACATCCAGCATACTTTAAAATAGTGTCATTGGCCACCTGTTGATTTTCTGTCTGCAGGTGGTCAAGGTTATCCACCCCACCCTTATTTTTATTGTAGTCATGGATGATGTCTGGCTTTCTTTGCTTTCCACTCACTGACAGGTCATGGTGCATGCTTGACAGCAACAACACAACTTTGGACTTTCTTGGAACATAGGAAACTAGGGTGAGTTCCCCATCAAAAGCAAAAATGGATGAAAAAGTTTTCCTTCTTCAATTTGCTTGCATTTCATATGGGATATCAGCCTTGTTTTTATGAATTGTGCCCACATAGGTCAAGCCCTGCTATAGCAGTCTTTCTGCCAGGTCAGTTCTTGTACAGAAATTGTCACCCACAATATTCCATCCCGTCTTGTACCAGGGATGAACTAGTTTTTCAATTATCTGGGTACCAAGATTAAGTTGATGTGGAGCTTCTGGTTACTTGCCTAAGTAGATGTCTCCAGACAGGGGGAATGATGTTGCTGCATCATAGCACCATCAAATTTTCAAGCCATTTTTAGCAGGCTTGCTGGGCATATACTATCTGAAGGGACAGTGACCCCTTAATGCAATGAGCTGCTCATGAACTGTCAGGTGTATTCCTGGAATATACCATTCCCTGAGCTGCTCCACAAATTGTATCCCAATATCTCTGAAGGCAGCAAGCTTGTGCACAGCTCTCCTTTCCTCATGTGTTAGTTTGTTGTCAATTCTCAGGTAGCTGGTGATTTGATGGAATTGTTTTAAACTCATGGTGGCACGGAAGCAAGGACGCCTGATGCATTGCTCCCACAACTCCTCCAGTGCCTTGTGACCACTGTGCCTTAGACCACTCAGCAGTAGGAGGCCAATATAAGCTTTCAGCTCTGTTTCATCCAGCTTTTTCCACTCCTTTCTATTTTCAGGATGGCTATCATTCCATTCCCTGAACCTTCTTTCTGCCTCTCTGTTTCTCTTATGCTAATGGCCAGGATATCTTGTAGAGGAAAAGGTGGAATGTTTCCACCACGGAGTTTTTATTACTTTCTCTTGTTGGCCCGGCACTTTCATGAACTATGTCCTCGGCTGTTCTCTGAAGATGTATTAGCTGTCAACTCTCCGCCCCCCATTCTGCCATTCCTTCCTTTAAAGGTATCATTGTCTGAAATGTTTTCTGGGAGTAGTGACAGTGGTTCTTCTCCACATCCTGCTGTAGCTCTCCTTGGTCTTTCATGGCTGCCCTGGGCTGATCCTCTTCCCTTTCCCACTGGAAGTGTTGGCATCACTTCTGCTTGTGGCATCAACTCCTCCTCATCTGAGCTGAATGAAGCTTCTATAGATACATGGTCTTGCTCTGAACCATTTCCCATGTCTGGAACAAAATCAGAATCCTCACTGCCTTGGGATAAGATTTCATCAGTGGATGTGTTACTGTCATCCCTGGTTACCTGTCCAAGACAGGCTTCAGAACTGACTATGCGCTGCCTTCTCATCCTGGATTGCAGAAAAAAAGAAAAAAAGAATTACTGCTGAATGCTTATAAATAACAATAAAAGACAAGCCTGTCCACCTGTGCTGTCACAAAAGCAATTCTGCCCAGCCCTATGGCAGCACAGGTAGCACCCTCTCCTCCTGGGCATAGAAGCCAGAGACCAGCATTTACCCTTTGCAGGCAAGTCAAATGCAGGTGGATGCTGTTTGGAAACCACACATGCAGGGGCTTATTGAAAGCAGGTAAAAAGGGCATAAGAGGTGTCAAGCCCTTACCGTTGAAGGGGACTCCATAGTATATCCTGCATTGTAGTACGATGTTGTTCTATTTCTTCTCTGCTGTCCCTTTGCTCCTTGTCCTCACTTCCAACAAAGGCAGGGAAAACTAGCTTTTATGTTGTGGAAGGGGCAGGTGAGACAGAGTTTTGCCATGAGAAAAGAGATCAGAGGTGGATTTGGTGTGACAAAGATTTAAAAAAAAAATTTTTTTTGGCAAAGGCCAGGGTGTTTTGATGACCTTGAAGTCTGCAGACAAAGTGGTTAGCAAAAAGGATTACCACATCTTCTGCAAAAGCAGAGTGGAGGATGGCCATCTACTAGTTACCATGGATAACTGAAGTGGACATAAATGAGGTGTGAATGAATGCTAGCCTTTCAGATGCATTCACCCAAAGTGGCCAAACAGGTCTAGGCCTGTCATTTATACAGAAATTGCACTGGGGTAACAAGTTACCCCGATGTATTAACATGGGATTGGGGTGAGTTGTTACCCCATATAGAAAAACACATTCACGCCTGGGATAACATGTTACCCTGGGCAGTTTTTCATCCACAGAGAGCAAACCATTTATGTAAGCTGGCTGTTCTTTGAGGATATTGTGCACTGTGGTGCAAATGACAATGTCCTAAAAATATTTTTTTTTAGAATTAATTCACTTTAAGATACTGCACAAAATATGCATCTGGGGTAGCAAATTACCCCATAGGAACACATGAAGTTTAAAATATTCAAAATACAATTAGTAGTCAAAAAATATAAACCAAAATGCAAGCAGTAGTTAAAACATAAACCATTTCCTCTCATACACACATATAATACGATTCACTTGTCAGCCCAAGTAGTGAGACCCAAATAGTAAATTATGATGGATTATACAAATATTCAGTAATCATCAAATTTTGATATCTGGAAATTTTCTACCTAAATACTCATTGTAAATAACCATTCCTACCTTAACCAAACCCAGTTGAATAGATTATGAAGTTATATAGAATGGAATTACTACTAAGCTCCATGTGAAATGTGAAGACTTTTTATTTATAAAATAATAGAATTAAAAAAAATGCATGTTATAATTTCATACAGCACTTTTAAAAACAAGAAGAGAATAAATTACCTGTGGTGGAAGCAGTGGTAGTCTGATATAGGCAAGTAACATACTCAGGTCACTGCATCTCCTTTGCATATCATACTTAACCCACATCATTAAGGCATGAAAAATAGTTTCTTCATCAGGAACATTCACATCATCACTTGCAAGGAGTTTATGTAGCTCCTCTGCTGGCAATAGTAAAAACTCTTGATTTCTGATGACTTCCATTATGTTCTCCTGTATGGAAACAAAGTATTTGGAGAGTAAATCCTACCAGAATATTAAATCAGTTGCTAAAGCTACAAAAACACCAACATCAACCAATATCCTTCACAGTCATCCCAAAATAAGCCTTAAGAATAATTCACACTGAAATGCAAATGTCCCCTTACATAATGAGGGTCACATTATAGTGCTAATAGCTTTGAAATACAAAAAGCAAGTTGTCATTTAGGTTGAGATCTCTCTGTATTACTGTACATCTGGGAAAGTAGTAGTTTAGCGCGTATCAAATATTTTTAAAATGTAAGAAAACAAAACCCTACTACAATAAGCATTGTTGGATTGTATCCTTCTTATTCTGTTGGGAAAATAGCTTTATTAGTTAATAGAATCATAGAAAAGAGAACTGTAAGGGACCTCAAAAAGTCATCTATTACAGCCCCCTGCAGGATCATTTCTATCCAGCTCAAACAACTACTGTGCTCCAGAATGAATTCCATCATTACCATCATAAAGGGCAGAAACACTATCATCAGTGGGAGAGTACTTTTCATAAAACAGTCACTCCATCTCTGACCTCACAGTCCTTGTTCTCAAAGGAAATCTACATTCTAGCTTCAGAAGATAAGTCTAGAAAAAGTAATTTAGTTTTTTATTAGACACAAAAATAATGAACTTAACAAAGACACTGGTTTTATGACTCATTATAAGTTGCCTCTCATCTCTCCTTCTTTCAGCTTGGCTTCACAGGTAAATGCCTGTGACACTTTTAAGTGATGAAATCTATTAGACTAGTTAGGTTAAACTAAATAAATTTGTTCTAACTTTTTCTGAGCTATGACTGTGACTGCTTCTTTCCCAAACCTAATGAAGGGCCCTTAAAACAGAAGGATTTTCTCTTATCACACCAAATTTTGCAAGCTGACACAATAGAAGACTTTATGCCTGCGTACAGATATTCAAAAAGCCCAAGACAAAATCAGTCTAATTTATGCAGTTTTCTGTAAGCAGCATAGTTGAGATTGGTAGCAATCCAATCTCAAATACACATTAGATCCTTTGGTGGGAGAAAGGGAACAAATCTTAGACTGGGTTCTGGCATTTTTAAACCTGTATGTGCAATATTCTGTTCTGGGTATAGACCAGTTTTGTGTGACAAATGTTCTGTCTGTTATGGGTATAGACTGCTTTCCAATCACTTATATCCCCCAAAAGTGTAATGTTTGTATTTGGCCTATATGTTACCTCACAAATCTTGTTCCTTTCATATCTCTGAACTACAATGACTCCAACACCCACACCACTAAAGCAGCTCAGACAAATGTTGTCTTAATGTGGATTTAAAACGTCCGGTTATGGTAATTCCACATCTCTAGCTAACGTGTTTCACTGTTTAAGCAACCTCAAACCTCATAGCTTAGAAAATGTTTTCTAATATCAAACTTAAAGTCAGAAAATATAATCATATTTTCTCAAGGAAATGGGTTATAAGATAAAATTTAAGTATATCAGACTATATTGCTTCCAAATATGATTATGAAGAAAATATAATTCTATTAATAAGAACTAACATGAAACTTTGCAATCGTATACACAGTCAATGGCCTTATATCATTTAACAGAACTTTGGTTGGTAAAATGCCTTTCATGAACTAAAAGTTTCTATTAATTTATTTACAGAACATGTGGTTGCTTGCCATAATCCCAAAAAACTG
>NW_017729032.1:90991709-90993986 GCF_001723915.1 Gavialis gangeticus
ATTAATAAGAACTAACATGAAACTTTGCAATCGTATACACAGTCAATGGCCTTATATCATTTAACAGAACTTTGGTTGGTAAAATGCCTTTCATGAACTAAAAGTTTCTATTAATTTATTTACAGAACATGTGGTTGCTTGCCATAATCCCAAAAAACTGTGGGGAAAAAGCCTTCTGAACTCAGAGTAATATTTCAGTTTTGAGGTTTTTTCCATAATTTTAAAATTGTTGAATTTGGGCATATATTTAAGATTATAGTCATAGATTCATAGATTCATAGATGATTACTCATCACTCTTATAAGTATTTGTATGGATTTACTTTTGATTATGAATAGAGGTGCTCTAAGGCATTTCAACTCAACAGAGTTTTGTCAGTCAACGTCAGTTTGTTGAGCCCAAAACTTTTCACTTGAAAAATCCAGGGTTCAATGAATGTTTACCAAATTCAAGGAACGGTTTCCAGAGGATCACAGAGAATAATATACCCTTTTAAACACTAAACAGAGACATATTACATGAGCAAAAGCACAATTTTATTTGAATAATTATGCCTGGCAGTAAAAGAAATAGGAAAAATTAAGGAAAAAACCCCAAAATAATTTTAAAACTTTAGCCATTATCACATACCAGAGGAGGGATTATTTCTTTTCTTATAACCTTATGATACAGAGCCCAGGCTGTTCTGAGAGGCTGCAAGCTGTTGCACCTGGCTCTGGAGCCCTCTCTGTGGCAGTGACTGTATGCACACAGCTGGGTAGATGGTGGGGGAGGGATCTAGTACAATGCAAAATTTGTCCCTCCCCCTTGTCTGCCCAGAGATGCATATGAATCCACTGTCACCATGAAGCCCAGTGCAGCTGTTCACAGCCTCCTGGCTGCTTGCCACAGCCAGCCTGGGTTCTGGGCAGCTGTATCAGGGTGCTGGCAGACTGCAAACAGCTGTACTGGGCTCTAGTGTACTGGCTCCATGGTGGCAGTGGCAGCATATGTGCTGCCAGGTGGATGGCAGGGGAGGGGCCAGGGTTCCAGCATCTACCAACAGTGAGGAATGGACCTTTGATGGCTCCCCCATGGTCTTCCCTTGGCACACAAAGTTAAGGTGTGTGTTGGCGTGGTTCTGGCACTGTGGCCAAAAATGTTGCCAACCCCTAAATCTTTCACCTTCAATGTAAACTCATATTAAAAAAAAAAATCAAACAGGCCAGCATTTTACTCATGCCACCTTGCCTCTCCCCCCCCATAAAAAAACCCACCCAAAATTGAAAGTGTGTGCTTTCCAGGGGAACTTTTTTTATTGAAATGTTAAACACTGAAAACAACACTATTTTGGTGCAACCTGTTTTTATTTCATGTATGAAAAACGAGAACCTGAGGCCTTTATGCTACAGCCAATAAGTGAAAGGACTAGAATTTATTACTTAAAATTCTTGTGTTTCAAAATGCAATTTGGGTGCATTTACGTGTTGCCTTACAGCAACATAGGAATGCGCTGTCACCATATGACACACTACAGCAATGTAGCAATTGTGTGGGTCTACAAGTGATTGGCAGCTACAACACCAAAGCAATGTGCTTCCCCAGTATAGCATGCCCCTTTGGCGATGTAGTGGCAAAATCTGACCATGTGCCATGTGTACGGTGCAGTAACCACACATACTGTGCTGTGCTTTAGTAGTTCAAAAAGGAAGTACTAAAGCATGGTGCTGTAGCGACATTGCCATATGGTGATGTGTAGACGCACCCTTTTTTGGTATTTCATATTTTTGCAAAACATAGGAATTATTTTGATAGAAAATGCCTACATAGCTTTAAAATCTAATTAATGTCATTTATACAAGAGACTTGTGTTGTTTCCATTTCAGGGGCGGGGGGGCGGTAAATGTTTTGGCTGTGTTGAGACCTTCAATTATTATTACATGGTCACCCAAAAACATTGACTAAAATTTCTATACCTGACATCTGAAATCTCTCTAAATATAAGTGATCATACTTCTAATCCTATTTACTCTCTAGAATTTTTAGGTGATCAGTGTTTCAGATTGGAAAAAAAGGATTTAAGTTCTGTGATAGTTTTTAAATTTTTAATTCAATGTTTTTTCATCCTGAATCAGGGAAGAATCTTAAAATATTTTTATGGAAGATAAATTCTGTGTGACATTTTGGAACCAGCAAAAAACACATCAAAGTCTTTTATGGGGAGCAATATGCATTTCCTATGGCAGTGGTTTTCAAACTATTTTCATAGATTTCATAGACATTAGGACTGGAAGGGAC
>NW_017729032.1:90996242-90998270 GCF_001723915.1 Gavialis gangeticus
CCCAGCTTCCCATTGATCACTAGGTTGCCGATTAGGTCATTTTTCATTTGTGAACCCCTAAAAAATTTCAAATGGAGGTCTGGAGCCCTTTGAAAATTTTGAATGAAGATGTTGACCTCTTTGAATTGTAAATGTGGGTATTCACATACTTTTGATTTATCATAGTTATTATTCATACACCTCTTAGACATAGACTGCAGATCCCCAGGGGTCTTCAGACCATAGGCTGAAAACCATTGTCCTATGGTCACTAATAGTAATGCTTCTTATCAGTTTCATTAATAGCCAGTAGTCAATGGCTAAGGACTAAGTAGCAGTCATAAAATTGACAAGTTTTTGACACCTTCCTGGAAGTGTTTCTTCAGAAGGTTAGTAAAAATATCCACATGTTCCATAAAAATGTTTTCTTTTCAATGGTACCATTTTCCAACAGAAAAAAAAAAATCTGTTAGGTATTTGTTGCATGGTAATTTTAGGCAGCTTCTGGATCTTTTAACCCCTGGATTAGCTGCATGTTAAAACCTTTTAAATGGTTAAAGCACTTATTATTTGTTTTAAAATTTTCCCATTTCAAGCAGGAGTATCTCTAATCCAACTAACTTTGCTCCTGTTCCATTAAGGTGTGCCATTTTACAGAGCTATTCTGTGCAAGTTGAAGTCTTCCAGCATCCCAGGATGCAGTAGGCGAGCAGGAGTGCCAGGATGCAGCAGAGCCAGGCACAGCACCTCACTGCCTCAGGGATGTCAGGCAGAGAACAGCCCTGGAGTGCCTGGTGACCACAGTGTCTCCTGCCACAATCCAAACTGGCTCACTGTTCCCACTGGTAACACAGGAGGAAGAGCTCTGGAGAAAAAAGGACCAGGCCCCTGTGAAGCTCACCCCCACCCCACACCACTACTGGCTGGGCACCATCTGAGCTCTGATGGGCCTGATTATTTTTTTCTTCGGAGCCTGCTCCACCCCATGCCACCACTGGTAGGAGCAGCAAGCCAGTCCAGGTGGTGGCAGAGGAACAGGCTCTGGAGAAAAAAGGGGATTGGACCTCTCATAACTCATGTGGTGCTGCAGAGGGGTGGGCTCTGGATAAAAAACATTCAAGTCCCTTTGAGCTCAAGCAGTGATCTGGTCCACAATGGTGGGAGGTATTGTTACTGCCAGGCACTCTGGGGCTAGGGTACTGACTCTGTTTGATGGGACCAGTGAGCTTGTCCTACCTCTGGTGTATTTATTGGCATGGAAGCCAACACCAATACATACAACAGACTAAAAAAGAAACATACAAAATATAAAGACATTGTGTCTGACAGCACTGACTTGGTTTGCAGTAAAAAATTACATAGGATTATAGTCCTGCCTCTGCTCGCCAAGCTTCTAGTGGTGAGTCACAGCTGTACAGGTGAGGGAGAGTCAGAGTTTCATCCAAGATGGTTTTTTGCCTTAAGGTGTAATTGCTCCATTAAACTAAACAGCACTAAACAGATTAAAATTTGTTCTGCCTACAGTTTCTGATTATCTCTTCTGCTCAGCTCATTCAAAATTCTGTCACACTTATTTAGATTATTAGATATTAATTTAAGTCCCCATCATTAGGGACATAGTGCAAAACAGTTTAAAAAATAAGTTTACAAATGTATTTATATTTCTGTGAACCCACTTTTACAATATTCTTCTAGAAGTATAACTTGTAAGAAGATCATATTTCTTTTCAAATGGATACTTGGACATAATTGTGTCATCCTGAAAATCTACAATACAAGAGCATCAGATATTTCCAAAGAATGTCTTTGCAACCTTCCAAAAGACAAAATAACTCTGAGAGAGATTCTGCTCTTGCCTTCCTAACCAGAAATGCTCATCACTATTTCTGCAAGAGAGAGACTAGGATACCTATGCTGGACAGAGTTGTAATTTTGCCTGGGATCATCTACACAAGACATTTACTCCTGAGTTCACTAATTAGCTCTGCAGCAAATGTTGCATGTCTTCATGTGCACTCCTATTAGGCTGGAGTAAACTTATTAACTCCG
>NW_017729032.1:91003270-91010731 GCF_001723915.1 Gavialis gangeticus
TTCACTAATTAGCTCTGCAGCAAATGTTGCATGTCTTCATGTGCACTCCTATTAGGCTGGAGTAAACTTATTAACTCCGCAGCAGGGTAGTATTTGTAAATACAAGTACTATCCTGCTGAAGAAATTTTTACTACACAGCAGCACACATGTAGATGCTGCCCTAACTGGGTGGGATGTGGGGGCATGTCAGTGTGGGGGCTGCCTGCTGGCAAGCTCCACACTGAAGCAACCTCATGCCACAGCTTTCCCCACTGCAGCATGTTGAGCGGATGGCAGCAGCCCCAGCCTGGCAGACTGACTCTCTCCCTCCCACCCCAGACTCCCTGCCAGCCCAGGCTTCTCCAACTTGGCTCAATATGCTACAGTCCTAGGCACATGTGCAAACAAGGTGCCCACACACAATAAACTCCCACATGATAAGTGTCAGAACTTATTGCTTCCAGTTAATTTCAGTTAAATGTAGATGTGTCCCCTGTAAGGTAGAATTCTAGGATCTTGGGTTTTGCCTGCATGGGATTTAATTGCTTTAAGTAAACAATTCATATATTTTTATTAATATATCTATTATAAATCTTCATTCAGGTTTTTTAAATAGCTTACCAGTGATCAGTTACCCCTGGAAAACAATGCCACAATCAATTAAGAAAGAAATATAGAGTATATGATCTTATCACCAACCAGTGATATACAGACGTGTCTCAAATGCAATGCAAAAGTCCTTTACCTGTGTTCATTAGAAATGCACAGAAATTAGAATAAAAATATATCCATCTGAAACTGAAAGGGAAATGTAGATGGACATAATGTGAAAATGATCAATATACCAAAGATACATATACTCATGGAAGGGACCTTTTATTTTTATTCTATTTTATATGGTGGTACATAGAACATAGTCATTAGCATAAGGATTATAAAATGAACATGGATTATAGCACAATTACTGCCTTTTCTCATTAGTTATCTGAAAACATTTGTACTGTTATGTTTTAAAAATGTATTTCTTTATTGACAGTTTCAGCAAATGGAAAATCCAACAATGAGGGATTATAGTTTGATTTTTTTTTATGCCTCATTTAGTATATCCTAGAATTGGCTTCTTTTTAATTTTTCAAAGCTTAATTGACTATTTTGGAACATGCTGAGGTAGACACCAGCTGCAAATAATTACTGGAGACTTGCACCTCCTTGTTGAATGATTAGAAATTTGAACCATTCATTCTACAGGAGTTCAAAAATTTACAAAGCTTAATCAACCTAATTCTTCCTCCACTTAAATATTATGGGGAACTACTAAAGTCTTCTTATGAGAGAGTATAAAATTATTTGCTTTTTGAAAAAAACAAACAAATCAGGATAGAAATAGATATTTCAGTAAGACAAATTAAACCTTTAGATGAGGATTATATCGCAAAATATGTTGCCTAATATACTATGCATTCTTATCAATAAGAGTTATAAAATAAAGTACTGTCTCAGAGTGCAGGGTATGCTCTATGTAGAATTATATTGGGATTACTGGGATCTGGGAGGTTATTAGCACACTAAGGAGTAAATTCAACCATAATAAAACATGAACTATAAGAGACTCTCTGGGAAACATACATATGACACAGACAAATCAGACAACTATTCAGTCAACACTATTCTTATTACTGTGTTGAAAATCTGAATGTACTGCATTGAGAATCTGACCTGGGGAATCACAGGTCTCCCCTTGCAGGCTGGCAGAGATTTATCCTGCAGCATGAGGCTGCAGCCTCACTGGACCAGCACTGGGCAAAAGCCACCTTGGGATGGTGGAGTGGGGGTGGAGAGGCTCAGTGCTGCCACCACCACCATCACCGTGAATGCCACACCACCATGGCCACCAAAATGAGGTTCTACGGCAGTGGCAGTGCTGGGTTGTGAACCCCCTCTGCAGCAGCAGACAGGGGGCACCTCACCTTGGCAGCCACAGTGGTGTGGTGCTCCCAGTGCCAGCAGCAGCAGCAGCAGCGGCAGCACCAAGCCTCCCTGCCCCAGTTTGCCCTCCTGTGCCCCATTGGGCCATGGAGGTGCCTCCTGCCCTGTATCAAACTGGCCAGGCTGCAGTCCCATGCTCAGCAGAAATTTGGGGGGGCGCACGTGTCCCCTCCATGCTCCCTGATGTGTCACCTATGGCATTACCTGTCACCTATGGCATTACCTATGGCAAACATACCCCTCTTCCCCACATACTCACCTTCTGCTCCACACACACACAGCCTTCCCCTCACACTGGGGGGCTGGTGCCTGGAGGCAGGGGGTAGCAGGTCAGGATGCAGGGGAAGGCTGTGTGTTGAGAGGGGCAACAGCATGGGCAGGAACAGGGCACTGGCATAGCAGGGCTTCTCAGTGCCATAGAGTGGGGGGAAGGGAGAGGGCAGCTGCAGCTGGCCTCATGTCCTAGTGAACAAAGGAGGCAGTGGAAACTCTGATTTTCCACAATAAAAGAAAAAACAAAAAGAAATGCTAAAATGTATAGGTATTTAGAATTCATTTTATTATAATGATTGAGGCACTGGTAAGCTTCCAAACTGCTTTCAAATTGTAAATATATCAATAAAACATTGTGTTCAACTGATACATATATATATAAAAAATGGTGTTTCACTTTAATTGCAGAAAAATGAGAATTTTGGTATTTTTAATCAGAGAATTTTGGATATTTTAACAGAGATAACCAGGATCCCTGATGATGATTAACATAACTCTGGGCAGTGATGGATTTCCAGTAGAGTTTTATAAAAAAATTAAATATATATTGATCTTCAATAATTATTCAATTATTGAATATATATAATGGTAATAAAACTCCAAGTGCTGCAAACCACTTTACATGAAGCAATTATTTCTGTAATTCCTAAACCAGACAATAATTCTATGAATTGCTCTAACTATGGAGTAATTTCTTTAACGAATATTTGGTGCCAAAATCCTAGCCAAAACTTTATCTCACATGTTGGAACAGGTCTTTCTGAAGATAATTCACAAACCATCCCCCCCAAAAAAAGCCCCAAAAATCATGGGTTAGATAATGTATTTCAGATCACTGATATAGTAGGAGCAGGACAAAATTCAAAAGTCCCTACAGGTCTTTTAGCCCTTGATGCAGAGAAGGCCTGTGATTATGTTGGTTGGAGATACCTCTTTATGTATTACAAAAGATGTGCTTTGGTAAATAATTCATAAAGTGAGTACAGCTGCTAAATACAAATCCCACTTCAAGAGTTGGGACCAATAATATGTTATCTGGTCCATTTTACTTTCAAAGGGGGACTTAAGGAGTTGCTCATTATCCCCTAATTTACTAAAATATCTGTCACACCTGCCCTGTCCTCTTATCGTGAATCAAGAATTTTAACAATCTATCTGGTTATTGGACTAAATAACCATTTATTGGACTAAATTTATCAGACTAAATCTGAGTTATTTGGATTAAATAAGTATACCAGAAATGATATGGTTGGCTAATGGCAGTTTCAATGAATGGCAATCAGAGCACATAAACAAACTTGGGATTTAAAATATCTAAGAATATTAATGTAAATGTTTCCCAAATCTTTGAGAGGATTCTCAATGTTATATCACAGGATATGAACAAATGGAACAATTTGCAAATATCATTGTGGGGAATGTGAATATTGTACATACTAATGATTTATCTCACTTAATTTATACATTATATACCTGTTGTAATCCCCCAATCCTTTAAAAAAAATAATTAATCAATCACGTTTAACAGATTTCTGTGGAGAGAGGATCAAAGGACTTGACTTTCTGCAAAAAAAAAGATGCAACTGCCAATTGAAATGGGTGGCTTTCATCTTCTAAACCTTTGACAATATCACAATGCCTTCTTAATAAGTCAGACTATGTAATGGGTGATTGATATTATGGATAACCAGGGATGCTGGTTTTCTCTGATTTAAAAAAAATTCCCAATTTTTGGATTTTAAAAAAGTAACCCAAAATCCACATTTTCCCATGATTTAAATAAAGCACGTGTATATGTGTGTATTCTATATATTCCATATACATACATATATATATATGTGGTATTGCATTTTAATCATGCAAAAATGTAGATTTTGGGTTACTTTTTAAATATAATACATATTCTCTCTCTCTCTTATACACACACACACACACACACAAGTTGTGTTTCATTTTAATGATGGAAAAATGTGGATTTTGGGTCACTTTTTTTAAATCCAAAAATTGGGATTTTTTTATTTTAATTAGAGAAAACCAGAATCCCTGCGGATAACTCCTACATGGATGGAAATTGAACAGGCTTATTTTCCCTTCCATTATCAATCACCATAAGCTGTATGTCACCATTTTTCAAAGTCTCTAATTCCTACATTTTTTGTAGTTGGACAAACTTGGAAAAAATGGCAACCTTACTGAAGTTTCATTCTTCATTACATCAAAAGGCCTGTATTCTCAGCAACCCCTTTCTGAAGTATGGGTCTTAGAAACTGGTGAGAAGAAAGAGTATGGATAAGGGTATTGCACAAGTAGAACAGCATCTAATAAGAAATTTTATTAAATCCTTAATCTTTGAGTTATGTGATTAATGTCACTTGGAAACACCTGAATGGCAATATATATGCTTGTATCAAGTATTAGAAAAATTAGTTTGGACTTGAGGCATTAGATGTAGCAAATGCTACAAAGATATCAGAGATATAGATATGCTACAGCACTTGCTCCTCCTTGTTCTAATGTTTTTTTCATATGTTAGAAACCAAACCCACCTCCTAACTAACAGTGACAGGGCATATCTATATGAGACGATTTATTGTGCCATTGTCTAGTTTATTGTGCAGTAAGCATGTGCATTTACACATATGCATGCTTACTGTGCAGGTAGCAAATTTAAGCATGATTAGTAACTGAACAGTAATGCATATGTAGACGAGACCTGGAAGCAAATTTGCTGCCAGGTCTACGCAGCCACTAGCGGGGCAGCCTGAGGCCAGCCCCTGGGTTCCTGGCTGGGATCCTGTCCTGCTCTAGGTGTGGGATGCCTCTCTGGCAGCCCGTCTGCAGGCTATAAAAGCCAGTAGCCATTTGGTGCCCTGGGTCACACATCACAGGCAGCCTGAATGCAGTGTAGAACCTGTGTGTCCCCCTGGACAAGCCACAGCTGAGCTGAGCTGTGCCTGCCTTTCTAGATCCATGCACTGCTGCTTGGCCCTGCACAGCCCCAGACCCTGCCATGAGAACAGCCAGCCATGTAACCACTGGCAAGCAACAGTGCTAGCTCCTCCAGGGGCAGAGGGGGCAGCTGGGTGCCTGCATGCTGAGCACCACAGGAGCAGGACACCAGGCACAGCTGAATGCCATCACCAATGGAGAGGACTGTGCTGAGCCACCAGCCTCACCAGCCCTTGACACATGGTAAGCCCCGCACTGGGGGCAGGTCACTCTCTGCTCCAGCCCCTGCCCCTGCCCCCTACCCTTGCCCCTGCCCCTGCCCCCTGCCTGGTCTGCCTATATTCCCCTGGCCTGAAGCTCCCCCAACAGCATTCAGAGAGATGAGACACAGTGCAAAACTTTATTTAGCAGCCAATACCCTGACAGCTAGGCAGCCACAAGCCTCCCACACCCCAAGGAAGGCATTGATACTGGCAGTGATGATCTCCTCAGTAGCAGGGGGCAGGGACATGTAGCACTGCTACAGGTAGACCTCCAGGTGGTGGTGGTGGTGGTGGAGGATGTGGAGTAGTTCAGACTTGCTCTCTGCACCACTGTAGCTCACAGTTCTGTACTAGGTACTCAGGTATGCCCAGGGCACCATAAGGATCAGCAGCATGATGTAGTGGGTCAGGCACCCCTCAGCCTGCACAAACAGCTCCTCACACACTGACTGGGGCACAAGCAGCAGTGTCACTCTTAGGGAATAGTGGTGGTGTGTGGGGGGACCAGCACCAGGGCACTTCCTCAAAGAGGCTCCTGGGGTGGGGCGTGGCCAGCTCCTCATCCAAGTGTCTGGGAGCCCCACACACCCCAACCCCAGGACACCTGAACCCCAGTGCCATGGGCTGAGTGGAAGTGCAGCAGAGTCACTGGCCTGCAGAGGCAAGAGGAGGGCAGCAGGTGCTCGCAGGATCCTGGCCTGTCCTACCCTGGGAACAGGCTGCAGGAGGCAGGCTGCCTGTGGCCAGCACTCAGTGGGATGCTGGCCCCAAGGGAGCAAGCAGGGATGGGGAGCTCAGCTGGTGGCTGCCTGGGTCCAGCCCTGCCCAACCCAATTTACAATGGTCCCTGGGCACCCATGCATGACTGATCTCTGATCTGAGACCAGGCAGCGCATGGCCTCTGGTGCAGAGCATCTTATCTCTAAAATGTTGCAAACTCTGACAAAAGGCTTCTGTCTCCTGGCTCTATAGGTCCAGCACCTGGAAACAGAGGAAAGGCAAGAGGGGCCAGTGGAGATGCTAGGTCAGGGATGCTGCTACCCACTTCTGGGACCCTCCAGTTACACCTGCTGCACCAAAGGTGCATGCAGGACCAGACTCTCCTCCTCTAGTGGCTGCTGGTGGTGGCTGAGGAATGGGAGGATACTGTACTGGCCTTGCAGAAAGTAGACCTGGCCTGGGAGGAGAGATGGCAGGAGGAGAATCTGGCCTGCCAGGACAGGTGGCAGGCAGAGGACTTGGCATCCTGGGATAAGTTCCTGGCACTGGAGTGGGAGTGGATCTAGGTCCTGCAGGAGCAGAATGTCATCCCGGACTAGGCAGTGCAGGCAGCAGATGATGACCGTCAGACCCTGGACACTGTCCTGGGCCTGGTGGTCTCATTCATGCTGCCTGCTGCCTGACCCCTGGCTCTAGCCCTGCAAGTCCCCAGGCAGCTGCCTACTATCACAGAGCAAGCCCCTGCCTGGGCCTGGGAAAAGGTTCTTCACCACTTCCTGCCTGCAGGAGACTCTGGCTCACCCCTCTGCCTCGGGTCTGCCACCACTCACCTGGGCTCAGGCCTGCTGCTTACTCCAGCTCCATGCAGTTGTGTAGCCAGGTTTCATAGTTGGTACTTAGTAGGGTAGAGTGGGAAGGGACCTGAGCAGATCATCAAGTATGACCCCCTGCCATGGGCAGGAAAAAATGCTGGGGTCAAATGACCCCAGCTAGGTGATTATCTAGCCTCCTTTTGAAGACTCCAAGGGTAGGAGCAAGCACTACTTCCCTTGGAAGTTGGTTCCAGATCCTAGTCATCTTGACTGTGAGTAGTGCTCCCTGATGTCTACCCTAAATCTACTCTCAGTAAACTTGTGGCCGTTATTCCTAGTTACTCCTGGTAGAGCTCAGAGGAACAGGGACTCTCCCGTTCCCTGCTGGTCCCCTCTGGTAAGTTTATAGATGGCCACCAGATCCCCTCTCAGCCTTCTCTTGTGGAGGCTGAACAGGTTCAGGTCCTGTAGCCTCTCC
>NW_017729032.1:91010842-91012228 GCF_001723915.1 Gavialis gangeticus
AACTGGATACAGTACTCCAACTACAGCCTGACCAATGTTGCATAGAGGGGGAGGATCACCTCCTTGGACCTGCTTGTGATGCATCTGTGGATGCATGACAAGATGAGGTTAGCCTTACTGACCACAACCTCACATTGGCGGCCCATGTTAATCTTGGAATCAATAATGACTCCAAGATCCTTTTCTGCCTCTGGGCTAATGAGAAGGGAGCTCCCCAACCTATAGATATGCTGGTGGTTCTTTCTCCCTAGGTAAAGTACCTTTCACTTGTCAGTATTGAATCCCATCATATTCTCATCTGCCCACCCCTGTAACCTGTCCAGATCTAGTTGTAGCCTGTCCCCTCCCTTTTAGTGTGCCCACCTCTCCCCACATCATAGTGTCAGCCACAAATTTGAACAAGGTGCTTTTTACCCCCTCGTCCAAGTCACTGATGAAGATGTAGAACAGTGCAGACCCGAGGACCGAGCCCTGGGGGACCCCACTGCCCACATCCCTCCAGGTCAAAAATGACCCATCCACCACTGCCAGAGTTGCCTGGAGTGGTGTCATGACTGGATGTCGGCCCTGCTGGGCCTGGACTCCACCAGCTTGATGGAGACCCACCTATCCTGGAGAAGCCTTGGGTACCATTGCCCCTGGGCAAGCCACCCACCTGCCACAGTCACAGTGGAGTGTGGACCTGCACGGGAATAGCCAGAAGCCATGGTGCTGGCCACCTACCCCTGGGCTCTGCCTCCTAGGCACCCCCATCCCGTGTTACCCCACTCTGTGACTCCAAAACAAAAACTTTGTAAATAGTTTTCATACTGGGAAGATATTTTATTGTTGGTGGGAGGGAAGGATGGTGGAGGAGCTCTGTTTGTTGAAGTTGGAGTGTGGAGGGGGCTCTTTGTGTTTAGTGGGGAGGGATTGAGGTTGTGTGCTGTGAGAGGAATAAAAGTTTCTTCTCTGAACAGCTCTATCCTACCTTGTGGGTCTTCAAAAGGAGGCTGGACAGATATTTGGCTCCGGTGATATGACCGTGGCACCCATTCCTGCCTGGAGCAGGGGGTCAGACCTGATGATCTGTCTAGGTCCCTTCTGACCCTAAGTACTATGGAACTATGTGCCTGTCATGACAGTGGTGCTGAGGCAAACTGCTGCCCCCCAAAGCCAGGCAGAGCTGCCATGGCTGTTTTTCCAGGGCCCATGGAATTGCAGGGTTTGGCCCATCCCCTACCCCCACTCAGGTGGTGGAGGTATCCTAACCTGTCTGCCAGCCAAAAATTCCAGCCACAGTCAGCTATAACCACTGGGCCATGGTTTGCCAGGCTGCAGCATAAAAACTTTGGGAGCCCCTGGTCTAAGGTCATAATATATAATAATTCACACAAAGTACACATC
>NW_017729032.1:91017228-91018359 GCF_001723915.1 Gavialis gangeticus
CTTACACTTGTCTGTGTTAAACCCCATCCTATTCTCCTCCGCCCATCCCTGTAACCTGTCTGCCAGCCAAAAATTCCAGCCACAGTCAGCTATAACCACTGGGCCATGGTTTGCCAGGCTGCAGCATAAAAACTTTGGGAGCCCCTGGTCTAAGGTCATAATATATAATAATTCACACAAAGTACACATCTACTTGAGATGCTACATTGCTGTAGCAATGAGTTATGGTGGTGTAGCTCATTGGTATGGTGATGTAACATCAGCGAGCACTAACTGTGATGCCATAACCACTGTACAGTAGTAAGGAGTGCTGCCAGGACTGTGCAGTACCAGCAGGTACTGTGCAGTCAGTTGATACTTGCTTTAGCATTATTAAATACTTTAGCAACTATTAAATGGCAGTACCAACTGTGCAGTCACAGGCATGTGTAGACACACCTAAAGACTTATAATCAGGGATCCTGGTTTTCTGATTAAAAAAAAACAAACCCAAGTTTGTAAGTGGTGGTCAAGATGCAAGGTCACTGAAAAGTTGTCACATTAAATAGTTATTCTATGATAGAACACTTACAAACCATTCATCGGATTTTCAATATACATCAGTGTACTCTATGGATCCCAAAAGACAAATTTCATCCTAAAGTGAGATTGCAAAACATTTGTCTTACTGTGCATTAGATTGATTAAACTGACAGATACTCTTCTTTTACCGGTGTTTAGTAAATTGTATATTTTGAAGGAACATACATTATGAATCTTCCCCAGATCATTTGCTGGTTTAAGATGAACCAGACACCCCCAGGATCCCAGCATGCTCTCTGGGCTGGGCAGGGCTCTCTGCTCCACAGCCCGGTTGCTCCCTGCCCTCTACTCCCTGGCTGCAGCTCCCCCTCTCCCCTTCAACACCCCCTGCTAAGCAGGAATTGCCCTGACTTGCTGAGGAGGTGTCTGTATATTAGCTAGTAGACCACATACTGGCTACAGTCAGTGTTGAATAAACATGTAGAATCAACACCCGAGAAAGATGGGTAACAAATGCTAGGAGTGCCCAGGTAAGAAACAGGTCCAGACAGTCTCCCAAATCCAGGGATGGCACATGCAGCTAGGCAGGGCCTTAAATGCCTATATACC
>NW_017729032.1:91018370-91018917 GCF_001723915.1 Gavialis gangeticus
GGGTCATATTCAACCTGGGGAGAAGTGGGCAGCAGAGTCTCCCAGGGCTCAGTCCTTGGGCCTGCAATGTTCAATCTCTTTATCAATGATTTGGACGATGGGGTGAAGAGCACCCTGTTTAAATTCACTGATGATACCAAAATTTGGGGTGAGGTAGCACACTAGTAGGGATTGAAAGACTGCAGCAAGACTTGGATAGGTTACAGGGGTGGGCTAGCAAAAACAGGATGCGCTTCAACACTGACAAGTGCAGGGTGCTGCACTTGGGCAGTAGTAACCAGCAGCACACTTATAAGATGGGAAACTCCCTTCTTGAGAGCACCGAGGCAGAAAGCGATCTTGGAGTCATTATTGACTCCAAGATGAACATGGGCCAACAATGTGAGGTCACGGTTGTCAGGGCTAACCGGACCTTGTTGTGCATCCACAGGTGCATCTCTATCAGGGACAAGGAGGTGATCCTCCTCCTCTATGCAACACTGGTCAGGCCACAGCTGGAGTACTGTGTCCAGTTCTGTGCGCCCCACTTCAGGAGGGATGTGAACAA
>NW_017729032.1:91023917-91027671 GCF_001723915.1 Gavialis gangeticus
GAAGGGTTTGGGAGAGACCTTGTTTCCCCTAGCGCCCCCTGGCATAACAAGGAATAATGGCCACAAGTTGTTGGAGAATAGGTTTAGATTAGACATCCACAAGAACTACTTCACAGTTAGGGCAGCTAGGATCTGGAACCAACTTCCAAGGGAAGTGGTGCTGGCTCTTACCCTGGGGGTCTTTAAGAGGAGGCTTGATGCCTACCTAGCTGGGATCATTTGAGCCCAGTTTTTTTTTCTCCTGCCCTGGCAGGGGGTCAGACTTGAAGATCTATAAGGTCCCTTCTGACCATACTTCTATGATTCTATGAACAGACAGAATCAGCTAGTAGCTGGTAATGTCCCTCTTTTGTTTTCTTAATTGGGTGATCAACGTCAGTATCAATTCCCTTCTGGGCTAATCACAGCATCCTGCCAGAGCCTGGCCATGCCTGCTCAACTCCATGCTGTGGAAGGAAGGGAGGGCTGTTCTAGCACCTCCCAGCTTCTAACCTGGGCCATTGCAGGCATGTGCCTACATTTCTGGGATGTCTATTTGGTTACAAAACTGATTTTGCCTGCCCAGATTAGATTAACCTGCAAAGGTTGGATAAATTTAGGCTCAGGTTTTTTGACTCTCTGTCCCTAACCTAATGGTTTGTCTTGCTTTAGGACTAAATAATTTTCTCATAACTTCCAATGTATCTCCTGTTTATATAGTTTAAATCAGGGGTGTCAAACACCCCTAGTATCCCGGGGTGGATTTGGACTACAGGAATCCTTACAGGCTCATTCTGCACACAACTGTCTCAAAAGAGTTAGTGATGGCAATGTTCATTACTGCAGATTCCTGGGCCACAGGACTTAACATACCCATTGCTTGCTCACTCACTCTACTACTGGCACACATCCCCAAAAGGACTCCTTATACTAGAATTCATCACTGAGCCCTGCTCCCAACTTACTGGCCTTGAATTCCTGGCCTTAAATTTATCATAGCTTCAAATTATATATTTGTGAAAAAGGACTTAAAAGTTAACTATATTTTTATTTGTAATAGAAAATAGAAAATGTATCTAAATTACAAAGACCATTTTGAATCTTGGTTCTGTCCTCCAGCCCACCTGCTTATTGTCATCTGCAAATTTAATAAACATACCCTCAATTACATCCTCCAAGTTATTAATGAAGACCTTGAAAAGTAGTAGACCCAAGATAGACTTCTAGGTAATCCCACTTAATGCCATCATCCAGTCTTATATTGAGCTCTTGATAACTAGTCTTTGAGCATGTTTATTCAGTCAGTAATTTACTCACCCAAACAAGAGTCAGAGGAAATTCTTATTAAGAAAGTCATGGGAGATAGTGTCAAAAGTCATCTTAATTCAAAATATAACATGTCCATTTTTTCCCATTCACAAGTCCCATCACCTTGCCATAAGAATAGCTTAATGGCCTTGTTACTCATTGCACTTTGAGCTGCTCAAATGTTGATCACTGTTAGTGCTAGCTCAAGTTTACAGCATTCACACCTTAAGGCTAAAAACCTTTTCTGACTGTCCCCCATCTGCACAGCTATGACCTGCCACTAGAGGGCAGATGAGCAGGATCCTGACTAGGACCGAAGCTGTGAGTTGCCACTACAGGGCTGGTAATACAGGACTGGTAAGCCAGGACAGGATTCTAGCCCTTCTCTAAGTGTGATGTGTGATGAATTGATGGCTGGGGGTGAGGGGGTATGAAGGTGGGTGGGGGAGGGAGGGCAGAGAGTTAATAGTATGGGGGTGGGTAATGAAATGGGAGTTAGAAAGGAAATGGGGGTGGGGGTGACTAATAAAATTAAGTAAGTTAGCCAGTGAAGGATAAAATAAACAATAAAAAAAAAAAACCCAAATAAAAAAGAAGTAAATTAAAGAAGGCCCCATGGTTTAATAAATTTGGATCTGTGATTGGGCAGTGGAGGATGCTGGTCATACTTTCCAGGAATACTTGAAGGTCGGAGTAGTGAGGGAGGCACTTTTGTGGGAGCTACTACCCCTGCCCTGGGAAGAAAGCCCCACCTCATAGGGACCTGATCTGACCTGCTACCTTGTTTCTGTGTCCCCCCCTTGTAGACCCCACTCCTACATCTGTCTGTGTCCTGTGACCTATCTCTGCAGGCTATTTTCATGGTTTTCCAGCCCTGGGGGTGGGAAGGGGAGTTTGCTTGGTGCTAGAACCATTCAACCATTCCCTGGGAAGTAGAGTCCAGGGGGTGGAAAGTTTTTCTGCACAGAACAGGAAGATGAGAAGGGGACATTGCATCCTGGGATGCTGGAGGAATGTAATTTGGATGTAATTTGTGGGGAGTGGACACACATTAATGGAATATGGGCTGGGTAACATAGATTAATAGATGTTAGAGTTGGAAGGGACTTCAGTAGGTCATTGAGTCCAACCCCCTGCTCTGGGCAGGAAAGAGTGCTGGGGTCAGAGGACCCCAGTTAGGTGCTTGTCCAGTGTCCTCTCAAAGACCCCCAGGGTAGGGGACAGCACCACCTCTCTTGAAAGCCCATTCCAGTTTCTGGCAACCCTAACTGTGAAGAAGTTCTTTCTAATGTCCAACGTAAATCTGCTGTCCATCAATTTATGACCATTGTTCCTAGTTACTCCAGGGGGTGACCTAGTAAATAGAGCATCTCCTAGACCCTGCTGCCCTCCCCTGATATCTTTACAGGCAGCTATAAGATCACCTCTCAGCCTTCTCTTTCAAAGGCTGAAGAGACCTAGGTCCCTCAGAATCTCCTTGTAGGGTCTTTCCTTCAGGCCTCTGACCATACGAGTGGCCCTCCTCTGAATCCTCTCAAGATTCTCTGCATCCCTCTTGAAGTGTGGCACCCAAAACTGGACACAGTACTCCAACTGCAGCCTGACTAGTGATGCAAAGAGGGGAAGCATCATCTCCCCGGACCTGTTCCTCATGCATCTGCTAATGCATGATAAAGTGCGGTTAGCCTTGTTGATCGCTTCATCACATTGATGACTCATGTTCATCTTGCAGTCAACTATGACTCCAAGATCCCTTTCTGCTGCTGTGCTGCTGAGAAGGGCATCCCCCAGCCTGTAAGTGTGTTGGTGGTTCTTTTCGCCCAGATGCAGCACTTTTGTCTTTCTTGAACTGCATCCTATTTCATTCTGCCCATTTTTCCAACCTGTCCAGATCTGCCTGGAAACGTCCCATACCCTCTGGTGTGTTAACTTTTCCCAATAATTTGGTATCATCTGCAAGCTTGGACAGGGTGTTTTCCATGCCCTCATCTAAGTGCCTGATGAAGTCATTGAATAGCACCAGTCCAAGGACTGAGCCTTGCGGGACTCCATTGGCCACATCTTTCCAAGTCAATATCAACCCTTCCATCATCAGTCTCTGGATAAAACCCCTAAGCCAATTTGACCATGTAATCATCTACATCAGTTTATTTATGAGAACAGAAGGAGATACTATATTGAAGTCCTTCTTAAAGTCTAGGTAGATGACATCTACCTTGACTCCTGCATCTAAGCATTTTGTGACCTGGTCATAAAAAGAAACAAGGTTAGCCAGGTAGGATCTACCTGTAATGAACCCATGATGATTTTCTATCAGCATTATTTCCACTGCTGGGCTCCCACAGATGTGATCCTTAATGATTTTTTACAGTTTTCCCAAGGATACTTAAATGCCTGTACACCAATGCTCGTAGCATGGGGAACAAATTGGAGGAACTCGCCCTCAGAATAGCTAGTTCAAACCCAG
>NW_017729032.1:91027682-91034610 GCF_001723915.1 Gavialis gangeticus
TTGAAAATAGGGACCACAGTGGCCCTTTTCCAGTCCTCTTGGACCTGACTGGAGCACCATGAGTGATTGAACAGCTGTGCCAGTGGCTCTGCTATGATAAACCTGCCCTGGAGAGGCATAACTTTAAGCTGCTTATAGTGTGCTTAAAACTAGTTTCAGGTGTTGCTATGTCAACAATCCAGGGGTTAAGAGATCCAGAAGTCACCTAAAATTAGGTGTGTAACAAGGCCCTTAATGAGGTCTGATTTGCTTTTGATAAATTTCTAAAAACTGTTACTTTTTACCTTATTACTGTCTGGGTATTTACTAACCAATTGTTAGATGATGTGCTACAGCATCTTTTCAGGTTTCAACGGTTAGCTTGACCAATTTGTGATCCCTTTAGTCTTCCTTTCCCCCTTTCTTAAAAGATGGATGCTATATTTGCTCTTTTTCAGTTTTCTGGGACTTTACCTAACCTCCTTAAATTAATGAAATAATAGTCAAGATCCTGAAATTACTTCAATCAATTCCTTGTGTAGCAGGCTTGCCTTTTGGAGCTTTGGTTGAGTCCTAGGCTTGAAATCTTGCTGTTTTGATTGGTGGAGCCCATCAACTGATCAGGAGGCATCAAGAGGAGTTAAGTCACGCCCTTTTCCTGAGAGGAGGGGGAGAAGATTTCCCCCCCCCCGGACCTGATTGAAGCCTGCAACACTCAGGTCCAGAAGACTTCAGGGGCAGATGCCTGGAACATATAAAAGGAGCTGCATGAACTGCATGAGGGGAACACATCTGGGACAGAAAAGAGAGAAGAGCGGCTCCAGCACCTAGGCTTTCAGTGTGCAGCATGATGCAAGGCATCCAGACCCTGGGAGCTGCATGAGGCAGCTTGGGTCTGCAACCTCTGGCATGGGGCCAGAGACATGGTGCACAGGCCAGTGCATGGAGTAGGACCTTTGGAGTGCTTGGGCAGCTCAGGTCCTCAACCCCCAGAACGAGGCTGGGAGCTCAGTGCAGGAGGTGCTACATGGAGGGTCCAGGAGTGGACTGAGCCTGGTGCTGCACAAGGCAGTCCAGGCCTCCAACCCATAACAAAAGGTTGAGTCCAGGGAGCCAGACAGTGCTCAGGTTACTGAGCCAACAGGCAGGGCTGAGTCAGAGGCCCCAGAAGCCCTGCATAGAGAAGCCCTGTTCCAGGGGACAGCGACCCTCCCCCACGAAGCCCACTGCAGGTGAGAGAGTAGTTTGGTGCAGAGGATGAGGACCACCCTCCTGGCCTGGGAGCCATGAGTTTCAGGGAAAAGAGGATTCCCACAGGGGAGGGGGAGTCCCCCCTGGTTTGTTAAGGGCTCCTAAAAGTAGAGATCCCACTGGGAGGGCCCCCCTAAAGTTCCCAGTTTCCTTGTAGGGCTTGGGAAAAGCCCAAGGACATTGGGATTTCCCCTTGGAATTAAGTTTATGTTCGGGGTTCTTGTGCCATAAATGGTGTGATGTCATGCCTTATATTTTGTGACCTCTCATGTTTGTAAATTAGTAGATGAGTAGAGTCCTAGGCCTCTGCTGGGACCTCCTGTTGCTATTTTTTCACCTGTTATTTATATTTATTTTGGTTTATTTATTGTTTACCCATACTTATCTATAGTTTATCTGTTAGCTATCTATGTTTATTTGGGGGTATATCTATTTCAGATAAGCTACTTACCTGTGACTTACTTGTATCTGGAGCACTGGGATAAGGTTTTATGGCATTTACCCAGAGGGTATATTTTATGTTATTTGTTTAGATATAGAGTGTGTGTGTGTGTGTGTGTGTGTGTGTGTGTGTGTGTGTGTTTCCTAATTTCTAGGGTCGGAAGGGACCTGAACAGATCATCAACTCTGACCCCCTGCTCTGCGCAGGAACGAGTGCTGGGATCATAATACCCTAGCTAGATATCTATCCAACCTCCTCTTGAAGACCCGCAAAGTAGGGGAGAGCACCACCTCCATTGGGAGCCTGTTCCAGAGCATGGCAGCCCTAACCATCAAGTAATGCCTCCTGATATCAAGCCTGAAGCTGCTCTCAATTAATTTGTGGCTGTTATTCCTTGTTATTCCAGGTGGTGCCTGGGGGAATATTAGTCTATAGTAGCTACTGCTCAAGCCAGGAAAGGAGGCTAGACAGACCACTGGTGTGAACCACCTGGACAGCTCTTGTGTTTCATAGATATTAGGGGCTTGGAAGGGGCATTTGGGCATGAAAAACTGCTGGGATCAGGCCTCATCTCCATCCCAAGGCTGTGCCAGCTATGGTGTGCTGAAAAGATCATACCCCACAGATGATGTACCTCTGCTGCCAAACCCCCAGCATGGACACAGCTAGGTCAGTATTTGGGGGTTTATATATATATATATATATATATATATATATATATCTCCATGTTTCTTTTCCTTGTGATAAGTTAATGTAAATAAATGTGTATATGGTTAAGTCTCCTGACTGTCCTGGTCTGGTCCTATAGGGGTGGAGGGAAACTTAGCTGTCTGCAGTTCCTCCACAGCACACCTGCCAGCTAAAAATCCCCTTGAATTGGAGAAGGGGAGTACATACCCGAGTTACCTGGGCTACACTTGAGAACTCTATGATGAATGTCTTTACGCCAGAGGTGTAACCAACAATTTTTATACCCTGGGGAAGGATGAGAGAATGGTGTTCATTGGACTGAGCGCCGAAGACTGGCAGGCAGTGGGTGTCCTCTGTCATGTCCTAGCTGTACCAAACCCCAATAAACACTAGCTTCTATGCTTCAGTTATCTACCTTTAAAAATCTTGTTCGCTAGAGGTGTTGATCTATAAAAGAAACCCACCATTGCTTTTAGAACTAGCATACATATTATATATGAGGCAATATATATTTATTAAAGGCAATAACACATCATTTTTCCTCTGTCTGTTCTTCCTGAACATTCTATAACTATCCATATCAATATATCAATTTTAGCTGCTTGATCTATCCCACAAAGTATCAGTTATCCCAATTAAATTATAATTCTATGCACATACTAGGATGATTGCAATTTCTCCTGTTTATTCCACACAACTTTTGGGAAGATACATTTATCCTACTTTTACTTGAGTGGAAGAATAGACAAGAACATAACCTAATCTGTCTCCTTCACCCTCACTTCCATTATGTTGTAGTTACTTTTGATCTGCTCAAAGTCATATCTGGCAACATTGGTAATATGCACACAAATATGGACCATGGTGTAATAGTCAGAGTTATGTGTGATTCATTTTTCAGGGTGATTCATGGGCAGTTTCTACAGTATCTTGGATTTGGGCTCCAAGCAGATGTCAAACTTCACAAGACAATAGGCCAGGTCTGCAGAGCCTCTTGCTAAGCAGGATAATCCATGCAGAAGTTTTTGGGTTTTTTTGCCTCCATTCATTTCCTTTTGGGCAACCATGAACTTTCATTCAGACCCTTACAGGCCTTTAGATCTGGGTTTGTGTGTGTGTGTGTGTGTGTGTGTGTGTGTATGTGTATTTGGTTTTGGGTTTTTTTGTTTTTCATTTTTTGTTTTTTTGTGAGACTGAGTTTTCAGGCATTCTACTGCTGTTTGCTTCCTTTTAGAACAAAGAAAATCTCTTCTCCTCACTGCTAGTGTTAAAACAATTATTATACTAATAAAACAAATCACAAAAACATGGATCTGTTAAAGCTCAGGAGCTGTGAACATCTAACTACCCAAAACAACACTATAAGGTGGTAAAGACCAGACAAAAATGACAAAGCTACTCAAAAAATCATTACCCAAAGCAACAAATACTTGTCTTCTCCCAAGCAGAAATCCCACTAAAACTTCCCTATTAGCTGTCTTGATAGGTGACTCCTGGTGGCATTAAGTTATGACAAGGATATAAAATCTATACCTACTTTTTAGGGACAATATCCTCTGAATTTATATTGCAGCTTTGTAATCCTTTGATTGCTACGTCTTGCTAAGAAGCCACTGTGCCACCTGACAGACATTACGGAAGTTGGAATGGTTTGGAATTAACTGAGGGACATGTGTTTCATAGAACATTAACAAGGTATATATTCCTTTCACAAAGGTATGGTAAATTTCCAAGACTTTGAAAGTAATATAGGTTTGGAGAAAAGACATCAAGTAACAATAGAGAAGGCACAAGTTTCAATCTTATTTCCTACTGAAGAAGGAAAAAAGAGTCTGGATTTTAGTGTTATTTTAAGACTCTTTAGGCTTCTGTGTCCCTAGTGTTACCAAACCCCATGCATTTTAGCATGCCTATATAACTAAGGAATCTGAGTCCAATGTTTAAAACTAATTTTGCTCCATATCCAAAAAACCATTTAAGCAGCTAAAGCAGGGGATAAGTAGAATTTAGGTGCCTCAGTGTACAGATATACTTAACTGCACAAACCCACCAATAAATATATAAGACAACATACCAAAAACACAAAATTGATGATATAGTCAGTGTAAAATCAGAGCTTGTCTATAGTTATATAACAAACATACATTTTACACTAATAGTTCTTCTTTGGAAGCATTTATGTCCTACAGAGCAACCCTCAATAGAATTTGATTAATTGGCATCAAATAGGAGGCAACGATTATATTGTTTCTCTCCATTTACATATTCTACTGTGCACTTCTGATTGCAAAACAAACCATTAAAATATTTAGCTCTTGCTAGAGGCCTTGACATTTCATTTTTTCACATTCTTTTCACTAGATCTACTTTTTACTAAGAAAAGTAGTGTATACTAAATAATACTGAATAACAGGTAAGCAGTTGTCAGCTAACATTCAAACTTGCCTGAAAAAATCAGGATGGCAGTGAATTCTAGTTGATCTGATTCCCGCTAAATCTGAATTAAATAGAAAACAAAATCACAGTATTTTCCACTTGCTATGTACTACTGTATTAACACACTAAGGCCCCTTCTACATGTTGCAAGTATTGTACAATAAATTGCACAATTACCTTACAACCAGCTACACATGCAAAGTACTTATAACACAATAAAAACTCTAACCAGTTATACAGTTAGACCTTGAAAATGTGTACTAACTTTACAGCTGGTTGCTATCGAGATTTAATATGCATGTGTAGCAGGGTCTCCCCAAGCTAGGGAGCACCCCCAAGGTTAAAAGGCTCAGGAGGTACTGGATCCCCCCAGCGGGGGAGCATAGGGGGCAGGACTGCTGGCAGGCACTTCCAGGAAGACCAGAGCACCTAATTGGCTGTTGGGGCAGCGGTGGGAAATTCAAACCATGGCCTTTAAAAGCCACAGTTTGACATAGCCCCTGGCACACAGGATCCAGGAGCAGGGAGGAGAGGAGGGATCCAGGCACACATGTGTCCCGCACGCACGTGTGCCCCCTTACCTGACCCGAGGCGGAGGTGGACACAGCAGCATGGAGCCAGCAGCGGGGGCAGCATCAGCTGATCCCCCTAAGGTAAGTGGGTAGAGGGACCGGACACAGCTGAGCCGGATCCAGAGGGGAAGTCCCCCGGATACCTCTTAGCTAAGCCAGTAGGGAGCCGCACTCCCAAGCTGCGCTACATGAACAGAGCGCACTGGCTTTTGCGTCAGCATTCACGACGGCAGGCAAGCGGGAAGGGCAAGGAGGAAGACTCCTGCTAGGGCAGGGTGAAGGCACTTCACTAAGCTATAAATAAAAAGCAACTCCTACGATGGTGTCAACACAGAGTGCTGCCAGGGCCCCTGCCCGGGGGGTGCAGCCTACCCGGGGCTTGATGAGGCCTCCACCCAGACAGAGCCCATGGGGGGGCTGGCATCCCCCAACCCCCTGGCCTGTGGGAGTTTCCCAGCAAGGCCTGGGGGGGCAGGGATTGGGGACCCCCCACACCTGTCCTGCAGGTGCCCACCTTAGGGCCCTGGAGGCGCACGTGAGGGAACTCTAGGAGGAGGTTAGCAGGCTGAGGGGAATCAGGGAGGTGGAGGATTAAATTGACGGCTATTTTCTTTCCCTGCAGGGCCACACACCCAAGAAAGAAGCACCTCGGAAAGTGCCCTGCATTGCAGAGTGGCAAACGATCACCTCCAGAACCAGGGCTGCTCACAACACAACAGTACCAGCTCCTCCAGTCCAGCTGGAGAATAGGTATGAGGCCCTGGCAACACTGGAGGAGAAGGAAAGAGAGGAGGCAACCAGAGAGGAGGCAAGTCCACACTCTCCATGCTCCAAGCAGGCCGAAGGAGCTAAATAGTCCCAGAGGAAAAAGCATCGAGTGATCATCATAGGCGACTCCATCCTGAGAGGTACAGAGGGCCCCATCTGTCACCAGGACCCCTCAACACGCAAGGTCTACTGCCTACCCGGAGCACAGATTCAGGACGTGAAGGGGATGATCCAGGCCATGAACCAGCCCACTGATTACTACCCCATGGTCCTAATCAATGTAGGTAATAATGATGCAGCCAGGAGAAACCCTGATCACCTGATGGCAGACTACCATGCTTTGGGGGGCGTGCTGAAGGGGTAGGTGCACAGGTGGTTTTCTCTTCTGTCCTACCAGTGAGCAGATGTGGAAGACAGCATGAGACGTGCATCACAGAGACCAACTGGCAGCTTCAGGAATGGTGTCTTGAGCCAGGCTTTGGCTTCCTTGACAAAGACCCACACATCACAACGAGAGACATGCTCGGATGGGATGGGCTCCACCATTCCCCTAAAGGTAAGCATGTATTCTCTTCTAGGTTGGTGGATCTCCTCCAGTGGGCTTTAAACTAGGCTCATTGGGGGAAGGGGAAGATGAGGGCAGAGGAAGCCTTGGACTTCCAAACAAAGCAACACCCAGGAGTACAGCCCAGCTTATACCGATGAGTGGAACATATACATAGGTAAGCAACATTGGCCAGGGCAATGCTGTGAGTAGGGGGGCAGTGCACACATCCTCAGGAGGCCTCAA
>NW_017729032.1:91034621-91035049 GCF_001723915.1 Gavialis gangeticus
AAATGGGTCGCCAACTGGCTGAAGGGCCGCACCCAGAGAGTAGTAGTGGATGGATGGGTCATTTTTGACTTGGAGTGATGTGAGCAGTGGGGTTCCTCAAGGCTCAGTCCTCGGGCCCACACTGTTCAACATCTTCATCAGTGACTTGGATGAGGGGGTAAAAAGCACCCTGTTCAAATTTGCTGATGACACTAAGATGTGGGGGAATGTGGGCACACTAGAAGGGAGGAATAGGCTGGAATCAGACCTAGACAGGTTACAGGGGTGGGCGGATGAGAACAGGATGGATTTCAACACTGACAAGTGCAAAGTGATGCACCTGGGGAGGAAGAACCAGCACCATACCTACAGGCTGGGGAACTCCCTTCTCATCAGTACACAGGCAGAAAAGGATCTTGGAATCATCATTGATGCCAAGATGAACATAG
>NW_017729032.1:91040049-91045947 GCF_001723915.1 Gavialis gangeticus
CAGGAGTGACCAGGAATAACTGTCACAAGCTGGCAGATGGTAAATTTAGGCTAGATATCAGGAGGCGCTACTTCACGGTCAGGGCGGCTAGGATCTGGAACCAACTTCCAAGAGAAATGGTGCTGGCTCCTACCTTGGGGGTCTTTAAGAGGAGGCTAGATGAACACCTTGCTGGGGTCGTTTGACCCCAGTACTCTTTCCTGCCATGGCAGGGGGTCGGACTTGATGATCTGCTTAGGTCCCTTCCAACCCTATTAACTATGAAACTATGGGGATTGAGGGAAATAAGGCACAATGGGATCTAATGAGCAATTCCACAATCATACCTCCTGCCATACATACGTGGCATGGCAGAATGTGTGATTGTATGGATCACACATTAGATGCTGTTGTGCCTTTACCTGCAGGGGGCCTAAATAACAGAGGATCAAAACAAAATTATATTGTAACTTATTTGTTCATGTTCCAGAAAGTTCATTAGGAAAAGCCCTTGTACACTTCACAGCTGTAAAAGTTGAACCATGCAGTGTATTTTCATAATGTATTCTAGGTTCTACACAGACAGCTAAAAGGGAAGGTTTTTAAATTTGCTAGAATGAACATAGTAGATGGAAGAACTGATCAGTTTAACAAATATTCCTCAAATGCAATTTAATTGGTAAAAGAAAAATGGATTTTCATTGCTATCCTATTCCACATTAGCTTATGAGTGCCATGACATTATATTATTCTGAGTTGAAATATTTGAAAAAGAAAATCTTCATAACTTTAGAATCCTGCATAATGTTGTCCATTAGGCTATTAAATTCCAGCCATTGGAAAAGTTACAATATATTTTGGAACATAATAAAAAAGAATACTGAACAAATAAAAAATAAACTATAATGTCAGGCAAGTATATGGTGCCCATAAGTAAAAAAAGAACAAAATCTATTTTTAAAAAAGTTAGCTATCTTTATGTCATCACACAGATTCTTTTTGAAGCCATGTCTTCAAGAGTAACAATAATATAAGTTTTTCATATATTTAGAAGCTGAACTTGAAGAACAAAAAAAACCCTAGTCTATTAAAAGAATGTTTCGATGGTCAAATGCTAATTGAGTCTCTTTATAGGATTCAGTTCAAAATTCATTCAATGCAACAGAAGATTCAGCATTGGCATTGATAGTTTTTATTACATTTTCTGCTTATGGGAAGTTCCAGAATGACTTTCCCAATGACTGAAGTGCTTTTTTGGGGGTTCAGCCCTGGTTGAGCCTCAATTCAAATAAGAATGATTCCTGTAATTGCCAGAAACTTTCCAGTCACCAGAGGCATTGTGTTCTTACATATATATTCAGAGTTTTCAATTAGGAGATGTGGCTTGGTGAAATAAGGAATCTAATCTGCATATTTACATAATTTTCACAGTTCAACTATGTCCTGTGCTTGACATTCTAGCTCAAGTATTGTAGGTTTTCTGAACAATGGAAATAGAATTTCTACATTTTTGACTTTCTAGGTGTCAGTTCATATTTCAGTCATAATTCTGCTGTCCTGAATTTGATCTAGAAAGTCATCTTTGAAACACCTTTCTCTTCAGAATTTATAAGAATTTTGTATTTTTGAAAATGTTTAAAGACATGTTACCATACAAAAAAGAGTCTCATGAAAAAATATTAATAGTTATTTAGCCAAGTTGCCTTAACTACTGATCAAAGAAATCACCAATAAGGCTACCTAATTAGTCTGCTGTTATGCATCAAGCTGCAGTCTGAAATACTGTATTTCAGATTAGTATTTAAATACTAATGCTGTATTTAAATATTAATACTTAAATAAATAGTTTAATATCCTTTAAATGAATAATTTAAATATTTAAATACTAATACTTGTTTAGTAATAGTATTTAATACTAATTAAAAACTAGTACTGTACTTAGTATTTTGATTACTGTATTTGCTCAATTAAAAAAGCCCCCCCCATTCAATATGGAGAAAAAAAGCACCTGGCCTCACAATCAAGCATGAGGCATCAGGGAGGAAGGCAGCTGCTGTGGCTATGGCTCTGGCCTCATTCCAGGGCTGGGATACTAGGGAGAGATCTGAAGCTGCAATTGCTGCCTGCTCCTTTGTACCTCTTTATGCCCCTCCACCCCTGCCCCACAGCTCCCACGTCTCCCCTCTCCTATATTGCTTCTCCCTCTCTCTCCCCCTCTGCTGAACTCCTCCTTTCCTTTGCTCCATGCCAGCAGGCTCCATCCCTGCTGCAGCTTGGGTCATGGAGCATGATTCCAGCCCTGCCCTGTGGCAGTGGCCCAGAACTGGCACTACTGCTACAATCCAGCCCAGCCCACACCTCTGCTGCTAGGGAGCAGGGATGGAACAGCAGTGCCCACTCAGCATCACTGCTACACCCAGGGCTGCAGCAGGGACAGACCTGCAGGCATGGAAAAAAGGTAAGAGAGAGGGTGGAGGGGCAGGCAAGTGGAAAAGACTTTGGCAGGGGGGAAGGGAGGTGGGGCCTTGAGGCTATGGGGAGCAGAAGCAGCATGGAAGGAGGAGGGGAGGGGAAGGTGGAATTGGCCCCCATAGCTTGAAGTTGTATGGGGCAAGCACAATGGGGAATAATTGTCAGGGGGACAAGCTGCAGGGGGACAAGTTACCTGTCTCTCTCTCTGCCTGCCCCACCACCTCCACAATGTCTGACCTCTACCATTTGCCCCCACTTCCTGCCCCATTGCTGCCCCTCTGTCTGTCCTACCAAACACACCCCTACCACTTGCCCATTACCGAGCTTTTCATTACAGCTGTGCAACGCTTTGGTCCCTGATTCAATTTGGTGGAGATTTGGCCTAATTAATTTGATGGCCGAATCTCTGAATTTGAATCAAATCAGAAGACCCTTTAATCTCTCTGAATTGAATCAGAACCCTCCAAATCGATTCAGAGAGATTTAGAAAGATTCATACATAGAGATAGCTCTAAATGTTTTTTCTACATACCTGTAGGTAGCAGGGGCTCATGAGTGCTGTGATGTTGGGGCATGTGGAGCGTCCCACGGAAGCATGGGGGGGGGCCCTCTCCAGTGTGCTCGGCAGCAGATGTGGAAGTGGACCAGAAGCACTTCCGGTCCACTTCCAGGTTTGTCACCAAGCATGTGGAGGGCCCCCCTGCATTCCTGTGGGACACTCCATGTGTCCCAGCATTCATGAGTTGCACCTGATACATCAGTGTATGTAGAAAAAATTTTTAAAGCTGTGTCTATGTCCAAATAGCTGATTCTCCAAATCAGCATTGAATCTTCAGATTTGGATGCAGCTGAATTGAATCAGGGACAGTGATCCAAATGAATTAATTGAATCACTGTTCCTTATTTGGGCTGAATCCAAATCTGAATTGAATAGGGCCTGCTTTGCACACCCCTACTTCTCATCACCTCTCCCCCACCTGCACTAATGTGGGGGTTGAATTTAAGATGATCCTCCAATAATTTGATTGCATACATAGAACATTAAAATACATTTATAAATTTTCCATGTATACAATCTGATTTTGGGGGGTTATTTTACATTTATGGCCATCCTGTGTTTGGGTAATTACAGCAAACTGATTAATCAAGTCTTCTCCAATGCATCCAAATGAAAATGCAGCAGAATACATGAAAAAGTGCCCTACAGAATTTCTCCAGACTCAAAAAACAACCCTGGTAACACAATCTTCTATGACTTATCTTCACATGAAGGGGAGGGTGTGAGTGTGGGGTGGACACTTCCTATACAAAAGCCACAAAAATATGTGTCAGATCCACAGGGAGAACCTAATTCTCCAGCATCTGAGGTTTTTTTCTCCCTTTGTTTTTATAATAGTTTTGCAAACAAAATAAAATAACATAAAATATCATCTGGTACTTCTTGACCTGCTAAGGCATAATACATCTTGTTTCTCAAGATGACCTTAATTTATGTTTATGAAAGCATATGAAGAGTGAATCCCTAGAAGAGGAAAGCCACGATGCTCAAAGATTATGATTTTGCTAAGACAATCACAATAGGCCTATACATTTTGTTTGATTGTAGGGCCTGCTTGCTTCCTAGTCATTATTCTTCTCCCCAGTTCACTGACTTTCTTTATTCTCTTTATTGTCTCTCAATATTCTCTTATTCTCTATATTCTGTGCAATTCTTCCTCGCTTCCCTTTTATGCATTTAATAAACATATACCCAATATTAAAATGTAGGGAAATAATTATAATTGTATGAGTTTTGGCAAGTTATTTTTAGATTTGCTTTACTACTCATTTACAGGAGAAATGAAAGCATCCTTAAACATGTATTCTCCTATTTAGGCATCTTGAGTGATTTTGTATACTTTTTGAACTAGTACAATGGGTACTAAAAGTGTAGATATCAAGCACTATAATACTATTAAGCAATTATCTTCATCAGAATCATCAAAAGATCTTATTTCTTCCTTTGTGGCAACAAATAAAAAATTATCAGATTTTGTTATACTTAAGATGCAGTACAAGAGCCAGAAGTGTTCTAGGATTTGAATGGATGAAGATAGCTGTACATGTATTTTTCTGCTAAAGCTGGAGTCAAAAATGATATTTATAACCTTAAACCCACTTTAAACCTTATGCACATAAATAGCCTAAATAGAAGAACCTGGAATTTTTTTCCAATAAAACCAAGACAAAAAATCAACTAATTCTCTTTGAACATAACAAACAGAGCTAGTAAAACAAAAACATTAAAGAAAAATACATAAAAAGTATCATAAATGGAATATAACCTCTACTCAGTTTGCATATTCATAAAGATCAACAGTATTTCTGCTTGCCAATTAACTGCCCTAATGTGCCAATTAACTAGACCAGTGATGCCTCAGCATTTATTTGGCACATAACTGCTTATCTGACAGTTTATTACATGCTAAAATGCAAAGGATCCTATTTCATGAACAACAGGGAGTATATACGCTTTCATTAAGAGAGCTTGCCATTGCAGTATTAGAACCACGTTGGCAATACACTTTTTTAACCATTCTATTACTGTATGTATCATTTCTTAATACATCCAACAACATTTCTCTCTACCTTTCTATATTACTTGCCTAAACATGATGCATAAAAATACAACTAAAGGTATGGTTTTGTTCTTCCCCTCCCCAGTGTCTCCAAACTTTACTGATGAAGTTTCTGTTTCTGTTTTTCCTAACATATCAAATACACATAAGCGCTGGGTCATCTTCATCATCCTTCAAGAAAATGCCCTGTACAGTTGAAGAAGGCCTCAAGAAAATTGTATTTGTCCAACAAAAGAGAAAATAAGCATAACAGATTACTATTTGTTTTGCATAAATGGTTAAATTACCAATAGATAATCAGAATTCAGAAGTTTAGTAAATCTCTAAATAAGCATAATGTGTACAGTAATATTTTCAGGAACAAATGCTTCTCTGATTTTCATACAACCGATATCCTTTTTATTTCAATGAGACCTGTTCATGCATATTCAAAATACAATTTAACAATCACTGTTTCACTAACAGAAAGAGAAGTAATTTAATTTTGGTCCATCTGGTATTTTTTTTTTCCAGAAGGAGGAACACAATGAAGAATCAAGAAATATCTATATATATGTATGTGTGTGTGTATGTGCACACACACATATGCATACACATACATACATAATATACACACACACACACACACACATATATATATAAAGATAGATATCTCATCAGGGCTCCTGGTTTTCTTTGATTTAAAAAACCCCAATTTTCAGATATAATGCACCCCTCCCCCTATCCACATTTTTCATGATCAAAATGAAACACCACTATACACACAAACACACAAATATATAGCCTAAATATATATATAAATATATATTAAAATGAAACACCACTATAT
>NW_017729032.1:91046417-91053573 GCF_001723915.1 Gavialis gangeticus
TATATATATATATAGTGGTGTTTCATTTTAATCATGAAAAATGATCCAAACATTGGGGATTTTTTTTATCAGAGAAAACCAGGATCTCTGTATATCACCTATTGCTGAGAGTCTCAGGCATTGAACCTCACATCTACCAGATGCAAGTATGGCCTCAGAGCTATTTCAGCTTCAAGTAATGTTCAACTTCAAGGACAGTTCTGTCAGTTGGGAGAAATCAGACTCCATTACATCTAGTACTTACTCTCTATTTCCCTCCTTCCCCCTGCTACCCACACTTCCCATAGCTTCCTTTGCTAGAGGAGCAAGGATGATCTGGCATTACAATATCTATGCTAACTACTAGTGGTAATAGTAGTATTTAGTATCAAAATATATAGATTAGAACAGTTGTTCTCAACCTTTTTTGTACCAGAATCCATTTGAATACTGGTTGCAAACAGCCAGTCCCAGCCTAGTTAATAGTTTAAGAAGAAAACACTCTGTCCTTGCTGGTGTCCATGGGTGACTGGTGCCACCTTAGTCAGGGAGGCATGTCCCCCCTGTGACCAGTCCTGCCAACTGGGGGGGTGCTGATCCTGTGGAACAGGAGGGGGGGTCCCCCGCTGAGCAATCCTACAATGGCTGGTCACTGGGAATGGCTGAAGCCACTTCTGGGAGCAAGCACCGTCCAATCACTGCAGCTGCTTCCAGATGTGGCAGCAGCCACTCCCAAAAGTGGCTGCAGCAATTGCAGTGATCAGCCAATGCTTGCAAGGGGGGGCACCAGTACTCCCCCTAACTTTAGTGGAGAGTGTGGCCAGTCAAGAGGTGCACTGGCACTCTCAGAGGGTGCACATGCACTCCCATGTACTCCCTACATGTCACCACTGCCAGTGCCCCTCACTCCTGACCTACTGCCCCTGCCCCCACACCCCAGCCTCACAGTGTGCAGGGTTAAGGGTGTGTGTGTGGGCATGGGGTGTGGGGGTGGTAAGCAGCCTGTTGCAGGCTGGAAGTCTTCCAGCTTGCAATGGAAAACCCATAGTTTCCCACATTTTTATCCTTTAAATTGTGTTGATCTATTTTTAAAGTTTGTTCATGACCCTTTTATATATTCTTGTGACCCCCTTTCAGGTCAACCTACAGGCTGAGAAACACTGGACTAGAATAACTTCAGCAGGTGAGTATAGTTAGCCTAAGTGCCTATCTCCATACCCTATGGTTTGGATATAGATGTTTAAAACAAGGGAAACAAACACTTCTATTATGTCGTAGACTAGAATATGAACTATAGAGGCTGTTCATAATATCTGAATTAGAATTCAATTTATGTAAAAGAAATAGAACTGTAATTAATAGGTAATAACCTGTTGGGCATTTAGGGTGCATGGAAGCATTCAAATAAACTGGTGGAAGTGTAGCAGCTTGAGAGTTAGAAATCCTACTGATAGAACAGCACACAAGAGTTTAGGGGGCCAGCTGTGTGCTCTGCAGACAACTTATATTGTCAAGGGCACCCAGCCAGGTGGCCCTAGAACACACATCCCAGCATGATTTGGAGGCTCCTCAGTCTGCCTGGAGACAGCTGAGAACAGCTGAAAGCACAGATCAGGGCCAACTGGATTGCAGCCCCAGGAGACTCCCCCAGTTTTGTTTTGTTTTGTTTTGTTTTTGTGCATTTGGCTTTTCCATTCCAGGTCACTTGGTGTTCATGAAAGGAAGGGTTGGAGGAGAAGTCCAAGAACTGTGGAAACTAGTTTGAACTGGCCAGTGTCAGTGGCATGGGTTGAGGGTGCTGGGTGGCTTTGGACAGGGGAGTGGTCAATGCTGTTTGGGTATGGAGAGTGGGGTCTGCCAGCCCTGCCCTCTCCTTTATCCAAACTGAATTGACTTAGCTCCCACTATTCCCAGAGAACCACCCATTCCTGCCCCAATGGCCCAGCCATTTCCATACACTAGCTGTTCAGGTAGAGTATCAGTGGATGAGTTGAGCAGCTGTAGAAATGGTGGGAGTGGTCTAGTCCATATTGGCAGGGGCTGCAGGTCTGCCATGGGGTTTTAGTACGGTGGGGAGCTGGCAGGTTACTTTTTCCCAGGCTGCTCAGGTTTAGGGATGTTAACATTTGCACTGCCCTAATGCTTTGGACAGGGAGTTGGCCTTTCTAGCCCTGGGGCTGATATGGGGAGGGGTTTTCTCTGTGATTTGGCCATAGAAGTACAGTCCAGATGAGTCATAAAGTGTCTCCCAGGAGGTGGGGGGGAGGGGCAGAGCAATGAACATTGGGATGCAGGGTCTCCTACTGATATATCAAGTTTATAAACATTCATTTAACCAATAGAACCCCTATCAGACTAAATTTCTATCTCATCAGATGAGGTAAGAGTTTCTACCAGACCCACCTGTTTTGGGTCAGTAGAAAAAGTTTGAATACTTTTGCATCTAGGCTTTTGAATACTGGAACTGTGATTTGTTAGTAGAAACGTAGTGCTTGCACACACCTTTAGCATTTAAGCTTAAAAGCACAGACATACTTAGAACCAGGGGTGGATCCAGGATGGGTGCGGGGGGGATGCACTGGTGTAGTTGCACCATCTTTGATTCCTGTTCCTCCCAAAGTTTAAAACCAACTGCCTGGCAAAGACAGCAGCATTTATATTCAGGTAGCAGTGGAAGCATTCATGTCTCATTGAAATTTGCCTTATTCCTTCTAAACTCTTAATTCTACAAGTGTTATGTCTCTTTTTTAATGGTCTTGGCTAGCCTTTCCTCTAGAATCCTGTTGTCTGTTACCTGCTCCTTGTAAGGAAGTTCCTACTTCACAGCCCTGCAAACTGTCTTTAACTCATTCCAATGAAGCAATTTGTTCTTGCCTCTATCTTAAACAGAGCAATATAGCCCTAGGCCCCTAACAGATTAATAAAGTTTCTAGTTTCCCTTTACCTGGAGAAAAATGTATTGTGTTATATGGAATGGTGCACCACACCATCTGTCCCCCCTTTTCAAAATTCTAGATCCACCCAAGCTTAGAACACAAAGGGAATAAATTTAGTACAATAGCTGTAGGAAAATAATTCATGAAAAAAACAAAGAACTGAATCTACAAAATTATCTTTGGCCTTTATGACCAGTTAGGAAAAGCTATTTTCTTCTCCATCATCTGACAGCATCATAAGGGTCTATTGCCAAGTGAGATTTTCTTAACCCAGCTGCAAACAACAACTCCCCTGACTGGCCCATAACTCTGTTGAAAGAGGTTGAAGGGTGAGATGGTTCTTTTATTAATGCTAGCAGTGCATAGCACTTCACCTTGTGAACAATTATATTGCTGTCAAGCACAAAACATTGTTCTTAGAGCAATATAAAAATCTGACAGGTTTAAGCCTTCTAGAGACTTTGCAATAGACTACACTAATCCATCACCACAATATGCACAATTCATTCTTTGTGGAACTATATATCTAAACAAATATATTCTGCTAATATACATCACTTCTATGTTATTCAGTAGTTAGTATGGCACAAATATTCACATTGAAATACGCTGTATTCAGTTATATCAGCCAGCTAATTACTATGGCAATAATAACATTCATCCTTATAATGTTGAATCAGATTGTATTCCCTAAATTTCTCATGCTAACCTGGAACTCCACAAACCTAGTAAACTAACATAGAGATTAGAATACACCTTAAAACTGAACCCCTTTCTGTGCCTCTTCTCTCACATTTGGAGTTATGATTTTCTACCTTCCTATGAATAGTAGAAGGAGCCTTTGTTACTTCTTAGAATGGCAGCCTAAAAAGCTGTTGAACCTTGTGTTTAATTTAAGCCATATCTGTAACCTTGTCCACCAAAGGGGACTCTGAGAAATTATTCTAACTATTCAAGGTCTGAATTTAAAGTGTCTTAGTTAAATAGTATTAAACCCTGTACAAACCTTCTTGTTCAGAGTTAAGATTAGATAATTCACTCTAAGGAAAATTAAACTGAATAAGACTACTCTAATTCTGAATAAAAGTGTTTTCACTGAGGTTAATGTGGTTATATTCATTATAAACATTAAATCAGATTAATTTTCCTACATGCGGATGTGTAGGCATGACTGGTCTGAAAAGACACTGCATTCTTCCAAAGCAACGCACCCAGTCCTATGCTGGACTGGTAGTAAAGAAGCCCAATTCACAGAAGTGGATTCTATAGTTAATACCCTGTTCAGATGCAAAAAGGCAGTTCATACTTCAAAGCTGTCAGATCAGGTTCTCTGGATGTTCCAACAATTGCCATTTGAACTTGGGCTATATTTTTAATGTTTTCTTTGTAATCACATGTAATTTTATCTATGCAAATCATGAACAAACTATATTGAAAAAGAGAAAGCTAAAATTTGATGCTATTAAATAAATCTAAGATGTTAATCAGGCAGAGGCAAATATTTTCTCAATGAGATGCAATTTCAGAATTAAGTGTTACAATTTTTCCAACCATGGACTCCTTCTTCCTCACCATTATAAGACAAGGTAAAAGTCAAATGAACGTAAAACAGATGCAGGATTCAAACTCCAGTAAGGACTGTAAAATCTGGATGCATAACAGATTGAACTAGCTATTGAATCTGTTCTCTGCAAATATATTCCTTAATGAGCACATTTACACATTACCCTATGGCAATGTAACAATGCACTATGTTGCCAAATTTGGCACTAAGGTGATGTTGCGATCACACAGGTTGACACATGGTCACAGCTTTGTTGCTGTAGTGGTGCGCTCCCTCAGTTTAGTGTGCCACTACAGCAACATATCAGCCAAATCTAACTGTGTGCCACATACTAGGTGCAGTAACCACCTGGACTGTGCTGTAGGAACATTACCGTATGGAGTTATGTAGGCACACCCTATTTGTCCATTATATATGCTCCCTATTTTTCCCCCCAAATTAAACTTTACAGTCTTTTTTGAAAGTAAGGATTTACTTGACACCAGGAAAAAATACTGAAGAAAACAGCAGTGGAAATTGTAAAAGAGACCTATCTGGCAGTGCAATTCTGGGTAAAGCATGCTCAACTTAAACCAAGAGAGCCCAGTCTGTAAAGCTGGAAGAAGTTTGGAATATACAAGAATTTAAAATTAGTTTATTTAGACAAGGTACAGCTAGATCATTTGTGACAATTTGTATCCTATCCTTCTTCTAGAAACTGGGATTGTAATTCTTTGTACTTCAAAACCAAAACTTAAGTTATTCTAAGCTAATTCATGGAAATGTGCCTATTAGAAAGCTAATGCACTAGTGAAATTATGCCTGCTCATTTACTAAATGAGTTTCATGAATGAATATTGGATCACTATAGCAAGCATAAAGCGACTGCAGATACTTAAATCAGGGTGAATCCATTTGTCCATTTAACACAGATTGTGGCACTTTAAAATTAATCTCACCATTTCAAAGAATGACCTTTTTATTGGTGTTTTATGCCTAATTGTGTTGGTATCCAGAATTTAATGATGCTCAAAGTATAAGATTAAAATTTCATTAATGTCACATTTCTGGTAGATCAGTGCTGTCCAACATCGAAGAAACCAGGGGCTGCACACTACATGGGTTATTGCAGCATGAGCTACAGGTCACACACCATGCAGATGCCCACCCACTGCATCATGCACCCTATCACTGCTGCATCAAATGCCTGTGTGATCCCTCCCTCAAAATCATCTCCCTACGCTGTGCAGCAGTACCCAAGACCCTAGGCAGAGGCAGGAAATGTTAGCCAGAGGAGGGAGAGGGAGCCTACAGATTTTGGCTGCTGTTGCAGCCTGTGATGGGGGAACTGATAGCTAAGTCACAGCCCAGAGGCCATAACTTAACCCCTCACAGGCTACATGGAGCCTGCAAGCCACCAGCTGGACAACCCTGTGGTAGACCATAATGTTTATTAAACATAAATAAACATAAATGTAAATATATGTATTTTGAAGTTAATTATTTAATTTTATACAACATTTTTGTAGGGGCTTTCTGTTCCTCTGAACATATTTCAGGGTTTTTCCAGCAGATGAGAAGAGGTAGCTCTGGTACTACCAGCTCCAACTGCACTTTTTCTTTTCCATTGCCTATAGGTGAAGCCAGTGGAGCAGCAGCATTCAGCTAAGGATCCCTGGTCATCATTCCTCTCTGGCTGCTGCAGTTATAGTGGATAAAGGTGGCAATGGGGGCTGAAGCAAGCCCATTGGAGTTCTATTAGCAAAGGTGAGATCAAATCAGATTGGATCAGATCGGACCGGAACAGATCTTCACAGGTCCCTTTTCAGGTTGAGTCCAGCATGCCAACCCCTTCTGTACATTGACAAATCTGCACAAAGAAAGTAGAAAATCTCCTACACTGAAGATACCAGCATTTTATATGAAAAGGAAACAGAAGACTCTAGCTCTGCCTTATGTATCTAGAGGAATATCACACTCAGTAAATTGTGGGAAACTGCCAAGGAAAATAAACAAACAAAAAATTCCTAGCATCTCTGCATGTGGCATTATGCCTTGAAGATCTGAGTTCCAAATATACAATTTTATGCAATTTCATAATTTGGAGAATTGAAGATTTCCTATTAAACACATGCACAAGTATTTTTGGTTCTGCAGCTATATATATATTATTATACATTAAAAACTACATTAAAACCATTTAATGTTCTGGATAGATTATAGTCAGTTGATGTGAGCAGTGAATAGTGAATTATTTAATATTTTGTTTTATCCATATTGTTCAATGTGTGGCTTAATGCCTTATGTGTTTCAGTGATTCAAACCCTACTCTGAATATAAAATTATTAATTTTTTAGGTGCTTTCCTATAATGCTTATTACTAGAGTATCAAATTTGTTCACAACTACTACTTATTTTATCTTTTCACCATCCCAGTGAGGGATACTGCATTATTACCCTCATTTTACAGATAGAAATCTCAGATAGGGACAGAAGTTACATATAAATCAGTTTAAGAGATCAGAAATTGTTTAAGCCTGTAACAGAACAGAAGTTCAGTGCATATAAACTGCTTTCAAAATGACCAAAACCGATTTAAGATAAACCTGGCTGGATGTAGTATCAGACTTAACTGATTTAGGTCAAACCGGATTATGTGACTTCTATCCCAGACCCCTTCCTGGGTCAAGTTAAATCA
>NW_017729032.1:91058573-91085180 GCF_001723915.1 Gavialis gangeticus
TTAAGATAAGTCTGGTTGAATGGAGTATCAGGCTTAGCTGATTTGGGTCAAACCTGTTTCTGAAACTTCTATCCCAGACCCCTTCCTGGGTCAAGTTAACACACATTCCCCCAGCATCCCAGGATGCTTTTAAGTCCTGAACTGGGCTATGTTGTCTGCTTCAGAGAGCAGGGTTGGCCCTGCCCCTCTGCTCGCTAGCTGGAGCACTATCTTTGCTCTAGCTCGCTGTGAAAGGGGTGGGGTGGGAAACCTGGGTCCAGACTGCAGCTGTGTCTGCCAAACTTTCCCCCCACTCACCACTGGATCAGAGGAAGGGTGGGGGGGAGGGGGGAGCAGACCCTGGGACCAGGCTGGCAAAATGAGGCAGAGGGGAGGAGGGGACTTTAAACACTTCTCCTTTTCCTCTGCATCAGTGTGCTGGCCCGGGGCCGGCATTTGGCCATGCCCCTGATCCCTCCAGTTGGAGTGGTGAGTGGGGAAAAGCCGGGCAGGGGATGTTGTACCACTGCCAGGTGGACCCCAGCTGGGGTCCTGTGCAGGTGGGGGGAGGGGGTTTAAACCTTCCTCCCTTCTCTCCACCTCAGCAAGCTGAAGCAGCAAGCAGAGCAAAGCTAGGCAGGACTGCTGAGCCCCTGTCAAGAAGAACCCAGCTGAAATCTGTGCGGGTCGGGGAGGGGGTTTATACCCTGCTCCCCTATGCCTCAGCATACTTGCCTGGGTTGGGGTCTGGCCACATCCCTGCCTCCCTGCTCCATTGGGGAGCAGGGGAAAATACTGGCGGAGGCTGCTTCCCTACTCCCCCTCAGCCCCCAGGGACACCCTGGCTGGGGTCTGTGCAGGCCAGGGTGGGAATTTAAACCCTTCTCTCCAATCATACTTAGCTGGTTTGCAAGGACCTGGCCATGCTTATGCAGGGGGAAAAGCCTACAGTGCATGTCTCCCGGCTTCCCTCCAGTCTTCCAGCCATTGCGTAAGGAAAGGGAAGGCTTCCTCTAGTGCCCCCAGCTTCTAGTCTGAGCCACTGCAGGCATGTGGCAGCATTTCCAGAAGGTCTGTTCACTTGCTTCTTGGTTCAATCTACTCAGTTTAGACTAGTCTGCAACAATTGAATCAATTCAGCCTCAGGTTTTTTGACTGTCTGTACTTAGCCCTGAAGTGCAGACTGATTTAGATAGAAAGTGTCCACTAATTCTAGATTCCCAGTTTGGGAAGACTAGGACCTGATTTTTCAGAAAACTTTGCAATGTATCTCTGTCATATTCAAAGGGCAGCTCCCCTGACTTCAGGTGTAACTTAATGCTCATCTTAAGGGTTCCATGCTGGATACACACGAATCCAGGGAGCATGCAGTTAGTGACCCCATGTGATAGGTTATGTTTAAGTGATTTGGCTCTGCATTCTGTAAGAAGTCTATAAGGAGATAAAGAGATAGAATCCAGCATTCTGGTGTGGTGTTCAGCTGTTATAACTGTAAATGATCATCTCTTCTTGGAATCTATGCCTTATTCACTGCACACTTTGCAAGTGCTGCAACAAATAATGCAAGGGCCACTCAACTCTGATTCTCAACCCCGACTTTATCCCATACGCCAAGGAAGGCTGAGCCCTGGTTAAAAAAAGCGGGGGGTTAGGTAATTAAACCTCATATCTGTGCACAAAAGGGAGGGACAAATTCAAGTTGCATAAGCAGAATCTCATCCTTCCTAATTTTCATGTTCTTTGAACATTGTTTATTTGTTTTCTGTGTACTTTCTTGGAAGTTTTTAGCACTCTAAAAACAGAACTCACTAACCTCAGAAATGGCTTTTTTTAATGCTTCAGAATATTTAGCCTGAGGCAGACATTCATCAATTAATTTTTCAGCCTGAACAAATATAACTTTGCAAACAGAATCCTATAATGGGGAAAATAGGGTGTGGAAGGTTCAGGCAACCTGGAGTAGAGGGGGTGCTAATATTGTACTCTGAAGTAGGTGACATTATCAGCTCCCTCTTTAAAAAATGCGGTGCACTAATTTTGGAAATGTTAATAATTATACTCATAAAAGTTCCTTATTTAAAAAAAATAAACATATACACTTAAGATGCAATGCATATTACAAAACAGATGGATACGTACACTGATTTTGGTAATGCAAAATTTTGTCAGTTACATTCCCAGGGAAGACATTCTTTGTCATACAAATTAAAACAAGATTACCTTATATTTATCAAAATAAAATAATTCATTACTGACAATTTTTTTGTTTATAATGAAAAGGTAAAATTAGATGTAGGCTGTATTCTGATTGCACAAACCCACTGAATTGTTTTTTTGGCCAGTTAACATAACTATTTTAAAAGTAGCAGCAAATGGACCTAGTTGAACATTTTAATGTTTGCTGTGATATGTTGCAGTCACAAATGAACTATACTACAGCCATAAATAAAAGCTGAACAAAGTTAGTCACAAAGAGTCTTGGATCTATTTATTACTGTAACAATAAGCTACACTATGGTTAAGCTATGCTTCTGTAGATGCAATACTGAATGCCATAAAAATAGCGGACTAAGATGGTAGCTCTATTTAAATAATCTTGCACATAGTACACACTTTATATGACATTATATCTATTGGCAGAAGGAAAAGTACTCATCCAACATGCAAGATAAATGCTTATTTCACACTTTAATACTTTTAAAGTGAACTATACAGTAGCTCTTTCTTTTATAAATCTGCTTTAGAAGACAAGAACTTGATGCAAAGATGGAACCAATTTGCAGTTTTTATACTGTCGTATAATAAAATTGGGAAACTTGCTCTTCATGGTGATTGTCTGACTCATAATCACTGTACTATGCATGGAGTGCTAGATTGGTTTCTACCTCAGGCAACAGCTAATTTGCCATGGTTTTAGGTGTAATCAAACCTTCCATTCCTTTTGCTACTCATGATGGAATTTTTCATTGATACTACTACAAGTACAAGAGCAGCAACTAGAAATACTGCATCTCAAGGAAAATCATACCAAGGCAAGTTTAAACTCAAGGTTTCAATAATATTGCATCTATGATCTTGAATATCCTTTCTCAGTCTCAGGACATACTAGTGTTTTATTTCTCTAAGCTAAACCCTCATTTTGTTGAGAATTTGTTATTCTGCCACTGGATAGTGACAGAATAATGTTCTGACAACTCCACATTTCTGAATACTTCATTTTTAAATATAAATATGTTTGACTAAGTAGCCATGAAGCTACTTAACATATATTATTTTTTTTTACTTTTTTTTCTGTATACTAGTGAGGTTGGCATTATGAAAAAATCCAGTCTTTCATAACACTTAAGGCCAGAAGGGACCATTGAATCATCATATTACTTTTCATACAGGTAAACCCTAATGTAGTACAATAACTTTTTAAACCAAGACATTTTCTAAAAGTATATCCAATCTTCAGTAAACACATCTAGAGATGAAGAGTCCACCATTTCCCTTGGTAGGTTATTTTAAAGATTAACTACAATCATTGTTTAAAGCATATGTGTATTTCTGATTTGAATTTCTGTGGCTTCTGAACACCGGTTCTTGTTAGGCTTTTTGTCCATTAGATTAAAACCCTTTCTCATACCCATCATTTCCCCCTCATAAATTACTGTAATAGTCATCTTTCAATTCTCTTCTAAATAAGTTAACTAGATTGAAAGTAGGATCCCAATCATTCTTCTAAGTGCTTAAATTAGAATTAAAGCAGAATTTAAATATCTAAATCCCCAAAAGCAAACCAGATTCATCCTGATCTAGCGGACACAAACCTGCCTGGGCAACTAGTATTATAAGGTTAGGACCAGGCCACAATTTTTTCGGGCCCCTGGACATGAAGCCAGCAGCTGTGCGGGGTGGGGAGGGGGAGTGGCTGGACACAGGGGCAGAGTCGGATTAATGTTTACTGGGGCCCTGGGCAAACTCAAAATTGGAGGTCCCCTCCCCCCATGGGAGCTGGGCTTGTGCGGGTGAGAGGGCAGGGCACCTACCCCTCCTGATGCAGGCATGGGAGGTGGCGGGGGTAAGGGGCACATGTCCACCTCTTCTCCCTGCTTCCTGCCCTCCTTCTCTCCCTCCCACCTGTCACACTATGGCCAAATGTGCACACACACACACAGACACATGCACACAGGCATACACACAGACAGGTGCACACTACTCTCACACACTTTCTGCACATGGACACACAAAAACAAACATACTCTCCCTGCCAGGAAGAGAGACACACACATGCATGCACACACACACAGACACACCGATGCACACATGCAGATGGGCATGCACTCTATTCACTCACTCTCTACATGGACACACAGAGACAAACATACTCTCCCTGCCATGAACACAGACACATGCATGCACATTCACACATACATATGCACTGATACAGTAGCCCACATCCTGCCACAGTGTGCAGTGACTTCCCCTCCCCAGGCTCCAAACCCCACACATACACCCACAGCCCCCCGCACCTTGACAAATACCCCTTCCACGCGCGCACACACATGCACACACACACACATGTAGAGTTCAAAAATAGCCTCTTACAATTTATGTACTAAATTTCTTGACATTTAACAGCTTGTCTCATGATTTTTAACAGGGTGGGGTTGGTAATACTGCATTGATTTTATGCCTCCCTCCTCCCCGCCCCCCCGCCAATCTGGTTGACATCTGATACCTACAGGTAGACAACCTGCTGTTATCTGGAGCCCTCCTAAATTTGTATTCCTATAGAACAGGTTTCTAAAGACTGGTTTTTCATACCTGAGGAATGTCTGATCATCTTTCATATCTCTCACCATTTTTTCTTTCTTTTTTTTTTTTTTTTGCCTGACAAAGGATGTGGGTGTCCAAAAGCTTGCAGAAAAACAACTATTTAGTTGGTCTAATAAAAGATATCACATCTACCCAAAGACTCCAGCTACAAATCAACATTCCCCCTCTCCACCCCTACATGTTCCTCAATCATTGTCTCCTGGCATTTTCATTGACTGGCATTCTTACATACTGGCTTCTGGGATAAGCCATCCTGAAAGAAGAATTAAACTGGCCAGGAGCCAGGCTCCATTCCTTGTAACTCAGTACACAGCAAATACAGTCAGACTGGTAAAACCACCACTGCAAGCTAGCTTTTATTAGACCAACTAAAATAATTGGAACAATTCTTTTTTCCAAGCTTTTGGGCACAAGCACCTTTTTTCAGGCAAAAAGGACATCTGCAGACGTTTTGTGCTCTTCCTTGATGATCCAGGAAGGTGGAGGGATGGGGAAGTTGACCTATTACTGGTGTTTTGGGGTAGATGTGATATCTTTTATTAGACCAATTAAATAGTTGCAAAAAGTTATTTGCAAGCTTTTGGACACCCACATCCTCTCTGTTTGTGAGAGGATGTGGGTGTCCAAAAGCCACAAAGTTTGAGGGGGGATTGGGTGTATGTGTGGGGTTTGGAGCCTTTGCCAGGGTGCTGCATCCCCTCCCTGCCCTGCTGGGCAGAGTACAGGCCCCTCAGAGCAAAGGCAACAGTGAAGGGAGACCCAAAAAAATACTAGTCCAAGCAGTTCGGCAAATTATTTTAAAAGTTCCATATCTGAAGCTAGGGTTGTATATGGTAACCATGTTGTTTTGACACAAAAGACATGCAAAATTTTAGAACTCTTGGTACATAAATTATAATTTTTATTAGACCAAATAGGAACTCGCAAAAAAAATTCTTTTTCTGCAAGCTTTTAAGCTCAAAAGAGGGACTGAGTTGTTCTGAGTTGCTCTTTATTGTGTAGATCAGGTAGGACTAATTTCCTGGAGGTGTCCCATGGCAAGCAGGGAAGTTTAAAAAATATTTCTTGTTGTTCTGCAATAAATTTTAAGATCCAAAATTGGCTAAAATTTGGCATCTTTCATGTTTCTGGGATGTATTTGGTAGCTGTGCTGGTCTGAGACAAAAAGAAATGCAAAAATCTAGAACTCTTGGTTCATTCTCATGGACCCAGAGGGACAGATTTTCCATCTCCAGCTCCCTCTGTGCAAAAATGAAGTTGATTTCCTACCTATTGGGACTTCTTACCATCTTTAATTTTCCCAAACCCTGATGAAGGGCCTTTAAACCTGAAATTTTGCAGAAAAAGAGATTTTATTTTTGCAATTTCCTAGTTGGTCTAATAAAAGGTATCATTTCTGAACCAAGAGTTCTAGATTTTTGCATTTCATATCTGAAGCTAGGCTCTGTGTTTAAAAAAAAATGCAAATGTACACTTTTTCAAAACACATAGACCTAAAGGCTTTAAAGGCTTTGGGTATCCAGGTAAGTGGCCTGAAGATTTTTCAAGTATGCTAAGCACCTCATTCACTTAGGAGCCTAGCTTCAGACATAGAGCTTTTAAAATAGTTTGCCCAAATGCTTGAACTAGTATTTTTTGGGGTCTCTCTTCCCTGTTGCTTTTGCCCCAAAGGCCCTGCACCCTGCCAGGCAGGGCAGGGAGGGGATCCATGACCCAAACAAAGGCAGCAGACATAGACCTGAGCAAACAGCCACGCCTGCCTCTGCCCCCTGCACAAATCTGGGGGGCACATCCCCCCCCCGCCAGCCCAGGGTGTATGCAGCAACAGGGAGCTGCCACTCCCCTCATATTTCATAGTGTATAAGTCAGGTTTTGAAGCCCAATTTTGGGAGTGTTAAAAAACAACTTGACTTATACACCATACAGCATCAAAAAAACAGGCATGGGCTGGGTTCAGCAGTTAGTTGGCATAGCCTCATCACCTGTGAGCAGCACAGCCTGGGCCACACCAGCACCTCTTGCAAGGGAAGGGGCCATACCAGCCAAGTGCCAAGCCTGGCCTTATCCCCTGGGAGTGGCACGGGGTTCGGTGCTGAACAGCACTGCTCACAGCAGACAGAGTCAGGCTCGGCACTTGGCTTGCATGGCACCATCCCCTGTGAACCCAATGCCACTCGCAGGGGGCAGGAACGGGCTCAGTGCTCAGTGCTCAGCTGATGTGGTCTTGTGTCTTACAAGCGGTGCCAGCAGCACCACTTGCAGGGGATGGGCCCATGCTGAGCCCAACACCATCCCCATCCCCATCCCCTGTAAGAAGTGCCGGGCTCGGCTGGGGATGCGCTGCTCACAGGGAATGGGGATAAGCTTGGTGCTTGGATGAGCCGTGCCAGCCAAGCGCTGAGCCTGACCCCGACTTATATCATGCCTATAAAAATACTTATCTTTCAAATTGGACAGTCGGGGTTTGACCTATACACTGTGACCTGTACACCATAAAATATGGCAATCTCTAGGCCAGTGGTTCTCAGTCTTATTAGACTTAAGGTACCCCTTATTAGACTTGAGGCATCCAATGGAAAATGCCAACTCTTAGAGCAATTCTTCTATTGCAAAGAACTCAGACTACAACATATCAGAACATTTTTAATACTATGGATTCTTATTTGAAATTCCTTGGTTTATCTTGTGAATCACGTTTGCACACATAACAATGCTAACATTGTATGGCACCATATGGCACCCCTGAAAGGATCTCAAGGCACCCTCAGCACTATGGTTAAGAATTACTGCTCTGGGCTATAAAATTATCTAGGTGGGCAGCATCTTCCAAATGTCCTGTTTCATCTAGATAAAAGAACACCCAAGACTTAATATCCAGGGCCAAGAAGAATGGAAAAGTAGCTCTGTAGATCAGTGATGAGTACATTTTCTTGTATACTATATTGGAGAGCCATTGGTTATGACAGCTCCGCTAGTCAGCTTCAGTAAGATTGTGGGAGGGTAATCCACCCTGTCTATTATGTGGTCTGGTAGTTAGAACTGTCTCCTAAGAGATGGAAGCATGAGTCCCCTTCACACTAAGGAGGATCTAGAGCCCTGGTCTTCTGATTTCCTGACAAGTATTCTGAATTTGCATGTAATCTCTACCTTCTTCATCTTAACAAATAATTTCCCACATGGCACTGTATATGTGCTTTACTGAAACCGAAATATATCAGATTATGCAGTTCTTTTGTCTAGAAAATCAGTTATAAAGTACAACTATCAGGTTAGTCTGATGAGATCTACCTTTGGTTATTGTTCTATCTTGCATCTTATGCCATTTTTCAGTAACCTCAGTGATTTTCCTCATTTTTTTTCTTTTAATCCAGGGTCATTTAAACCGTTTTCTACAGTAGTATGATTTACATATTCAAATGAAATCTCAGATGGGCAGATGACCAACAATTCTCCACTGTAGCTGCTTGCAGTATAGTACTATTAGAGCACCTTACTATTATAAAACCAGCTACTTTGGGGCAGCTCTGGAGGTATAAATTACATGTCTGTAGTTATAGATTACAATGGTATTATTTAACACTTGATTTTCCCCAAGGCAATTCCACATCAAAGATGAGAAAGTTACACCAGTGCAGGCATGTATTTCAGGGTCTATAATACTCGTATAAATATGCTGTGTCTTGCCTAGATTCCACTTTGCTCACTCGTTCTGGTCTCTCAATATCCCATCCTCTTGTCTATCCTGCCACGCTTTGCTGTTGTAATTGGATAGGAAGGCTGCCCCTAGAGGGCAGGGTGCTTGTTAAGGTATCAGGTCCTTGGTTCAGCTGAGTACCCGTGACCTTGACCCACTTACTCAAGCTCAGTCCCACGTGTCCACTGTCTGAAGACCCTAGGCTCCTGGGGCTCCTTGGCCCTAGTCTCACTCTGCATGGGCTCTGGGCCCCTCAGCCCTAGACTCACCCTGCATGGGCTCTGGGCCTCTTGGCCCCAGTCTTGTCCTGCATAGGCTCTGGTCCCCTTGGCCCCAATCTCATTCTGTGTGGGCCCTGGGCCCCTCAGCCCTGGTCTTTGCTTTCTAACATCACAGTACTTCTGCTAACAGAAGCACTTCCCCCACTTTAGAGAGTCTAGGACCTGGAGTGCCCCAGGCACCCTCCTCCTCAATGGCCTCCTCCCCTACAGCCACAATCCAGTCCTCTGGTCCAATGGCAACACAAAAGAGAAATGTGAACATCCGCATCCAAACAAAAGGTTCCCCCAAACGTGGATCAACATCAAACTGTGGCAACAAGTTACAACACCATGCCCAAAGTACTTCTCCCTGATGCCTGGTGGAGGAGGGGCTACCTTGCAGCTTCCCTGCAGTCTGGATGTCTTACGCCTTGGCCAGTCAGGCCCTTCTCTTCCCCAGAGCACAGCTCCTTGCAGCCTGCATTGCCAAACTGCCCTCCTTGCCTTAGGCCCTAGGCTTATATATCTTGCTTTGGGTCATCTGACCTATCACTTTTGCCCCAGACCTGTCAATCACTGGCCACGCTGTGCTGGACACACCTGGGGCACCCAGCAATTTTATTAAAGGGTTCTCTGTCCCTATCAGTTTGTCCAGGAAGCTGGAGCTGGCCAGCTGATACCTGGCTCACTTTCTCCTTCAGTGATGGGGTAGGAGCCCCATTACAGTTACCCATAGACATTACATTTTTTATTTCCAATCATGCAGCACCATCCCTTTATTTGATGTATTTATTAAGCATTGTTACCAGACTTTCACGTGATATTTCTTTCATAATTCTGGATTGGTGATTATCCTGTTTACCCAATATGAGTTCATTTTTTAGTTTTGCCTTAACCTCAGCTCTGGTCATTTTCCTTCCAATACCTTATTTCCCATTACACATCTTGCTTTTGCCTCAGTTCTCAACACTGCCTCAACTTCCAGTAAGGATGATAAAGTACCCATTTCGTTTTTCACCAATATTTTATCTTTTTAACTTCTATCCAATCTGTAGTATAGAAATTTAACATTTTTCTTGTTCTCCTTTTACTTATATAGATGGATATGTTTTACTATTTGGTGTATTATCTTTTTCAAGGTTTAACTCAACTTGACTTTTGGAAATTATCAACATATCCTTACACTTCTTGACCTAAATCTGGGACTACACCTAAACTACATGCCTGCCATGCCTAGTAGTGGTGACCTCATACGTACAATGTATTAGTGTGTACACTGCTACTTAAACCAGAAGCAATATAACTATGTTTCTGCATTTCAGTAAGTGGCTAATTACCATTTTTGTGAATCTATATTCATTAACCAATCCTGAGGGTGCATCCACATGCGCATTAATGTGCTTTTCCTAACGCACATTAAATTTAGTACCTCCAACGTAAGGTACTAAATAAGTGTGCATTAGGCTGCCCTAATGCGGAGTACTGAAAGCACACATGTTTATGTGACATTTTAATGTGCAGTAAAACAGGCTCTTGTACATTAAAGTGTACATGTAGACATGCCCTGTGTGTCACCAAAATTGGAAACTTCAAGGAATTTTTAAGCTCCTCAATCCAATTGACTCCTCTCAGTGACCTGCGTAGTTTATCAGACTTCTAATATCAAGAATTGTGGTTTCTGACATTTTTTAAAGCCTTCTGTCTAATAAAATAAACTGACTTGTGGTCACTTGGTCCAATATTATTTACTTCAACCACTTTTTCTATTATTGCTAAATCCATGTCTAAAATAGCCATTACCTTGTTTTAATTTAAGGATAATTGGGTAAACATTTCTGTCAGTGATTACATTCAGGATTATTTAAACTGTACATTATTAGCTATAGAATACACAGCAAACACAGACTCTGTACCCTACTACCTTATCTTTATTTTTGGTTTCTTGAATAGAACATATTCTTTAATAGCTGAGTTCCAGTTATGACTGCTATTCCACCATGTTTCCATTATTTTTATAATATCTACTTTTATGTCTTGCACCAAAAGGTCAAATTTTTCTATTTTGTTGCCCCAGCATATGGTACTTTAATACAAATTAATACACACATTGGAACTACATTTCATACCAAGCTGCTTGTTACCATGATCCCCAATCCTTTCCAGACTCACAGTTTCTAGTATCTAGAATTCCATTCAGCAGCTATGGCTTGCACTCTTTCTTCTTAAACATAATATTTTGATTTTAGCTATACACATTTAGCTAAACACATTTAGTTATAATGCATCCAGTTTGCCAAGAAATTCAGGTAATTCTTTGTGACTCCTATTCCTCTTAATTCCTTATCATCCTGTCAAGCATGCATCATCCACTTGTTTTCTAAGCAGTGATTTTATATTTACTTCAAAATAATTGATCAGAAATTTGAATAGTGTCAGGTCTAACATAAAGCTTTATGAAACTCCACAAAAAATGCACCCAACTGATGAAAATCTACCCGTGATAACTATTTTTGATATATGCTATTTAGCCAGATAGTGATGTAATGTGTCTTATTCCTATTGTATACAGCTAATATTTTAATCATAATAGCATAAGGCATTAAAACAGGTACCCTACACAATTTAAGCATATTACATCTACAAAGTAACCTTTACCAAACAAATTTGTAATCTAAAAGAAGGAAATTGGGTTTGTTTGATGTGACTTATTTTCTATAAAATCATGTTGACTGGCATTAATTATTTTTAAAGGTTGATGTCTGTCCACCGAGTATGCCTTGCAGAAAAGAATTTATATGACTTTTTTAGAGTACCCAGTTTTGAAAAGACCAATTTATTCTTAATGTCTAACAAAAATAACTCCTTAAGCTGACATGAACCATATTAAGTAGAAGCACAATGAGACACACTGGCACTGTATTTTGAAAGAGTTATAAATATCAGACTAGCAGGGCAACTCAGAGGGGACAGGCATCTTCTATTATTCAGAAGATCTGGCTATCGCTCAAAGCTGAGGAGTCAGACAAGAAACAGGGCTGCTGGCAGCTGGATGGAACAAGCAGCCCCAAGGCCGGCAGGACCCGGCTCAGCTCTGTGTGGTTGCCACGCACCGGGCCCGGTCCTATAGCTATAGGAAGGGCCCGGCCACGGCAGGACTTAGTGCAGCACACGGGAGCTGCATGCCATGCCAGGTCCTGTCAGCATGGGCTGGGCCCCAGGGCCAGCTCCCACCTCTGCCCCCTGTGCCTGCAGGGGGGTGAGCAGCTGGCCCAGCCCCATGTGGCTCTCTAGTCTGGCCTTGCAACGAAGCAGGTCACAGGGCTCCGAGAGGCGCGGCTCCTGTGCACGCCTCCTGGAGCTGTGTGACCAGCTTTGGTGCAAAGCTGGACTAGCAAGCCTCAGGGATCTGCAGCTGGGCTGCAGAGGGGCCCCAGGACCTGGCTGGGCCTGGCACACTGTCTCTGCATACTGCACTGGGTCCTGTCACCATGGGACTAGCTTGCCTGGGCTGCACAGGGGGCCCAGGACCCGGCTGGGCCTGACACGTGGTCCCTGCTTGCCGCATCAGGTCCTGCTGCCACAAGACCAGCCCGGCTGGGTGGCAAGAGCAGTCCCAGGGCCAGCAGAACCAGGCTGGGCTCAGTGCATGGTCCCCCCCACTGCTGTTGTTAAAGGTTAGTTATGGGCCCTGGGCAGGGGGGCAGAGGCCCTCCAGGGTGGAACTGGGACCCTGGGTGGGGGGGGCCTCCAGGGTGCCTGGGACCCTGTGGGGGATAGGGGCTGTGGCCCTCCAGGGGGAAGCTGAGACCCTGGGCAGGGGGGTCATTACGTGTGCTGTGTGGGGGGGGGCTGCACCCTGTGGGGGTCAGGGGACCCACCCCTCCTGAGCAGCCCCCACAAAGGGTCCCTCACACCCACAGTGCCCCCAGCAATTGCCCCACTCCTACCCACAGACCAATCTACATCCCTTCACATCCACCCACCCACTTTTTCCCACACCCCTTATCACCCCCTTTCTACAAACACCACATCCCCCCATCACACCCCTATCATGTATGAAGAAAACCAAAAGCACACATCAACACATATAGGTATTTAGAATTTATTTTTTCATGATAATAGAGACACTGGTAGGTTTCCAAATTGCTTTAACATTGTAAATATGCCAATAAAGCATTACCAACTTATCTCTGTCTCTCTAGATATGTCCGTGTGTGTGTAGAGTGTGTTTTTTTTTTGTTTGTTTTAAATGTGGAAGAACATGGATTTTGGGGTAATTAAAAAAATGGATTTGGGGTGCTGCTGCAGCAGTCCAGCTGGCACAAGGGGTAGTGTCCCCAGGATTCAATTGGCTGGGCCCCAGAAGCTCCAGAGAGTCAGTAGTCCTGAGCTGCTTTCTAGGGCAGCTTTTTGTACGGATGGGGTCATAGTTTCATAGTTTCATAGTTTCTAGGGTCGGAAGGGACCTGAGCAGATCATCTAGTCCGACCCCCTGCCATGGCAGGAAGAGCACTGGGGTCAAATGACCCCAGTAAGGTGGTCATCCAACCTCCTCTTAAAAACCCCCAGGGTGGGAGCCTGCACCACCTCACTTGGAAGCTGGTTCCAGACCCTAGCCGCCCTGACCGTGAAGTAGCGCCTCCTGATGTCCAACTTAAACCTTCCCTCCGCCAGCTTGTGACCATTGTTCCTGGTCACTCCTTGCGGCGCTCGGGGGAACAGGGACTCCCCCAGCGCCTGCTGATCCCCCCTAACCAGTTTATAACAGGCCACAAGATCCCCCCTCAGCCTTCTCTTTTGAAGGCTGAACAGGTTCAGGTCCCGCAACCTTTCCTCATAGGGCCTACCCTGCTGTCCCTTGATCATACGAGTGGCCCTCCTCTGGACCCTCTCGATTCTGTCCACATCCCTCTTAAAGTGCGACGCCCAGAACTGGACGCAGTACTCCAGCTGCTGTCAAGACAGGGCAGCTTTTTATACTGTTGGGGACAGCACAGGTGCTGGCCCCAGGCTCTAGCTCCCCTTGGCTGCAGATCCATGAGGAGATAGGCAGGGTTATTTTGTCCCAAGTGGCACAACTGGCTCCACACCAAAGTGCATGTCCAAGCACTTGTGCTGAGGTAAAAAGCTCTGGCTCAAATTTGCACCGCTTCTTTTTGAGCTGCTGCAAGCGCACATGCTTGCATGTGTGGACGTGTCCTCAAGGTGCAAACTTTGTGCAAGAATGCCAAGATAAAGATGTCTTAGGAGGAGAGCAAACATAATATGGACTGATTTCATCTCAAACTTTGGAACAATATATAATTTTAAACATTTCAATCACAAGATCTCATGGTTGTCGTTGGATCTAATATTATTGTTTTTCAACCAGGGAAGAACAGCAATTCTGGTTATTAGTCTGTAATTTTAACTTCATTCTTCTTTTGTTAGTAAAATAATGGAAGATGTATTGAGACAAAGAAATGCAGAACGTCAATAAAGAAAAAAGTTTTGGGGGAAAGGTGCCTCAATGTTTCTTCCCTCATCCCCTTATACAGGATCAGATGATATTGAGCCCTTGGTGATTACTCTTTGTCTAGAGGTATCAGGACCACTGAAATTGTTTTCTGAGCTGAGAAATTCACAGCTACAGATTGGTTTGTATCCTTAAAAACCATAATAGGACAGTTTGAATGGACTGTCTCATCACTAAAGCAACATTTAGGATTTTTTTTCTTAGCCTTGTCTATTTTCTCAGCTTGATATAATACAAATTTCATTTCAGGACAGACTAAATAAGGAAAAAAAAAGAAATTGTAAGAAGTTCTGAAGTGGCTGAGTGAGAACAGAACTCTCATGCTACTAGTCTTATGAAAGAAAGCAAGACTAACAGAGAAATCTAAGTTTTGGTTGATTTTTATATGGATTCACAATGGGACTGGGAAAGGGAATAAAAAGTCTTATTGTATAAAGCTAGGAGAACACAGGAACCTCTGCTTAACTATTCTACCTGAACTGGTAATGCATGCAGCCTGTAGTTGTCCTACCCAGGAAAGCTGACCCAGTATACTAAGGTGATATGTAGATGACCTCATATGATTTTGTTAATGTCTCTGTATCTATTTTCTCAGAGTGTAAGATATTTTGGTGGTATAGAAGAAAGCAATACCTTTTAAAAAGTTATTTAAATTGGGGCATATATGCCCACTACCACCTATTTCCACTGCTCCTCCTATGGCTTTTGAGAATTGGCATGATAAAGCCCAATATTCTCAAAATTATCAAAAAGCTGAGTTCTCCAGACCTTACCAAGCTTGAAGAGAACTTACAGGAGTAGCCCCCATTCAGTTTAGTGGATTTATGTGTAAGCATATACTATTCAGTGTTGCATCTACACATCCAATTAATTCGAAGAAACAAACTCCAGTACAGTTTGTACCAGAGTCAACTGCTCCCAGGCACAGCAGCTGCACGTGTGTCCCAGACAAGTAGTTTCAGCTGGAGCGGAGCAGCCCCAGGCTGACAGCAGATTTGGAGGGCCAGCCCTGGGCTCTGCGTATTGGCAGAGGATGGTGGAGGGGCTGGCTGGGGCACAAGCGCACTAAAGTGCAGAGCCATGCAGCAGGCAGACCCCACACTTCAGTACCCTCATGCCCCAGGCAGTCCCTGTCACCATCTATACATGCATTTTGGTGGAGTTAAGTACTCCACTGTAAGACGGTACTGTTGGGGACTGTACTATTTTATGGTGGAGTTAATTAATTTATTGCACCGTAATATTGGTACATGTGTAGATGGTGAGCACATCTACACATGAATTTAAGCAGGCTTAAATTTAATGAACATTAAACTGTGCAGATTAAGTGGATTTTGGCAGGTGTCTACATGTGGTAGGACTTGGGACTAACTTTAGTCCCAGGTTGCCTCAGGCCTCCCATGTGCCTCTGTGGCCATCGGGGGAGCGCTACCCTCCAGACACATGACATCCAGCACTTGGCAGTCATGCTGAAGCCAGAGCCAGATGCCAGCATTTGGCAGCCATCTTGGAAACATACCCCAGCCCTCTGATCCCTGGCCAGCCCCTTTCCTGCCCAGGATCAACATGCCCAGCACAGAGGCAGCACACAACAGTTCCTTCATTGTCCACCCTGCCTCCCTGCACCAGGGCTGCCCCCTAGCCCTGTCCCTGCCAATGACACCCAGAACCCTGTGGCTTCACCCTGGCCCCTGGCAGCAACGACCAGCACTCCACACTCCTGCTGGCCATGGTGCTCGCCCTGCTTGACCCAGCAGGCATCCCTCCACCCAGGGCCCAGAAGAGCCATGTACTTGCCAGCAGGGGCCAGAGCACTGGTTGTGGGAGGCCCTGGCTGAACCCTCTTATTGCACTCCCCACTCCAGTCTGCCTGCCACACCACCCACATACTTCCTGCCCTCTGCCCACCTTCAGCACCACTCTCAGAACATGCACATAATTGAAAAAAAAAAACTTTATTATCCTGACAGCACCCACCCCATCCCTCCCCACTCAACAAACAGTGCCCCTGCACCAGCCGCCCCACCCACCAACAATAAAAAAAAAAAAACACAAGTGGCAAGCTATATAGAGAGCAGCCCAGCCCTGGGGAAGGAGAGGCTCCCAGCCAGGAGCTCTGGGGCTGGGCTGTAGCCAGCCCCCTAGTGGCTGGGCAGACTCAGGACTAGATTCCCTGCGTTAATGCAGAGTAATGTGTCTACACATGTGTTAACCTGCATGAACTAATCCCCCTTCAATTTGACACTAGGTTTGGGTGGGTATCAAATTTAGGCTCACAGAACCTAAAAATGCCATTTTAAGCCACATTAAGGATGCACACATGTAGACATGTGCCATTAATGTAGTTTAAATTGGGCTAGTCTACATTAAATGACCATGTATAGATATGCCCAGTGTAAGTAAAAGTTGTATCCTTGTACATTTACGTGTTACATTTAGATCAACCTAACTAGCATTAGGTTGATATAAAGGCCCATCTATGCAGATATTTGAAGGGTTTAAATTGGGCCAGAATGGTGGCCCAGTCTGAGTAGCTGAACTAAAGTAGACTGGGAATGGGTTAATCCAATCCACCAAATGTCTGTACATGTTTAGGGCTGGGAAAGCTGTGCTTTTCCTACCCCCTGATCTTGCCTGCCCCAGGGAACCATCAATACCCTCTGCAGGCCCACTAGTCTACCCCATCCTGCTACCACACCAAGTTACTTATGCCAGGTCCCAGGATAAACAACTCATAGAGAACTGCTCCTGAGCTGCAGTCACATGTTTTAAAGGAAGCCACATGATTGTAGATGGGTTGCAGTGAAAGATTGTATACACGTTAGACAACTGCAATGACATGAGTAGCTGATGTCTGTTCAATTAATGAAAACAAAATCAGCTTATAGACAGTTTTTGTCTATAAACAAATGCTGATAGTGAAAATAGAAACCTCAGTAAGAAATGATTTTTTGGAGGAAAACAAATACTCTCCAGAGCAATATCGTTTCTATAGAATCTTTGTTAAAAAAGTAAATTAAATAGGTTCATCTATTAAATAATCCAGCAGAGGGAGTTCTATGAATGACATATAAATATTTTAGCAACAAATGTAAAGCTTTTATATACTACACACATATATATACACAGATGACATTGCTTGCACCTTTTACTTTATTCACTACCAACATTTTAGTTTAGTTTTGTTTTGTTTTTTCAGAATGCCAGAATGTATTAACTCTGAATTACATTTGAAGTTGCCCAAACTGACAAAAGGCATTTATCTTAAAAACAACAGGTAGATAAAAAATACTGTGTGATACTAATTCCAATCCCATCTAATATAAGATGTATAATACCATAAAAAGAAAAAGGGATGTGTTTGGAAAGTTCCATAAAATGTCTGTGTCCACCAATATGCACCCAAAAAAATCTTCATAGGTTTTGACAGATTGAGGTGTAATTTATTGAAAGTGGGAGTTGACAAAGACTACATACAGCTCAAGAGAGGGTCTCTACTCCTATCATTTTTATAGGTAAGATTGGTTAATAATTTGTAGGCCAATGCTCATGAAATTGCCCAGGACAAGACAACCATAAGCCTGTGACATTAATGAAGGTGATTTGTATGAACTATGTACTTGCAATCCATGTCCTGTGGTAAACATTGGGTAATAGAACCATGCTTAAAAGTGGCATTTTTCCCCATAGATAATAGATGACTTTATCTCAGTATAGTATTCATTCTTAAAACTACCTATACTTTCTTATAGGGACACAGTACAGATCAGATAGGCATTTTGATATAGGTCCAGAAACCTTTGTCTGGATTCACACCAAAGACTTTCTCAGTCCACCCAACTATAAATCAACCTTTTTTGTCCAAAATGGTATCCACATCATTCCTTAGTTGCCCTTAGCTATAGAGAATGGGCTCCCTTTAAATACTAGTCCAATTGGTGATATAGGCTCAGGCATACATGTAATTTATACAGGAATACCTAATAAAACCTTAAGTTTATGACTTGGTTATAAGAGACACCTGGAAGATTAACATATTGACCAGTGTAACCAGAGGTAGTACCACAGGTATTCTGATATCATCATCTGTGGCCTAATAATGGTAGATTCTCAAGATGAACTTATTTGTAGAAAAGTCCCTAAAGGATGTCATGAAAGTCTCTTGAGAACATCTACCTGCTCCTTCACACACATTCCAAAGTCTTTAATGTTGTTAATCTGTTTTACGCTCAATTTATCCAAATATTGAGTGGCAGAATAAAACCCCAACATAAAGGGTGCATCTACATGTGCAATTAGGGTGAAGAAATAAACTCCAGCACATTTTACATTGCAGTTTACTTCTCCCAGGTGTAGTGTTTACACGGGCACCCGGGACTGCAGCATAATGAGCTGCAGTGGCACAGGCCCCAGACGCTGGGTGGTGGTACTGGGCAGCAGAGGGGGTGGCTGGGGCTCAAGGTTGCTATATCATGGGGCTAGCTAGCAGTCATCCCCTGCACTGTAGTACCCTCATGCCCCAGCCAGCCCTGGTCACTATCTACAAGTTCACTGCAGTGGCATAAATTAGTCTGCCATAGGATAGTACAGCAAAATCTCTGTTATCCGGCACTTCACCAACTGGAATACCTTATTAACTGGAATTTTAGCACCGCGCCACACAGCTTTGCTTCCTGCTGTACTGCTGAAAGCGGCAAGATGCACACAGTGTTGCGCCATGCTGCTTTGCCTCCTGCTGCTCTGCTGAAAGCAGTGGCACTCATATGGCCATGCTGCTTTGCCTCCTGCTACGCTTCTGAAAGTGCTAGGGTACACATGGCTGCACCATGCCATTTTGCCTCCTGCTGCATGGCGGGTTGTGGAGGGAAGCTTGCACACGGCAGCTGCCACCACCACCTACCACACTGTATTGTCACTGCTTTGCATGCAGCCACTGCCATCCCCTCCCGCCCTCCACTCCACATCCAGCCAGAAACCCTGTGCCTCAGGTACCTGGCACTTTTAGCTTACCAGCACTCCCCATTCCCCACTCATGCTGGATCACAGGGATTTTACTGTATTCAAAAATATTCTGTACAGATATCCATTCATAATACAGGACATTCAAAGTAATGGCCCTGAATACTCACACTTCAGGTCCAACCATATCTTGTTATTGAAGTTTGAAAAAATATGTTAAAAATATGGTAACACAAAATATAAACAAGTATGTCAAGAGTCAAATAGCAGACTTCAGCTCATACTGAATTTCTCACATGGAACAGATTATTGCATCTCAAGCAGGTCCAAGGAGGTGATCCTCCCCCTCTGTGTGGCACTGGTCAGGCCACAGCTGGAGTACTGTGTCCAGTTCTGGGCGCCACACTTCAAGAGGGATGTGGATAACATGAAGAGGGTCCAGAGGAGGGCCACTCACATGATCAGGGCACAGCAGGGCAGGCCTGTTCAGCCTCCACAAGAGAAGGCTGAGGTGGGATTTAGTGGCCTGTTATAAACTAGTCAGAGGGGACCAGCGGGCATTGGGGGAGTCTCTGTTCCCCCGAGCACTACCAGGAGTGACCAGGAATAACGGTCACAAGCTGGCAGAGGTTAGATTTAGGCTAGATATCAGGAAGTGCTACTTCATGGTCAGGGTGGCTAGGATCTGGAACCAACTTCCAAGAGAAGTGGTGCTGGCTCCTACCCTGGGGGGTTTTAAGAGGAGGCTAGATGTACACCTTGCTGGGGTCGTTTGACCCCAGTACTCTTTCCTGCCATGGCAGGGGTTCAGACTCAGTGATCTGCTCAGGTCCTTTCCGACCCTAGAAACTATGAAACTATATTATGATATTCTTATTTCCATTTTTTTCAGAGTTTGAAGTGGTACAGAGTGCATTATGGGGACACATCCACACATACAGGCATGTGTGCTTGCAGCAGCTCAAATAGGAATGACACAAATTTGAGCTGGGGATATTTGCCTCAGGGCACGTGACTGGACAAGCACTTTGGTGTGGGGAAAGTTGTACCATTTGGGGCAATATAACTCTGTCCAGCTCCTCCCAGATCTGCAGCCGGGGGAGCTAGAGCCTGGGGCCAGCACCTGTTCTGGCCCCAGCAATATAAAAACCTGCCTTGGCAAGGAGGTTAGGGCTACTTGCTCTCAGGAGCTTTTGGGGGAGGAGCCTCTGGAAGGAAGTTAGCCGTGCCCCTTCCTGTCCCAGGTTGCTGCTACAGCAGCAGCAGCAACACGCTTAGTCTCAGGAGCTTCTGGGAAGAAGATGGCTAAGCCCCTTCCTGCCTCTGGCTACTGCTAGCTGCTGGCTTGTTCTGAGAGCTTTTGGGGGCAAGTTGGTGGCACCCCTTCCTGCCTTGGGCTGCTGCTGATGGTCCCTCATGAGGGGGGTCCTCTGCTGCATGCCACACACTGCACCACACCCTAGTAACACACCCCAGCAATGTACCCCAGTTTCTACATTCCTGTTCCAGCCTGCTGGCCAGCCCACCACCAGAGGAGGGAGCCTGCACTGCCTGTGGGCCCCTCCCCCCACCATCACAGCCGGAGCCTAAAGGTGCCTTGCCTGCCCCAGGCACCTTGGCAGGCCACCCCCTGCCTTCATCTCCACTTTCACCTGAAGCACACCCTGAGTGGCTAACTTGGACAGCTATCACTACTGCTACTGTTGCTGTATGTTCTGCTGCTGCCCCCTCTCACTTGGTGCGTGCCTTCCCTGCCACTTCCGGGGGCTCTCTTGATAGAGGGAGAGTCCCTGCTGCACCACCTTGCACCACTCAATACCACACCTGCACTGGATTACTCCCTAACTGACTCAGTGCTCCTGCACTGCCCCACAGCTGCCTCACTGCATCTGATTCTGCTTTGTTTTCCTGCCTTTTGCTCTGATGCTGAGTGCCTGGACCCTGAGGGGCTCCTGGACTGATCAAAAAATAAAGCCTCACCACCACTCCAGCCATCTTTTACATCTGCCTCAGCAGTCTACCCTGTGTTTTTTGCCCTTGTGTGGTAAGTCCTGTGGTCCACTCCCCCTGCCCTGGTGTTTGTTGTGTGGCTGAGTAAGCCAACTGGACTCTCCCCAGCCCTTGTGTGTGTTCCCCTCCCTGACATCCCCCAAGCATAACCCTCCCAGTTTTTTGTTTTGTTTTTTTTCTGTGAGGTTGTAGCTCAGTGAGCTTCAGCCCCCTTCCCCCCCAGATTCCCCCCACAACCCCAGCCTGCCCCTATTAGATTCACCAACCGCCGGTGTATATTTTGGTATTCTTTCTTGTTTTCCACTCCCTCATGTGAAGCAATGGTAGGGCAGGAACCTTCAGGGGCGGGGGAAGATGCCCCCACAGAGCTTCCTGCAGTCCCCACTATGGGGGCAGATCCCAGCCAGGTCCCCAAGGGGATTCATGCCCCTGCAGCCCCTACCTGAGAGGCAGAGTCCAACCAACCTCTTCCTGGGGTAGAGAAACTTGCAACTTCCACTGCAGGGGCAGGCAGAACTCTGGCAAGGAGCCAACAGGGCCAGGGGGTCTCCCCTGGCTATCCCCCCCATGAGGGTTTCCCACACCCCCTCCCCCACCATCAGGAACCAAGAGCAAAGGCAGTGGGAAGACCTCTTCTTCAGCCTCCTCCACCACTGGGGTGGGGGAAGGGCAAAGGCCCCAGGTGCACTACACTAGCCAGCACATCCACTCAGCCTGTCCCTGGCCCTAGCCCTGGCCCTACTGTGGCCCCCAGTGGGGGAACCACAGCTATGCACAGGCAGCTGTGTGGTGACCTGAAGTCATGAGGCCTGGACCCTCCACTGCTAGACCTTCCAGCTCAGGTGGAAGGGTCCACTTTCTGGTACTCACCCATGGGCACAGGGTGAAGTGCCAACTGCCCAAGAGGGAGAACCTGCACTTTGAGACCTGGGTGCAGGCCCTGGCTTGGGCAGTGGGGGCCTCCAAGATCATGGCAGCCTCCCGCTTTCATGGAACGGAGGTCTTTTTCTTTGCCTCAGATGCCACTGCACAAAAGGTAGTGGAGAGGGCACTTGTGGTGGAGGGTGAGTACATCCCCCCCATGTGGCATGGGGGGGCAGAGCAGCTGTGCCCCAGCTGCCTGGCAGTCAGCTCTGGCTGGGCCATAACATGTGGGCCTGGCTTGGTGTGGCACCATGCATTTTTGGGCAGCTCCAGGCCACTCAAGTTATCACCTGGAGCCCTGCACTGCTCACAGGGACCACCTGTTGCGCCCTGCTGGGTCCTGTGTGCATGGGTCCCTTGTGCCATTGGGCTGGGCTGCTTCCAAGCATGCAGGACCTGGCCTGGTGCCAGGCAGTCCCCGTGAGTGGCGTGGGGCCTTGGGTGACAGCCTGGAGCTGCCTGAAATTGCACAGCACCATGGTGATCCGGGAGAGGCCTGTGCAATATAGCACACCCAGCACTGGATGCCAGGCAGCTGGGGCTGAGCCGCGCTGCCCCCTGCTGCATGGGTTGGCCGTTCCAGGAGGCCCTGAACATCCCAATGGCAGCTGATGTTGCCAGTGAGCTGTGGGGGGAGGCTGGGGCCATGCAGAGGGACATATGGATCCTGCGGGGGACCCAACCCTCCGAAACTGCCCCTGCAACCTCACAGCTCCCACACCCTCCAGTCCTCCGTTACTGCCTACTTACCTGGGACAGAGCCTGGGTTCAGGTCGCTGCAGCCTACATTGTTGTTTGCCCTACACAGGCAGACAGCATGCTTAAGCACTGGGGCAAGGGGCAGGCATAGAGACACTCTGGTTGGCTACCAGAGCATCTCTTTGGAGGACCCAAGCCTCTGGGGACAGCTGTGGACTGTGCCCTGCCCAGCTTTTTTTTCTGTTTTTTGGGGTTTTTTTTTGGATACCTGGATATCCATGTATCAAAGACCCCATGCTGCAAATATGCAGCATAGGGAATGCATTTTTTGTTACCCATGTGTCTGTTGCTCCATTTCAAACTGCTTTGAAATGTGGCAAGAGGCACGTGCGGGCTCCACTGGACATGCCCTGGGAGCCCATCCTTCTCACTAATTTATAAACCATGATTTAAATATCTATTCAAGAAGAGATAGTGTGTTTGCTCTTGTTGCTAATAGATCAACCCAACCGCAGCTGTGGTCTAATGAATACATTTAGAAAAATGCAGAATACCTATCAAAGAAGAAAATTATTGCTGCAGTGTAGAGCTTAAAGTCACTATAGTCTTTGGTAAACAAGAATTTAACTTTTTTTTTTCTTCCACACAGGGGAAGTACAGTAAAAATACTTGTATTGGAGGCAAAGTGGAGAATATTTTAGAAATAGAGTGCTCTGTAGCCATGGGCTACCAAGCTTCATTGAATCCTGAACTGAGGAGTGTTGGTTACTGTCAGATTATGTAAACTTATTTTCTTATTAGATAAACCATTTACTATAAAAAAGGATTTTTGTTTCTGTTAAGCCTTTCAATTAACTTACAAGGCAAGAGTACACTACTTATGAAGGAAAAAAATACATATACTAATCTGTAAAATTGAAGAAGTAGGATAGCTAAATAAAATGGAACTGAAAACAATTAAAAAAGCTACATTGTAGTTTCCTTCAGGCTAATACAGTAAAAAAAGACCCAGCTATTCAATCAAATGGAGAAATACAGCTTGCGATTTTTAGCATGCCTCTCCTGCAAACAAGACATGTTGTACCATGTAATAATGGGCTATTTTTATCATTTAATTAGCTTGAAGCATTTTGATTGCTATCATACACATACCTTAAATAGTAAAATCTATTAATGTTTATTTACCTATCAAAATAAAGTTTAATTGATTATGATTCTCATAGCATCACTTTAGATTTTGTCTTGAGATTATATCTACATGAGATCAAACACATACACAGATAAATATTTGGTAAAACATTCAACCATTATTATTCTTGTGAAATAAGTTTTCAATTTTTTCCAACCACAAAAAGAGACAACCTATTAGTTAGGTGGGTTAATTAAAATAACTACTAACAACTATGCAAGAATAGTTTCATGGTTGGTAGGGTCAGTAGGGTCCTGAGCAGAACATCAAGTCTGACCCCCTGCCTTGGGCAAGAAACAATGCTGGGGTCAAACAACCCCGGCTAGGTGGTTATCTAGCCTCCTTTTGAAGACCCCCAGGGTAGAAGCAAGCACCACTTCCCTTGGAAGTTGGTTCCGGATCCTAGCCACCCTGACTGTGAGTAGTGCTCCCTGATGTCTAGCCTGAACCTACTGTCAGTCAATTTGTGTCTGCTATTCCTAGTTACTCCTGGTAGAGTTCAGAGGAACAGAGATTCTCCCGTTTCCTGCTGGTCCCCCCTGGTAAGTTTATAGATGGCCACCAGATCCCCTCTCAGCCTTCTCTAGTGGAGGCTGAACAGGTTTAGGTTCCATAGCCTCTCCTCATAAGGCTAGCCCTGCTGCCCCCTAACCATGTGAGTGGCCCTCTTTTAGACCCTCTCAATGCTGTCCACATCCCTCCTGAAGTGTGGTGCCTAGAATTGGATGCAGTACTCCAACTGCAGCCTGACCAGTGTCACATACAGGGGGAGGATCACCTCCTTGGATCTACTTGTGATGCATCTGTGGATGCGTGACAAGGTGCAGTTAGCCCACCTGACCACATCCTCACATTGGCGGCCCATGTTCATTTTGGAGTCAATAGCGACTCCAAAATCCTTTCTGCCTCTGTGCTGATGAGAAGGGAGTTCCCCAGCCAGTAGGTATGCTGCTGGTTTTTCCTTCCCAGGTGCAATACCTTGCCCTTGTCAGTATTGAAACCCAGCCTGTTCTCATCCACCCACCCCTGTAACCTGTCCAGATTAAGTTGTAGCCTGTCCCTCTCTTCTAGCATGCCCACTTCTTCCCACATCTTAGTGTCATCCATGAATTTGAACAAGGTGTTTTTCACCCCCTTGTCTAAGTCACTGATGAAGATGTTGAACAGTGTGGACCCGAGGACTGAGTCCTGAGAAACCCTACTACCCATATCCCTCCAGGTTGAAAATGACCCATCCACCACCACTCTCTGCATATGGCCCTCCAGCCAATTTGTGACCCATCTGACTGTGTAGGCATCAACATCACAGTTGCCTAATTTTTTAATGAGAATGGGGTGAGACACAGCGTCGAAGGCCTTCCTAGAATCCAGAAAGACTACATTCACTGCAACACCTGTATCCACCGATTTTGTGACCTGGTCATAGAAGGCAACCAGGTTGGTCTGACAGGACCTGCCTCTAGTGAACCCATGTTGATTGCCCCTAAGCATAATATCCCCTGCTGGTCCCTCACAGATGTGTTCCTAGATAATTTTCTCAAAGAACTTTCCCAGGACTGAGGTGAGACTAATGGGCCTATAGTTTCCTGGGTCCTCCTTCCTCCCTTTTTTGAAAATGGGAACCACCTTGACTCTTTTCCAGTCCTCTGGCACCTCACTAGAGCACCATGAGTGCTTATAAAGCTGTACCAGGGGACCTGCCAATTCCCTCAGCACTCCAGGGTGGAGATCGTCAGGACCTGATAATTTGAACATGCCTAGCCCCACTAGAAGTTCCCTGACTAGGTCCTCGCTAAACCTGAGCCTGGCTGCACCTACCCTGGGTCCGGCCAGGATCCCAGTGTAAGGGATGTCCAGGTCCCTGCTCATGAAAATGGAAGCAAACAATTTGTTAAAGAGGTTAGGCTTTGTCTTCTGGTGCTACCACCAGATTTCCAAGTGTGTCCTGTAGAGGCCCCACGTTACTCAGTACCTTCTTTTTACCCCCTATGTATTTAAAAAAAGGACTTCTTATTAACTTTGATCTGGGTCGCTAGTCCCAGTTTCGTCTCTGCTTTAGCCTTCCTAACAGCTCCCCTACAATCTTGAGCAATGGGGGTATAATCCTCCTTGGTGATGGCCCCTCCCTTCGATTGGATGTATGCCTCCTTTTTAGCTTTGAGACATTCCTGGATGCCTTTGGTGTGAATGTTAATATTTAAATTGTTATAACTAGGTTTTCAAAGTCAATGCTACACAGTGCGTACATACAGACATTTGGGGAGGTTAGACTGAGTTAAAAATGGCCACCCAATCTAACATAAATTGGGATGGGGGACTAGTGGGGGATTGGGTGGCTAGCATTGTATGCTGGGGGATTGGGGGAGCAGGTGGGATCAATGGAGGAATTGGGGAGATCAAACACCAGTAAAACTGTTACTGGGAGTGGCTTGCAGGATGAGGGTTTGGTGGGCTTGGATGATGCTGGCTAATCCACAGTGTGGAGGGATTTTCCATCTGGGAGAGCAGCAAGGGGCCAGGGGGCTGAAACTAGGGGGGGGGGGGCCTTAGGAAAAAC
>NW_017729032.1:91085445-91107834 GCF_001723915.1 Gavialis gangeticus
ACAACACCAGAGCTGGAGCCAAGAGCTGGGCTTTCACAGCCCTGGGACTGCTCTGGGAACTGTACAGAAGTTCAGTTAGGCTAACTTACATCAGGTCAACTGATGATGATCTATCTCAGAGTCTAACGTAGGTCATGTCAGCAATTTTAAATTGATCTAACTTTCCTGAACTTCTGCATCATTTACACGTAGATCCCTAGTTAGGTCAGTCTAAGTGTCAAGTCCACACCTGGGTGAAGTAAGTTAGGTGAGCTGGCCATTTTTAATGCAATCTAAACTCCCCCTAACTTCCCCAAAACATCTGTACCTAGCCAGTGAAGAAAGGTACGTTACATTTCTCTGTCCCACCCTCAACCTTCTCCTCCCATCCAGTTTTCTTTTGGCAATATGGGAGTACATCCTTTCATTGATTCACATTCAGATATGTTTACAGACAAGATGGAAAAGAAATGTGTCTTTCCAATGAAAGCTTCATGTTGAAGAAAAGACTGCAAATACTAAAATTCAGAGGTGTTAAATCTGTGCCAAAGCACAGAGTTTTAAAAATACCCAATGTTCAGTGTTTGTTTTTTTTTAATTGAATTTGTTCTATAAAATTTAATGAAGGAAAACTTGTTCAGGAATTGTGATTTTAAAGTAACTTTCTTCTTTAAGATTGGAATGAATACTGCCCGTTGGCCTATTTTCTACTTGTACTCCATGCAAATTGATAAGAAGTAATTATTTTTATTTGAGTATACATTATTGAATGAATTATGAATATATTAAAAGTATTGTAACAATATCTATACCTACTAACATAAATATATAGATAGATATTTAAAAGATGTATTATCTTATTTGCAGACAAGCTTAATTTCAAAACCAAAGCTTTTTTTTAATGCAACTTGTTTTGAATTAGTCTTTTAATTGTATAATGGCACTTACTTATTTCCTGAGGGGAAAAATGATAATCTATATTAAATATAATTAATTTTGAATAGATTGTTTATTAAAGCCACTTTTATTGTCCCCTGAGTGATGTTAATGGAAAGGGTAAGTTCTGCAAGGAGATCTAGCAGGTAGGATGAACTGAATTAGAAAACTTCTGCTTGTCCTTATCATGATCTTTTCTCAAGTGATGTCTTTAGTCCTTTTTCTCATAAAGTTTCCAACAACACTATCTTTGCTCTTGCTATTGCACTCAGTCAAGAAGGTAAATGGAATGTGAGCTAAATACGTGCTTTTGATTGTTAAATGTATTGGCGCTGGTGATAAATCTGGCGCTGATTGAAGCATGGCCTTGGGTAGTCAGATAAAAGAACACACTCTTTCTAAGTGGGCAGGAGAGAAGTGTTGCATGAAGTAGCAAGGGATGAGGTATTATGGATGAGCTTACCTGCAAAGGAAAACCTTATTTCAAACCCCAATAGGTAGTGCTCACTCTCGGAGCAAGAACTCTGATAGGTCTCTAAGACTATTCCAGGAATCAACCTGAATTTATGACAGTCATTTAATTCATGGCAGCCATTGCATGTGTTGAAGGATAGCTTATGTAGGCAAGACAAGAGGGAAGAATTGTGACTCCACAATCTTCTTCTGTCAGAAACCAATCCAGTGAGCAATATTTTTCCTCCATTAGTTATTGACAGCAGTGGTGACAAATTGGTACTAGAGGATGTTGCTGGAGATCCTAGTCATGACTGCAAACAGATGGCTCGAGGCTGATGGTCACTTATTAGAGATAGGGCTGGATGACATTTGTGTCCTTCTTACATTACAACAAAACTTCTCAGGAACAGCACTACTCTTCCCAAATCAGGAAGGGGAATTGCAAAGGAATACAAACTACTACCTCAACCTTGTAGCACCTATCAAGCAGCCACACTTGCCAGATAATCTATTTCTGCTTTCAAACAATGAAAGTTACAACCTTAAAGGATGATCACTTCTGGATGACAGTGAAAGACCTGGACACAGTATGACATTAACCACTGTGGCATTTAAGAAATGCAGCATTAGGGTAGCCAGGGGCCACCAAGGACTAAAGGAGGTACAAGTCTAGCAGGCTTCTGATATTTTGGGACATTTTTGACCACTTTTGATTGTTAACATTTGTCAAACTCTTACAGAAATTGTATTTGAAGCTACTATAGATCCCTCTTTATGGGGGAAAAAAAACCTCTTACTACTCTCCATTGTCAGAAGCCATCAAAAATGACAAAGATCCAGGAGTTCTTCGCTTCCAACTTGGAGGCCCACCAAGGTAAAATGTGAAAGGAAAATGGAGGATTTGGCTTATGTAACACCTCTCTGATATCTCTAGAGAAGTACTGAGCATTACAATTACAGTGAGCAAGACCAAGACTCAGGAGTTTGTTTTCAATTTCCAGGCTCGGTTGGACACCCTGGTGAAAAAGGTTCAGGAACTAGAGAGCAGAGATTCTTCCTGTGAGGACTGTGCTGTGGAAACAGCCAGGAAGATGGGCTGAAGATGAAGGCTCTGAGACAGAAATTGCTAGGCTTGGAAGCAGGTTCAGGAGATACAACATCTGCATTGTTGGAGTGTCTGAGGGGTCTGAAAAAGGAAATCCCATTTTGTGAAAAAAAAATGCTGCTCAATGTTAAAACTACCCCCAGACACTTACTTGGAGATACAGGGGGCCTTCAGGTCTCACTGGAGTAAGACTGATCTGGGAAGAAAGCCTATGGATTTCATAGCCAAGTTTCTGTGGATTTTCACCAAAGAAAGAGTGCTGAAAGCTGCCAGAGAAGTAAGAAAGATGATATGGGGTGAATTTGACATTTGTATAAAGCTGTTTTCCCACCATAGCATGGTTGAAAAGCAGGCTCTCTTCCCACCAAAAAAAACTACAGATCAGATGCAAGCAGCTAAAATACTTCACAACACTTCCTGCTTTGTGATATCTAATTAACTGAGGGAAAACCTGTGCTTTCTCTTACCCTAAAGCAGCAAAAACTTCTTATATCAATATCATCTGGAGAGGGCAAATATTTATAGAATAACCTGAGTTGTCCCCCCAAAAATCCTGCCAAGGATAAAAGTAAAGGGTTTCAGATTGCTAAACACTGGGAGTTTCCACGTTACCCTATGGCGATGTAGCAATGCGCTACATCACCATGCGGTGAGCTATGGCAACGGACCAATCACATGGGTCTACACATGATTGCCAGCTATGTTGCCATAGCAGCACACTCCCTGGATATAGCGCATTGCTATGATGAAGTAGCAGAGAAATCTACCCATGTGCTATGTGCACAGTGCAGTAACTGTGCCTTTTGGAAGTACTTAAGCACAGCACTGTAGCAACATTGCTGTACAATGACACGTAGACACACTCACTGTTTACCAATCAGCAGCACTTATATGATTTGTGTTAATGTCTTTGTCTTTATTTTCTCAGAGTGGTAGATAGTTTTGGATTAGATCTGCTACAAGCCTTTCTGGTGGATACAGAACGCAACATAATTGAAAATCTGTCATTTGTAAATTTGCCATTTATTCTGTGACATACCACTACTTTTTGTATTTTATTCTGTCTTCCCCTCCTCCCCCTTTCTTTTCCTCTCCCTCTTCATGATCTTTTCAAAAGTGTGTTTGGGACTATGTGCCCTAAATAAATGGGAGACTGTCAATATTACAAATGATGGCAGTATACAGATAAATCTGGTATATTTGTTATAAATAACCTGCCATGTTGACAGCTAAATACAAAGTTTAACAAAAAAGATGAAGTCACTGAGAATGGCCAGTCCTACTAGGATTATAACTTGGAAGGTAAAGGGTTTAACAATCCTATTAGGAAGAAAATACTATATTTTTTTTAAAAGACAGAGGACTGATATTCCTATGCTCCAAGAAAATCATCTGACAATAGTTGCATCTCAAAAACTCCAGCATGAGTAATGAAAAGTCAAGTGGAATTCCCATTTTACAGCATAAAAAACCCCCACGCCTCTATTTACTTAATAGATGATAATTTAAGAAGTAGATTTGTTCTTGTAAATGTTAAAAATATGGATTCCATTTTTACTTGAGGATATGTCTATGTCTATATTGTCAAAAACAGACAATCCAACATTTTATCATTCTTTTTATTGTAAAGGTCTCTGAATTTGGGAATTACTCTTATACAGGTTTCCCTTGATTTATGCAGTACATGCATTCCTGGAAAACTGGATTTGCATAAAGGGAACTCAGTTTATAAAGTAACAAATAAGGATATGTTTCCACAGTGGTGAGGGACGGAGTAAGGCTGGGACTAGGGAAGGGATGGGGGGGAGGGGTACAGCGCATCCCGTCGGCTGCTCCCAGGGCTGCGACAGGGAGCAAAGCAGAGGGAACTGTCAGTAGGTGTGGGGTGTGGGATGTGGGGGGCATGGCTCTTGCTGCTATGTGCACCCCATGAGGGTTTCAGGCTGTGGGGCTGTCCCGTGCCCCCAGATCTGCATGCAGGATGAGAGCAAGCCACCACTGCAGCCTGGGGCTGGCAGCAGCACCAGGCTTTTCCCAGTGCTCAGGATGGACCATGGCAATGGGAGGGGGGCTGCTTCCACCCCAAAATTCACTGTACCCTGTGTCCCCCAGGCTGCCTCCTGCAGCTGCCCTGGGAGTGGCCAACACCACCTGCCTGTGGGGACAAGTAGAACCCCAGGGGATTCAGGGCAAGGTGTTGCCAGATGCCTGCAGTCACTGGACTTTGGCTGCTTCTGGGCCCACTGCAGCAAGGGCTAGGGTGAGTGGGGACAAGCTGTACCACACTCCAGGGCTCCACTTGTCCCCACTCACCCCAGCTGCTGCTGCAGCAGACCCAGAAGCAGCCAGCACCACCAACCTGCACCACAGCATGGCACAGCCCAGGGGTTAGGGTGAGTGGGGACAAGTGGAGCCCTGGGGGTTCAGGGCACAGTGCAGCCCAGCAGCTGCAGGCAGCTGGCGTTGGCTGCTCCCAGAGGAGCTGTAGCAGGGGCTGGGGTGAGTGAGGCCCTGTCCTCATGGCCCTTTCCTCTTCAGTCACAGACTTACCTGCTTACGGGAGTGGGGAGCACACCTATGCTGATCACAGAAGAGTGAATTTACCTTGCATATCATGCATTTTGAGTATTTTATAAGAGTGAATTCACATATACAGAACCCACATAAAATTGAGAAAAACCTGTATTTTGCAGGAGAGAGGAATGTAAGTTGGGCTGTTGTTACTGATAGGCCTCATGCCCCTCTATTCACAAAATCTACTTCTAGGGAAGTTTTTAAAAGATAGCTGCTAACACATTTGCATAGTAAATCTAACAATAAGGGCTATTGTTTGGGGCGGGAGGTTCAACACCTTATTCAGTATATTCTAGAACTGCTTTTAATTTCTTGGAGAATAAATGACTGTGTGGTAAATGCCTGCATTAACCCTATAGCTGTCTTGGACCATGCCAAGATGGAGTTCCAGTTCTGCCTTGCAGACAGACCGCCTGCAAGGAATTATTACTGGTGCCTCAACACTTCCATGTTGAATGATTACATTAAGAATTCATTCTAGAGGAATTCAAACATTTTAGTGAATTAAACCAACCTCCTGCTTCCTTTGCTTTCAGTATTATAGGAAACTGCTAAAGTTTTCTTACGAGTGTGTGTAATATTATATGCTTCTGGGAAAAAAAGAAGAAAAAGTGGGATGCAGTAATAGATACTTTAATATGAAAAATGAAGTCTTTAGATGAGGCTTATGGCATGAATACTTTGCCTGATAAGCTATGGAGATTTCTAATATGAGATATGCATTTAATAAATAACTATACTAGAAGGAAGAGTATACTTGGTATAGATTATACCAAGATTATTGGGCATTGGAATAATGTACAGGGAGGCTACTAGCGCATAGGCTAAAGCATAAATCCAACCATAATGAAACTTCATGTATAAGATATTCTCTGGAATACAAATATGAGACAGAGACAAATCAACCAATAGTTCAGTCAATTCTATTTTATTTTGTACAACAAAAATCTGAGGGTTACTAATGGGGAAACAGATATGTTTGTGGACTTTATACCCTTACAAGAAATGTCAGAACCTATGAACTTCACTTCATCAACCTCCCAGATACAAGATTCATGGACTAAATATTGACATTTGATTTATGACACATTATAACCTACCTAACACCTGACTCCCCAGGTACCTCTCCACTATTTACCAGCTACATTCATTCCTCCTCAAGCTTTTTTTACTATTCACTCCATCCAGGAAGAGCATACACCAACTGCAGATGCTTCCTCAGCCTGATAAAGGGTATTTCCTGCAAAGAAGAATTTTTCCAACTATTTGAGATAGTCTAAAAAAAGAAATCAGATTTACCCAGAAATGGAGAATGAAAGTTTAGAGCCCCATTTGTAATGATCTGAAAAAGCTCTGACTTTTAAGGAGATGAACAATACTATATTTCTAGGTAGTAAAGCGATTTTTGTAGACTTTTTTAAAATAAAAGATATACCTCAGTGATCAAATGTTTATAATGATAGCAAAACCCAAAATTCACTGCCAACAACTTTATGTGGATCTATTGTTTCTATCATCCTAAACCAGGCAATGATTCTAAAAATTGTTCTAATTATTAAACAATCTGTTTAATGAATGTAGACATGAAAATCCTAGCCAAAACTTTATAACACAGATTGGAACAGGTCCTCCTGAAGGTAATTCACAAGAAAAACCAAAAACCCCAAACAGACAAACAAACAAACATCAAGAAGATTTCTCAAAATAGACATGGTTCAGATAATGTATATCAGGTTTCTAATATAGTAGGAGCGGGACAAAATTCCTCAAATCCTTACAACTCTTTTAGGACTTGATGCAGAGAAGGCTTTTGATTGCATTTCTTGGAGCTACCTTTCTGTGTATTATTAAAAAAGTGCTTTGGTAAAGAATTCATAAAATGGGTACAGTTGCTATATACAAATCACACTTCAATAATTGGAACCAATAATATGTTACCTGATCCATTTTCCTTTCAAAGGGGGACTCAAGGAGTTGTCCATTACCTCCCCGCCCCTGCTTCTATTTGGTTTAGCATTGGAGCCATTGGATACAATTATAAGCAGGGATTCTGTTTTTTTTCTGATTAAAAAAACCCCAACTTCCATTAAAAAGTAGCCCCCAATCCACATTTTTTGAGATTAAAATGACAAAAAATGACAATATATATAGAAACCCCACTAATATATAAGAGAGAGAGATCTAAATATCTATATATTAGGGGGTTTAATTTTAATCATGGAAAATGTGGATTTGAGGTTACATTTTTAACTGAAAATTGGAGATTTTTTTTTTTGAATTAGAGAAAACCAGGATCCATAGTTATTAGGAATAAGAGTGATATCAAAGACATCAAGGTAGCAGATAGTGAACAGAAGATCCTATTATATGAAGATGACATAGTAATATTTATGTCACAGCCTGAGAGGATCAGTTCCTGACCTCTTAACCATTAATTAACAACTTTAGAATTCTATCTGGGTATAAAATTTATTGGATTAAACCTGAATTACTTAGATGAAATAACTACACCACAAAGGATATGATTAGCAAATGGCAGTTTCAAGGATAATCAGAATATATAAACTTATTTGGTTTTAAAATGTTCAAGGATATTTATATTATCACCTACCCAAAGTTTTTGTTATTACAGGATCTGAACTAATATATCACTTTGGCAGTACCTTTGTGGTGGGGCTGGTAAGCATTTAAAAAATAATGTCTTACCATACAATTCCTTCATCCAACCATATATGGTTCTCTCATCCAACCATATCTATATCTGTATCTATATACACACATATACATACAGCCAGTACATCCATCTTGGAGATGTGATGCATTGCAAGCATTGCTTGATCACATGTTTTGGTCATATTTTAGCATTAATTATTTTTGGAAAGAAATTAGAACTAGAGTTACCATGGTTTTGAATACAGCATGTCACAGCCTGAGAGCATCAGATAAAGCAGTATGAATTTCAGCAAATATGCATGTTCTTCGGTATATCCCTAAAATTAAAACAGAATCCTTCCCAGTTTGCACTCTTACAGTGGGCTTTTTAGTGCATGCAGGATTATATTGCTACATTGGAAAAGTAGGACATCTCCAAAGGGTCGATATTAGGTACAATGAGATGACACAGCTGACATTTTATGGAGAAAGTCATGTTCAGCAAGCTAGCTGCTTTGAAAAGTTTAGTGCAATTCTAAATGAGTTCTTGGAATATTTTGGAACTTAGATTGTTGCTCATTGCAAACCTCTCCTTTCTTCTTCACTTCCTCCCTCTTTTCTACTCCTTTTTTCTTTATTGCTTATTGTCTGAGACAATGTTTGTGTTGACATGTACTGTTGATAGGTAGAGTTTTATAATTTCTTTTCAGTGTTTTTCTTAAATTTGTATATTTTGAGAAAAGAAAAGAGAAAAGAATAAAGAAAAGAAAAGAGGAAATAAAAATACAGTGTCAAAACACCTGCCCTTTTCAAAACAACTCTCCTTCATGAAAACATTTTATAGGAAGTTGGGTCATACTATTATTAGTTTTATTCATGCAATAAAATTAAGACGTGTCAAAAACTTCTGGTGCAGGGTTTGCCATTTGCACATTGATTTTATCTAAACTGGACATGACTAACATGTCTACCCAGACATGAGTAACAAATTGATGTGCATTAGCCTCCACAGGGGGTTATTAGGTCCCAGTCATCACAACATATGCACCAGCTATGACTCATACACATGAAGCCAAAGAGTTATTTTATGAAGACTTGAGTAATAGCATCCCAATAGGACTGCACAGATAAACTAATTATCTTGGGAGACCATAATGCTTGCATAAAACATGCTCATGCATCATAGAGCAAGTAACTGGTCACCACAGCATCAGAAAGACCAAAGGCTTCCTCATCTCATAGTGTGTGAAGCATAATTTATAATTACTAACACAATCTTTCAACAAGCTGCTAAATGCAAAACAATGTGGATACACACTCACCCAAAACAATGGTCTATGCTCTGTTTGATTCAGTTATAAAACTCTTTGAACAAGAGCTCAAAGACATTTTAAGCATCATTCACTTTATGAGGGGTGCAGAGTACTATACTGTGCTGCATAGACTTCTAAAAATCAGATGTTTCTTCAGGTAAGTGTCATTACTCAAAATAAAAAAAATTGCAAATAAAAATCAATACTGTTGGTTTTCATTATTTAGAAAACCAGATAGCATTCCAAAAACAAAAATTAAAAAAAACAAACAGCTAGATTCATGACTAACAGCCAAATAAACTGGGATTTGAGAATGCATGGTTTCTGGGATGTCTCTTAAAGAACAGCATCTAAAATCCTTGGGCTTTATAAAAGGAAAACAGCAATCCAGATTTTGTGGAAATGTTGAAATCATTCAGAAGGCAGGGTACATATGCACCTGTATAGACTAACTAGATAAGATGTATAGAGAAAGATCTTCTAAGTGAAAAGCACATCAGTTAAAAACTTGACAGTATAGTAGCTTAGACGGATGAGTCAGCTCCATTCTCAGTTTCTCAGACCAGTTTTAGGGTGGAGTTATACATTACACTTAGACCATACTAAGGATTCTTAAAATGAAAGTGCCCACAAATTAAAGTTCATTAACTTTTGCTAACTGTCCTCTGAGCATCTTAAAGTCATGCCACTTCAGACATGGAATAACTCTAGGCCGTGTTACTTAGCTCATGCTAGGGTAATTTCAGTTTGCTCCATGGAGATAGAACAAGATAACTGAAGTCTTCCAGAATCCCAGGATGCACCACTCCCAGCACCTCTTCCTCCTGTGATGGGGCAAGCTTTCACGCCTGGTGCAAGCACTGGCCTGCCTCCTGTCTATGAGCCAGCCGTCCACCTCACTTTTCTGCCACGCCTTGATATACTAGTATTGATGTGTTAATTAGGCAGGAGGCTTCCTCGCAGATTGCATCCCAGGTAACTAAACTCAGTTGTTCCTTTCACCCATTAGATGTGGTCCCCTCTCTGGGACCTTTGGCTCCCCTTTAGGCCCTGGCCCCGTCTCAGGCCAGTTGGGACCCCAAGCCTCTTTCCTTTTTGGGTGTCCCTCACAATTGGTCCCTGGCCCTTTTGACCCCTCTCTGGGTCCTGGCCCCAGCAAGAACGAGGCAGGTACCTCAGGTTGGGTCTGAGCTTCATGCCTGGATTTCAGGGATTGGGGATCCCCCATTCCCAGCTCAGGTGCTTCACAAAGCACGCCTGGCCCCACGGGATCACTCACCTCATGAGGCTCAGGTGCTTCAGGAAACTTACCTGGCTTTCCCTGAATTAAATAACCCACCCAAAGGTGAAGGCTGAAGTTAAGGCATCCTGACCCATCTTACACTGGGGAGGTGCTCACTCCTGCATTTACATAGGGACTGCCGCGCCACCAGCAGCCCCACCAGGCCTTTCTGTACTGGCAGGGTGCAATTTTAGGTCATGCCTGGGACCAATGAGGCCTCCAACCCTCCAAGGTATTCCTGGAAGAGCTCAGCAGAGAGATGTTTCTTCTCTCCTGGCTGATCATGAACTGCCCTCAGCTCAGGGAGCTGGGTCTTAAAATGGCCACCCTCATCAGGCATCTGCCCCTCCCTGGCCCAATCCTTAAAGTGGCAGGCACTACCAGTGCCCTGCCACATCTCCCCAGGCACTGATAAAGCCCAGGTAACCATGGCTCCCAGACATTCCCTTGTTCATCAGCTCTTCATAGCAAGCCAGAGCTGCGCAGGCAAGGAATGGTATTAACCATAAGGCCATGTCCAGATGTACATGGATGTTTGACTCCCTGAGGATAACTAGTGGCATCACACCTTGTGCCACTGCTAGTTGTCCCTAGCAAACGGCTATGCTATGTGACCTGAGGCATGCGACACTGGACTGGCCACAGAAACCTTACCTGGGGGCCTCCCAAGTCTGCAACCATGTCACTCCTGCCACGTGGAGCTTGGCTGGCAGTGGAGTGTGGCTCTGGCCAGCCAGGCTCTGGCTTTGGGCAGTGCATGCTGCCACCACCTGCTCTGCTCCATTTGTTTGGTTCTTACCCATGGGTTTGTTTTTGTTTTTGTTTTTTTTTTTTTATCTCAGATACCCTTGTAGCATGGAGAACAACTGAAAGTGTGCTATGTGGCACTGCAGATGTGTCTGAAGCACCACATACCACACTGCCATGCTCATCTGGATGCAGCCTCAGTGTGCAACTGCCACTGAACATCCTAACATTAACACTGCTTAACACTCCACAGATTTAGTATGTTCTATACGTATCATGTAATTTTACTATTATTCTTCAAAAAGCAACCTTGAATCTGTCACAGCACAGCACACCACACCCTGTGTAGCCCTAAACTTCTACCTGGCACAAAAGCCAGATCTTTGCCCACCTAATACACCCTGCCAGTCTGCTCTCTTTTCTTTCACTCCTTCTCCCTCCCTCAGCAGCCTCCTTTTTCTCGTTTCTATTTTGTACACTTGACTAAAGCTTGTGGACACTGTGCACCAAACACTTGTAGGCTTTGCTATATAAATTTGGTTCCCTAAGGTATCTATAAGAAGATCTTTTAATGGTGTTTGTCAAAGTATAGGAGTACTGAGAATCATCTGAACAATTCCAAGTTTCAAATGGCACATACAATTTGTATCGTCTTTGAATGCCACTATCCAGGAATTACTGATTAGTAATCTGTTATTCCCAGATGACTGAGCTTTTTAGTTGCACATACACTTGAAGACATCCAGTCTATAACTGACCATTTTGAATGTGCAGTTAACACTTTTTGTTAATGGTGAGCCTAAGAAAAACTCAAGTTATATATCAACCAGTTTTAGGTCAGGCTATACCGAATAGTTTGTTGCAAGTAAAGACTCTCCTTTCTGAGTTCTTAAAACAACAAACAAAAAGTATTAGCTTGGCAGCCTATTATCTACTAATACCTACCTTGAGTGTGAGATTTCCCAAATTATAACAACAGCCGATACTACTAATATGAGCCAACAGTGTGTCCTTGTTGCAAAAAAGGCTAACGGCATATTGTGCTGCATTGCTAGGAGTGTTGTCAGCAGATCAAGGGAAGTGATTATTCCCCTCTATTCAGGACTGGTGAGGCCACATCTTGATTTGTGTGTTCAGTTTTGGGCCCCCCACTACGGAAATGATGTGGACAAATTGGAAAGAGTCTAGCAGAGGGCAATGAAAATGGTAAGGAGGCTGAGGCACATGACATGAGGAGAGGCTGAGGGAACTAGGCTTATATAGTCTAGAGAACAGAAGACTGAGAGAGGATTTAATAACAGCCTTCAAGTACCTGAAAGGGGGTTCCAATGGAGCTAGACAGTTCTCAGTGGTGGCAGATGACAGAACAAGGAGCACAGTCTCAAGTTGCAGCAAGGGAAATTTAGGTTAGATATTAGAAAAAGGGTTCTCGCTAGAAGGGTAGTACAGCACTGGAACAAGCTACCCAGAGGGATTGTGGAATCTCCATTCTTGGAGGTTTTTTAAGGCCTGGCTAGGCAAAGCTTTGGCTGGAATGATCTGGTTGAGGATGGTCTTGCTTTGAGCAGGAGGTTGGACTAGATGACCTCCTGAGGTCCCTTCCAACTCCCATTTTCTATTATTCTATGATTCTACCTTTAACAGTTTATAAAGGTGTCTCTGGAAAAAAATACTATGTTTACCTATACACAAAGTTAAATGTGTATTGTACTATAGTATTACTAACATTATTTTACAGGTTCAAATCATAGAGTATCAGTGGCACATCAGGCATCTTAATCAATTACACATGCTTCCTCCATTCCATTTGTAACATCTGATGACAAAACAGAGGTGTTTCCAAGATTTCAAATAAACGATAGTAAAAGCTTACTAGCAGATTGTAAGAGCTTCTTGATTAAGTCTCATCTTCCTTGGCTGGACACCTTGTAGAAAAAAAATGAGTATGGAATTTTAAAGTTGATTCCATTTCTTCCTTTTTACACTGCAGATTTAAACAAGAGACACGCTATGTTCCAGAAAACTCTATGTATAGAAAAAGAAATGGAACCTAGGATTCATGATTCACCATCCATATGCTATACCACTCTTAAACCATACTAATGCACAAACACACGGAAGTTTCAGTTGATAGTGCATAGTTTGGTAAAAACATGTAAGAAGAGGCTACACAAGACAGAAATACTTGGACATATTTACAACATGTTGTCCAGGAACCTAAAATAAGTAATTAAAAAAGCCAGGAGAGAAATGCAAAGCAAACAGTTTTGGAGCCTCTCAGTAGCTTGAGTATAATATAAGCAAGTGGGCTTGTAAATAAGGAATTGATTATGCACAAACCCACCATTAAAGGTTAAGGAATCCTACTGCTGCATTCTTGTGCATTGCTATCACCATGAGATTTATATTTTATGTGGAATCTTCATTTTTCTATTAAAGTGTTAAAATAAAATACAATTAGTAGTTGCCTAATGGCTAAAAACCTGAGAGATGAAGGTTGGAATCCTAATCCCATTTAAATCAATGATAAATCTTTAGAAGTGACAAGATTTTAATGCTAGGATTTATTCCTAAATCCCAGGTGCATCAGTAGGCAGCTAGGAGTCACCAATAAAGTGAATTCAGCTCTCCTTGTCATAGTTTCTCTATGTGTAACATGGGGATAATGATACTTACATCTTGCTTACAAGGATAAGAGCCTGGAGATCTTTATATGAAAATACTCTATGAGGTGCAAGTTAGTAAGGTAGTCTTATTATATTAGGGAAAGGCATTAATATTTGTGAAGTCTTTTGTTTATAATACCTACTGTTCACTTCTACATGTAGGGCTCTTGTGATTGCCTGATTTCAGTCTTGCCTGTCAGTTGTTTGCTTATTAAGTACTATTGTAGTATGAATGGAAAGAATTACTATTTCCAGCCCAAAATTTGTCACCTTATCATCTGTATTTCATAAGCAAAAATGATATCTTGAGTTGTTGATGCTTTTTAAAAGTTTGGCACACCATTAGAAATATTCTTCAGGTGTACAAAATTAAATATGTAAGAAAACTCCATAAAGCCTACATAAATTTCTACAACCCTCAGGCTGGAATAACACACCAGGGAGATGGAAGGGTCTAGGCCTTGCCTATGAATCATGAACATTTTTAATATAGCTTGGGAAAAGGAAACATGCATCTTGCCCAGCTAATAAGAAATACTGTAAGATTATGTCTTTTTCCTATACTTCTGTGTTATAAATTCCCTGACAACCATCAGTGTTGCACTGAAGGGTGGTCATGCATTGTTATAACATCATGAGTCTTGATCACTAGTTTTGTTTTAAAAGACTTTGTTTAATCTTTGAGCCACACTAATCATTTGTTTCCTACAATTGTAATCAAGAAAACAGATATTACCTATTAAGATTTCCTTGCCTTTGTACCTCTCTCATTGCATATTCATCCTTAACTAATTGACAAAGAAATAATCTGCTCCAACACTGTGCTCAACATACACTTGCCATCATATGTATACAATGAATCCTTCATCGTTATCAAGTCTTGTTTCACTGTAAATTTGCCTGCAGGGATAAAACATTTCTACCTTGAAATAAAGAGAAGTCACAATGTTTCAGCAGCTTGCTTCTGAAAGATAGAAAGTATATGGACTTATTTTGGCAAGGAATAAAACATTCCTTACCACCACGCTGAAACAGTAGTTAATAGAGTGTTATATACCAACCCCACCATTAATGTACACACAGAGAAAAATGGATTAAAAGAATGCTAAAGCTGCAAAAAGAAACACACAAAGAATCAATACATTGCAGAACTTAGGCTGCTTTTCATGTATAACAGCTTACAGAAGAAAAATGGTGAGATTCATGAACCTTGGGTTCCATTCGATGTTCTGGAGCATAGCATATGCAATTAGTCACAAGTTACAGTGCACAGAGAGGGTGTCTGGTTTCTGTGCTTTGATAGTTGCCACAAGGGGTCAGGAAGGACCTTGTTTCCCCTTCTGCTGCCACAGATGCTGGGAACGTGGGGGAAGGAACGTTATCCCCACAGTCAAATTGGCACAGATTAAATGTGTGTGTGTATGAAGGGGTTGTCTTCCTCACTAGCAAAGGTCATGATCCTATTCTTTGGATCTATCAAATGTATTCATTAACTGTTTTCTGTCCTTACAATATGGCATTGTCCTTATCCCCTTACTTTATCTGTAGCAAATTAAAATATTCTTTGTATCTCAGGGCATTGAGCCTAGTAATTGTATGAAAGGTTTGTTGGTACAGATTTTATAACTGGTTAGACAATGGGTGTTAAATGTATGGTTTTTGGGCCAGATCCAGCCTGCAGAGCCATTTGACTCAACCCATGGGGCTCCCAGGAGCCTGGAAACGTTGGGGAAGGATCTGCCACTGAATTTCCAGTTAGGGAGCCCCACTGGAGATGCGTTTATGGCAGAAGGCAGGAGGTGAGTGATGGCTTCATTAACTGTCCCCCTCCCATGCCACCACTAATAGGAGGAGCAATTAGTGACACAGAGGGGGGACAAGGCTGAGCTATTCAATGAATTTTTTGCCTCAGTGTTCCTGAACAGAGCTCAAGATAACTTTCCTAATGGGTTCATAGATGGGCATCAGACACACACCAGCCTACCAGTTGTCAATGCTGACTTGGTGTAGTCACTTGAATGGACTGGATGCGTTAAAGTCAGCAGGCCTGGATGAGCTGCATCCAAGAGTACTGAAGGAATTGGCCGGTGTCATAGTAGAACCACTGGCACAGCTGTTTGAGTGAGCAGAGGACTGGAAAAGGGCCAATGTGGTCCCTATTTTCAAGAAGGGGAGGAAGGACAATCCATGTAATTATCGGCCAGTCAGTCTCACCTCCATCCTTGGAAAAGTCTTTGAAAAGATTATGAAGGATCATATTTGTGGGATTCCAGCGGGAAAAATAATGCAGCAGGGAAACCAGCATGGATTTGTAGCAGGTAGATCATGTCTGATCAATCTGGTTTCATTTTATGACAGGGACACAAAATGCTTAGATGCAGGAGTAGAGGTGGATGTAATTTTCTTGGACTTTAGCAAGTTTTTTGATATAGTATCTTATCCCATTCTCATAAATAAATTAAGAGACTGTGACATAGATGTTTACATGGTCCAGTGGGTGGCAAATTGGCCTAGTGGTTACACCCAGACAGTGGTAGTAGATGGGTCAGTATTGACCTGAAAGGATGTGGGTAGTGGGGTCCCGCAGGATTCAGTCCTTGGACCTGTACTCTTCCATATCTTCATCAGTGACCTGGATGTGGGTGTGAAGTGTACTCTGTCCACGTTTGTGGATGATATTAAATTGTGGGGTGAAGTGCACACTCCGGAAGGTAGGGAATGATTGCAGGCAGACCTGGACTGGTTAAAAAAGTGGGCAGTACACAATAGGATGCAGTACAACAAAGACAAATGCAGAGTGCTGCACATAGGGGGCAAAAATATCCCGCGCATCTACTGGCTGGGAAGTTACTCTCTCAGCAGCACAGAAGTGGAAAGGGATCTCCGAGTCATAGTGAACGAAATGAACATGAGTCGTCAGTGTGACAAAATCATTAGCAAAGCTAACCACGTTTTATCATGCATCGGCAGATGCATGACAAATAGATCCAAATGGGTGATACTTCCCCTCTGTGGCATTGGTCAAACTGCAGTTGGAGTACTGCATCCAGTTTTGGACACCATACTTCAAGAAGGATGTTGATAGACTTAAGAGGGTCCAGAGGAGGGCAACTCATATGGCTAGAGGCTTATAGGACAAGCCCTATGAGGAGAGACTGAGGGACCTGGACCTCTTCAGCCTCCACAAGAGAAGGCTGAAAGGTGATCTTGTGGCCACCTATAAATTAATTAGGGGGATGTAGCAAGGGATTGGAGATGCTCTGTTCACCAGGGTGCCTCTTGGGGTACCAAGAAACAATGGTCACAAACTGACAGGGAGCAGATTTAGGCGACATATCAGGAAAAACTTCTTCATGGTAAGGGTGGCCAAAATTTGGAATGGGCTTCCAAGGGAGGTGGTGCTCTCCCCTACCTTGCGGGTCTTTAAGAGAAGGCTGGATAGGCATCTGTCTGGGTGTCACCTGAACCCAGCACTCTTTTCTGCCTAAGCAGGGGGTCAGACTCCATGATCTGTTGAGGTCCCTTCCGACCCTAACATCTATGAATCTATGAATCACTCACACCACTACTGTTGGGACTGAATCTGGCTAAGAGGTTCTTTGTATCTAAATCCAGCCTGTGTGGAGTTTGGCAGTCTGAATCCAGCTTGGGAACGTGAGGAGTTTGACACCCATGGTCTAGACAAACACTTGTATAGGATAGTGAGGTAGAGGTGATCCTGCCTTGAGCAGGCGGGTGGACAGATGGCCTTCTGAGGTTCCTTTCAGCCTATTATTCTATGATTTCTCCTCCTTTACCCCCCAAGTCTGTCCCTTTCTCCTATGTTCCAGCCCTGTTTCTTCCCCTCCACAGTTCCCTGTGCTAGGCCCTTCAGCTTCTAAATCACCCTCCTGGGGGTTTCATTCTAGTCTTTCTACTCAGCTAAGCACAGACTCAGGCTCTTGGTCCCAATCTGCTCCCTTCTGGGAGCCTGGTACCTAAGCCAGCTTCTCCCCCAATTTGGCCTAAAAACCTTTGAGAACACAGGAAGACACCTCTCTCGTGTTCAAGTATCTGTGTCTACATCACCAGGACAAACAGCAAGCAGGTATAATTGCTTAACTTTGGATATTGCTCAATACAGACTAGGTGTACAGAGATTTTATTTGACAAATATTAACACTTTTCTATTCAGCATGATCTCCTTTCACCCTTTGTTTCATTTTTTTTTTTTTATCTCAAAGCACAAAGAAGAGGATCAGTGTAAGTTTCCCAGTGAACAGGTATAAGTGTCAGAAACCCATCTGCAAGGCATGCCCAGACTTGGAGTTTCTGTCCTACTGCATTACTTCTAGGCACATACCAAGGTTTGTCCTGCCAGCCTCAGCTCCTTATCCCTGCAACCTCAGCTCCACTGCCCTTATACCAGACCTCACAGCTGCAGCAGGGGAATATTTGCCAGCTCTAGGTGGATTCCCTTTGGACTGTGAAAGAATTTTAGGTTCCCCTTTTTGTAGAATGGGTAGCCTGAAATATCATGTGCCCAAAGATGACTCTTCACCACAAGCAATCCGTAAGGAGACAAACAACAAAAAGATGTATTAATACAAAAAGAACTGACCGTAAGTTTGAAGCCAAAACAAGAAGACAAATAGAGCTTCTTACCCTCTCATCTGGCTACCACCTCGACCTTTGAGGGTCTTGCCAGTGTTTTCAGAAATCACCCGTCCTGCTGATACTTCCAGTCCTGATTGCTGGGGAGCCTGGACTCCTCCAAAGCCTGAGAAAACCCAAAGACCTTGACCACTTTACAGATAGCACTTAAAATAACTTGAAGCCAGACCCTCTCCCTTCAGCATAGTCTCAGTTCCTAATGAATCTGAAGCAGAAATGAATTTAAGCAAAAATTTCTCTCCCTGGGACATCTGGCATTCTTCTAGCTGAACCATTTCTCTCAGATACCTTCACTGTTGCACAGTTGTTTTTTTCCTGATTACAAGCAGACAATAACCTGGTTGCCCATCCCTAAAATGGCTCCTTCTGTCTGTGGTTGGGAGTGGCAATTGCTCTTGGCCTAACATCACAATGGCCAGAGTTATTGTGCCAGGAACACAACTGCCAGAAATTAGCAATCATGCCTACTTTCTTTTCTTTGAGCATGCATCTCTCAGTTCCCTTGATTGACCGTGACATAAATCATAAAGATATAAACAGACAGTAAAACATACTCAAGACAGAGACAAAAGCAACAGAAATGGATAAAGAATAGCATAGACTTTTCAACAAGACCACACATGCCAAATCAATTGAACAAAACACAAGACAATCTGTATAATACTTCACAAAACCATCAAGATTTGGTGAAGTTTGTGACAAACAGAGATAACTATAATGTACTCCTTGACTTTGTTTGCACACATGGCTGAACTATTTTTGCTAAAATCTTCAAAAAAATACTGAATCTAAGATACAACTCAACACTGAAACTTAAGTCTGAATGATTACAATTTGTCAGTTATAAGCATCCAAAACCACCATCTTGTAATAGCAGTTTCCTATAGAAGGGAACAGTCTCGGAGTCAGCAGGCAGTCACAGGGAAAATAAGAGAACCAGCCATCTACAGTATATATGTCATTGTTTCATATCTGAGCAGTTCACAATTTTTTAATATATGCAAACTCAAAATATCCACTTACAGCAGAATACTACAACCCCCATGTTACTAATGGGAACAGAACCAGAAAAAAAGTTAGTACATCTAATTGATCTGTTACAGCTGTGTCTTAAGTAGGATTTGGGCAGACATTGGTCCCCGAAATTTGAAGGCAATGAAATTTCCTTCTAGCCCCTAGGGCATCAACATTTTCACCAGTAAAGTTCCTTAAGTGTTTAGTTTTCTTTGTACATGCCTAGAACAGATGCCAATTTAGCCTATCTCCACATATGTGGTCATTAAGGACTGACAAACTAGGTTTCTCCCTACATCCCTAAATGTTCTAATCCAGGACATTGAGCAGACCAAGCACAATCTGACAGCAGTACATTCAGAACAAAACAAAGTCTGAGGAACTGTTGGTGATGGTGGCCACTTTTAAAGCAATAGCTTTGTAATTATAGTATTCACTTAGGAAGTGGTAAATTGGGTTCAATGACCAGGCATGTTCCTGGGATATGGTTCTGTGATCCAGCTGTACAACTTCCAAGGTAAGTACCCTATTATAAATAGTTACATAAAGATACTGTGACCACCAGGAATGAGTGACCCAGTTATCTGCATTCACAAAGGAATAATTTAAGGACCTATGTCCAGAAAGTTTGCTTCAGATTGTGAATCCTATTTTTTTCATAGGCCTTAAGTCAGGGTTGCTGGTAGGTGTCTAAATATATACATTCTCTCTTTGGTGTTTCCTCTTGAGAAGCTTAGGCTTCCCAATAATTTGACTGCTATTCCCAGGTACCTTCCCTATGTAATGCATAGAGAGTATAGTCATGGAATCTGGATTTGCAAATGTCACTCTGGGAGCCTGATACCTAAGATGTGGTAACACTCATCATCCTACTGAAGAAGCCTTGTGTATCTGTCCTTAAGTGACTCACATAAGAAATCTATGGTAGAGCAAGCTGCTGAACACTGGGCTTCTAGGGAACACCCTGATTATAAGATCACCCCTCTCACTATATGCTTTTTCTTTAGCTGGTTTAAGTATATGACTAAAATGTCTCTTCATAACAGCCAAGATTACCATTTCCTAGAACACCAGTGAACACAAGTGACCCCCCCCACATACAGAGAGATAAGGATATTTGACTTTCCAATAGCTTTTAAGATAGACAAGTTTTCAATTTATACTAGAAATATCTTAACATATCCCTGTCATGCTCCGGCTGGGCTCTGCAAGCTCTGCCCAGCAATAGGTGCCGCCAAGCACTCTTTCTTCCATCTGGGAAAGCCCCTGTTTGGCCTGCTGCATGGCTCCTTGGCCATGTGCTCGAGAGACCCCGCTGTATGGCCCCTGGCCATGTGCTGGGAAGACCCCATCCTCATGGTCTCTGGCCATGTGCTAAGCCCCGCCCCTGTGGGGAACCCGGTGGACCAATCGAAAGGGCTTAAATCCAGGCTTGTCATCAGGCCTATAAAGCTGGGGCGGAGTTCTCCACCCGAAAAGAAGAGTGGAAAGAACAGCAGAGCAGCGCGCAGCATCCATCACCCGCTCAGCTAGCCGAGAAGCCGGAGCTTCCATCGCTCACTGGGAAGGCCTGGCCAACTTCCCACGGCTTCTCCTGTCTCCGGAGAACAATTTGCCGATCGGTTTTCTTTTGGTTCTCGAGGCGTCCACCACTTTATTGTTTTCCCGAGAACTGTCGAGTTTTTTCGCGCATTCATTCCAGCGAACGGGACGGATGCTCGATCGTTTCCCCAGCCTCACCTGAACATGGATCCAACGAGTTTGTTATTTTCTTCCTTTCATCTCTTGCCTGGATTGGGATGGAATCCGCCCTGCAGCCATGTTTACACCAGTGGTGTACAAGTAAGAAACGTTGTCTGTCGTCAGTTCGGGATTGAGTGTCGTGTGTAACCAAGTGTAACTGCCTGCGCAGCCACATCTATATCAGTGGAGTGCATGTAAAAAGGGACTAAATAAAAGAAAGTACTTTTGCAACCGTTACGAGTCCACCTCTCCCTCTCACTAAACTAACATCAGGGGATCAGAACCCCGGGGCTATAGCCACAGCCTGGCTCGCGCCCCGCACAATCCCCAAACAAGAAGTTTTGGATGTTTTATTCATACGTTAGTCACTTCTTTATAGCATTATATATTCCTGCAGTTTACATACCCGAAGTAGTTCTAATCCATGTCTCTTGTTTGGATATCACTAGGAAATTAGTGTTGGAGCAAAGGTTCATGAATAGTGCATTCTTTCTAACCCTTCTGGGACTTTTTAGTGGTCTGGAGAGCTAGTCAGCATAATGAATTATTAGCACACTAAGCTACTAAGCCCTGAAGCTGACTACTTAGTTTTCTAGAATTAGGGCAACATTTAAACTCACTAAAACCATAGGAATAGGATTTCTATGTTCAGTTTATAAAGAAGATTCAGATTAGAGTGCTATTTTCCTGATGCATTTCTCCCAATATTAATTCAGTTCCATTTTCTATCATGTTAAGCTTTTCAGGTGGAGTTCCTTATGAGTGCTTACAGAATTTACATTTTTTCACATGATGAAGCCCCTGAAAGCACTCTACAGCCATAATGTAACAAACATTCACTGATGCAGAGGGCTTTTAAAATGGCTGATCACATGAAAATTTAACCCTTGTCTGCTGCAGTATCAGACAGGGGTGCTCTAAGGCAAAGTGTCCTAAGGAACATGTGTACAGGTTTCTTGTAAGAGTTATTTTTGGCTGATTCCACCCACATCCCATGTGACTTTACAGGCTGGACTGTGCTCATGTGGGTGAGCAACATCCTTGCCCCATCCCCGGGGCTGACACAAAGAGGAGACAGAAAACCTATCCCCCCCGCCACATGTGGCTCCCCCAGCTACCTCCCTTGGGGTCTTGGGGATTTGGACCATGAGGTGAGAGGGGGGGCTCTATTTCTCCATCCTTCTCCAGCTCTGGGTTCAGCAATCTCTGCCACTGTCACAATGCTGGCGGGGGGGGGGGGCAGGGGGGGGGCAAGAGGGCCCCCCCCGC
>NW_017729032.1:91107865-91120835 GCF_001723915.1 Gavialis gangeticus
GGGGGGGGGGGGCAGGAGGCAGCAAGAGAGCTCCCCCTGCCATGTGGGCCCAGCTAGGCTTCCCAGGACCCCAGCAGGGGTAGATGAGGAGGAGAATGTACAGTGGGGGGGCTCCATCCCCCATTCTCCTGCCCAGCTGCCGCTGACAGTTGCTAGCTAGTTGGAGGCGGGGAGGGGGTTGGGAGATGGCTAGTCTGGCAGCCACCTGGGAGACTGCTGGAGTGCCCCTGCCTGCTGGCCAGGGCTGGTGCAGACAGGCTCTGAGCTCTCCTACTCAACAAATGAACATCTGGGGTAGTAGTCAGAGGGTCAGCAGCCTGGGGTAGTAGTCAGAGGGTCAGATAAGCCTCGATAGTCCCTCCATGACATCCTGGATCCAGGCTCTGGGCAAGCAGCAGACTTTCCAAGACAACAGGTCAGATCAGCAGATGTCTCCCTCTGTGCCCCACAGACAGGAGTTTCCAACACCATCACTCATTGCTTCTTCTTGGTGAGCATCTTGATCCTTCCCACTTTGGTGACGTCTAGCCTGTCCTCCTCCACCAATGGAATGTACTCCTCCCTCTCTGTTGCTAGGGCTGCATATCTGTCCTCTAGACAGACCACTTCAGGTAGAGGTGAGGATCACTACTTGCTGCCAGAAGTCACAAGCCTAAAGCTTCCACCCTCTTGAGTGTCCATGTCCTCTCTTCTCTAGCACTGTGTATTGCATTTCTTCCTCCATACTCTCAGAGGTCTCCTCCAGCATTGAATCAATGAACTCCTCATAGTGGAGAATGCTTTGGAGCCTTGTCACCTCCTCCTGTAGTTCTCTTGCCTGTTCCCTGAGAGACACCACCAGGAGGACCACTCAACTCACAGACACTCCCTGACCTGGCCATTTCTGGAAGGAACCTGCAACCTGCAGTCCCCACAGCGCCAAACCTGGACCTGGGTGGAAGCGCCAATAATGAGCAGTCATGCCTGGACTGAAACCTCACAGATGTAAGGAGAGGCAGTGGCAGTGGCTCTGGCACTGCAATGTCCTCCATCCAAACTAAATCAGTTTAGTTCTTCTCTACTCCCAAGTAAATAACCCTAGTTCTTTCAGCTCTTCCTCATAAGCCTTGTCTCTCAGAGACATTAGAAATGTTCAGTACTTTAGCCTGCAAGACTGAATAATCAAATTGCAGTGGACTGTAAAGAAAACAAAAACAAAAACAGGCTGCTGGCTAAAATGTGGACTCCCAAGCAAGACCATAGTCAAGCCTAGGCTTTAACTAAAAATCTATTTTTAAAACATGTTTCCATTTCTGACATGTATGTTAAAGTGAAAGGATGCAACTACACAAAGATAGGTATAACAGAAGGAGTGAATAGCAGATCCTAGGTGCTTACCAGTTCTTGACAAAAAGTTGATTTTCTAGGACTTCAGTCCTATTATTTAACACAATACTTTCTTTAGTTAAAGCAATAGTTTCAAAATCATGTTCAAAGTATTACTTTCATTGCAAAGAGAAAATAAGTCCTTTGGTTAGTATGTGGGGAGAATTTTGACTGAATATTTTTATGACATCTTCTATTTGAAATTCTGAAGAGCAGAAAACACAGTTAGTTCTACCATGGGACATACTATTTGTTATATCTTTAAATAGTCAAGGCCTGAATGAAAATAAGAAGCTCCTACCCTCTGAAATAGACAGAACAGTTCAAGTAGTAAGCCTCTACTAGTGACCAAAATGTGCAAATGCCTGAATGTACAGCAAATTCTCAGGAACTGAAACTAGTAACAACAGCCATAACACTTCCTTCTCCTTTTTTCCTCCTGCAGATAGTTATCTTACTTCAAGTGGAGAGTTTTGTTTAAACATTTGTTACCCTGTGGCCCTAGTTTAGCTGTTGTGAATAAAGCTAAACTTCCCCCCTCCCCAATTAAATCATTTACTGATTTTTCAAGTCAACCTCTGATCTGGCCACACACAACAATGAATTACTGAATTCTTCAAATTGGCAAGCAAGGCATTCCTAGCTAGACAAAACCACACATACACACACTCATCCAAAACACACCAGGTCCCTATGATCTACAGTGTGGCCTTCAGATATAATCAGATATGCACCAAGAACACTTATGACAGCTACCTTGTCAACCTGAAAACTGCCTTTATCCAATAAGAACACACCATCAGAGAAATAGACTGCATCTTTGTAACCTAGCGGAATAGCAAAAAGAATACCTCTCCCCCACGTTCAATGTGCACTTCTGGTTGTCACCAGCCACACCACACTGGAAACAAGAAGAATCATCATCAAGCAATTACAACTTATCCTCAAAAAGGATCAGACCTTGTGAGAACTACTCTTAGCCCTTTCCTTTTCCAGGTTCCCCATCTGCCCCTGCTTTCAAGCATCTCCCTAGCTTCACCCAACTCATCATCAAAAGCAAACTCCCTGCTGATCAACAGATGAGTCATAGCCCTGCCTTAGCAACAGATGCAAGTGTTCAACACATCTCTACAGTCAGAACATTCAACACCCCCAATATCAAAACCATCATAACCAGAGATCCTTGTTTTCTCTGATAAAAAAATCCCCAAGTTTTGGATTAAAGGAAGTAACCCCAAATTCACAATTTTCTGCGATTAAAATGAAACACCACTATCTATCTATCTATCTGTGATGTTTTTTTTTAATCATGGTTAAAATGTAGATTTTGGGTTACTTTTTTTAATCCAAAAATCGAGGGGTTTTTTAATCAGAGAAAACCAGGACCCCTGGTCATAAACATAAAGTTTAGCAAATTATCTAATGTCTTTTTTAAAAATTAAGAATAAAAATAAAATGATTCAAAGTAAAACATACTCCAAAGGGTGTCTCTTCTAAAAAGCTTTTCATCCATATGTTTTTTTTAAATTACAGCCATCAATCAGGTGCTACTCTTCATTTCATAAAGTATAAATAAGATTGTATATAATAATTCTTATTTTATTCAGTTTGAGAAACTTGTAAGCATAAGTGACACAAAAGCGCTTATAGTAGGGAGGCAAAATTCCACACCACCACCACCACACCCACCCTCACCTGTGCCCCCACCTCTCCCATGCTGCCGGGCATTGGATCCAGCCGGGTTTCAGCCCCATTCCCTGCCATTGACGTAGAAATCATGCCACCACCCCCACCCCCACTGGTGCCAGGCCCTGGCTTTGGCCAAGCTGGAGCCCTGTGCTCCATGCCCCACTGCCAGCACAGAAATCTGGGAGGGCACATACCCCGTCCATGCCTATCTGATGAATCTCCAATGTTTGTAGGTCTGAAGTGGACTAGTTTCTCTATGTATAAGAACACTGGATAGCAAGGAATGTAAGCAAAACTTTAAAAATATTATCAGATTGTAGATGTAAATATATTTAGTTATATTCACAATTTCCTCTTTGCTGATTTTATTTTTTAAAGGAACTGCATGGATGTTTCAGTGCTGTTCCATATTACCTTACTATAAATTAAGAGATTAAGCTCTGAGCATATGGTTTAGCAGACTGACTTTACAAAAACTGATGAGCTTCACTGGAGAACCAGACTGACATTATACAGTACCAGAAATATTAAACCAAATGAGATATGGATATTGGTTTTACTAATTAAATTAGAAGATTTTTTAAAATGTGATGAACATTCTAAGTGCATTAATAGCCCCTCCAAATTACACTTTAAAAAAAAAAATCTTTTTTTTTTTAATGTGCTAAACTAAATTTTGGACTTGAGTTTTAATACCTAATGTTGGTACTGACATTTTATGGAAGATGAACAGGAGAGTAATATTCAACTGTTTATGCCCACATTCATTTTTGTGTTCTTTCCATTATTTTCCTCACTGCTTAGTAATGACTGATAATGATTTTCTACAGATTCTTAGCATGTTTAGCCAATTGTCTCTCCAAAATTGCTTTCACTCTTTGGCTACTTCCATATGATACATTTATGCTGTGATTATCACATTCATTGCAGCATCTATAGGAAGAGTGTTACACACACACGATGCATGTGAACCAGCAGCATACCTACAGGCTGGGGAACTCCCTTCTCGACAGCACAGAGGCAGAAAAAGATCTTGGAGTCATTATAGACTCCAAGATGAACATAGGCTGCCAATGTGGAGGTGCAGCCAGGAAGGCTAACGGCACCCTGTCATGCATCCACAGATGCATTACGAGCAGATCCAAGGAGGTGATCCTTCCCCTCTATGCGGCACTGGTCAGGCCGCAGTTGGAGTACTGCGTCCAGTTCTGGGCACCGTACTTTGAGAGGGATGTGGACAACATGGAAAGGGTCCAGAGGAGGGCCACTCGCATGATCAGGGCAGCAGGGCAGGCCCTATGAGGAGAGGCTACTGGACCGGAACCTGTTCAGCCTCCACAAGAGAAGGCTGAGGGGGGATCTAGTGGCCATCTATAAACTGGCCAAGGGAGACCAGCAGGCAATGGGAGAGTCCCTGTTCCCCCGAGCACTCCTGGGAGTAACAAGGAATAATGGCCATAAGTTGATGAAGAGGAGATTCAGGCTAGATATCAAGGAGGCGCTACTTCACAGTCAGGGAGGCTAGGATCTGGAACCAACTTCCAAGGAAAGTGGTGCTCGCTCCTACCCTGGGGGTCTTCAAAAGGAGGCTGGATAATCACCTAGCTGGGGTCATTTGACCCCAGCATTCTTTCCTGCCATGGCAGGGGGTCGGACTTGATGATTTGCTCAGGTCCCTTCTGACCCTTCCAACTATGAAACAATATAAGAAGCCACAAAATGAGGAGCCATAAAAATATTCTACATATAACACAAGCCATAAAAATATTCCACATATAACACAGATCTTTTTTATGGCTCATATGCAGGGCACTTTAACCTGAGTGTATACCTACAGCCTTCAATCAGTTGATTAGCGGCCTGTTGAGGGGCTAGTGTTCAGGGAAGTCAAAGGCTTCTACACCAGGGACTTTAAACCTTTCACTGAGCAGCTCTGGCTAGGCATCCCAGTACAGAGGAACAGAGGTTTCCCCGCCAGGACTTTAAACCTCTCACACAGCAGTTCTGGCTGGGCAGCCCAGTGTAGGGAAACAAAATCTCCTGAAAGGGGGAGAAGGAGAAGAAAATGTTTCCGCTTCCAGGGACTTTAAACTCCACAGAAAGTAGCTCTGGTTGGTTAGGTCTGGGGACTGCACTGGGGTCTGGAACCAGCCCTGGTGTGGTTCCCATTGAGCTGACAGCCTGCTGATTGTTGACCACCCTAGCTTTCAACTTGCTGGCGAAAGAAGGAGTCTGAGATCCTGATCCCAGATTCTCCTGCGCTAGCAAGTACGGAGTAATTTGGACCTGATCTCTGATCCTAAAATCATGCATCCTGCCATGCACAGGTGGCATTATAGGAGGTGTGATTATTGGGATAAGAGATGAGATTCTACGTACCTTCAAATGAAGCTCTGCCAGTGTCCTTCCTTGAACATTTTTGGACTGGGCATAAGCCTAAATAGAAAGATGTCTCACCAAAAATATTAGCAACAAGTTTGATGTATTTCTAGTCTATCAGCTATTTTTATGGGGGTTTTTTGAATAATTTTGCTAACTTAAATATTTATTTTATTTTTATAGATTTACACGTGTGCACGCGCACACACATACAGAGTAAGAAGTTGACTTAGCAACATATGTATGTTCTCAGTGACTGCTTGTAATCCCCCAAGTCTCTCTTCCACTTGGCTTTAGTATTGTTTTCCTAATATTTAAGTACCAGATCTGAAAGCAAAATAATCTGTTTAACCTATTCAAATGGTCCTATGCCTCTGTGCACAAAGAGAGACTGGCCCTATAAAGCATGTGTGCTCTGCCTCTTCAGCAGTCTCTCCCAAATCTTAACTAAGCACTCCAAAAGGGCTGAATGGTGGTGAAAGGAACAACAGGAAGAAAGTATAGTTCAAGACAGACAGGCAGGTTTCTCAAGTTTCTCCTCTTTCAGTTGAAAAATTAGGAGACGGGGAGAAAATTCACAGGAAAAAGGAACATGTATGATACACAAAATGTATCTTTTATTGTTTTCACTTTTCTATTGCTTTACCTTCTCTTCTCTGGAATCACCCATATATTTGAGACTGCTTTCCTTGGCAGAGCCAAACCGGGTTGTTTTTGAACTTGGATGGATACAAAGACCATCTACGGCAGGTCCAGTTCAGAACCTGTGTCCCCTCCAGATTTCAAACTTGAAGGGGGCATGAACACAATAGCATAACTGAGGAAGGGGAACAGGGGAAGCAGCCCTTGGTAGTGCCATAGTGGCAAAGCACATACATCACTTCCACCACAGCAGTGGCTAATTGCATCACCTCAACTAGCAAAGCAAGAGCTGGAGTTGCTTCCCCATGCGTTGCAGATGCCCTAGGCACAGGGCTGTGCTGGTACCCCTCTATACGAGCATTTAATTCCTCCATCTTTGTACTAGAAAACTGAGCCAGAAATTATGTCTTCTAACTCAGTCAGTTTTGCAACTCTACTGCACTAGAAAGGGAAGAAAGAACTTACCAAGATAGATTGCGAAGCTACCTTTTCTAACATTTTTCCTTCATACACTACATGAAATCAATCATACAGTAAAATTAAATATTTAATCAACTGGTAATTAATTTATGAACCTTAATGTGCAGTATCCCATCATGGAAACAGGATGTAAAATACTATGATTACAAAACAGCCGGGTATTTTTCAATGAAATTATGTTTATTGGGAAATGGTGATATATTTAAACTACACCTTTTCCACAAAAAATATCAGTTTAAATTAAAATTCTGTCAGGGAGGTTGCTTAGCTCCACAGTAAATTTATGGTCAAAAACAAGGGGAAGAGAGGCAAGATACTCACCAGAGATACAGAAAATCCATGACCTGACTTGGGGCCTCCCACATCTGTCATGAATGCCAAAACCACTAGTTTAAAAAGTCAACCTCTTTCGTTCTCTGCCCAGTGCATATCTAATTAGCTATGAAAAGTGGAACCACTTGAGAGGCTGACTGTATAGTCTTAAGCAAAGCTGTCCAGCTATTGAGTGATTGGGGGATGCATGCTTCATGTCTTGCAATCTGCATTCCTTGCCACAGGTCCCCTACTCCTTCCAATTGTACCACACTGGCACTCCCATGCCACATCAGATGACCCCCTACACTGTGCTATGCGTGACCCTGTTGCACTATGAAGGACTTCCAGGTCCTCTTGAGCTTCCTAGAGCAGCCCATGACTTGGCATTAGGACAACTCTGGTTTAGAGAGGTACCAATGAAAGACCCATTTTCAAATCTCTGCTTTTTCAAGTTTAGGCAGACTGTATTCCAGGTGAGGACCCCGTCTATTTTACTGGGAAAGGTGTCTCTTTCAATTGTTTTTATGTCAAATATTTTCAAAAGGTCTTGTTTTGTCCTGATGTGACATTTTCACGGCATAGGAGAATTATTTTCTGCTCAGCTCTAGTCATGTCACTATAGGGAAATGTAGTCATGAGAGCAAAAGTGAATAGCAAGGCTTAATAAATGCAATGTTTAACAAAAATAAGATAATGAGATTGGTAATATTTTAGTGTAAGTTTTTTTTAAAAAAACTTTTGAAAGTCAAGGATTTTTTGGTTTTGTTTTATTTTGTTTCAATTGCTACCATGATATATTTTGGGGAAAGTGAAAACGGAAAAATCTCGGTATTTATGCCTCATTAACATTTATGACCTATTACCTTTATGCCCCAGTCCTAGATTCTGTGGCTGTCCAGGTAGTCACCTAAAAATCCTTATTCACTGGTTTTGTATATCATTTACTGAGCAATTATTTTAGTTAAATATCAAGTCATAGGTTCAATGGTTTCTAAAGTTTGGAAAAAGAAGGGTTTCTTTAAAAAAAGAAAAAAGAAACCAAGATTTTATTTAACTTCTCAGAAAACTTTAAAGTTCTACAGTGCTTTCAAATCTTTTCCTAGAATTTTCCCCTTCTGTTACCTTTTATACATCAGAGAGGTTTTTTTTATTTTTCTGAGAGCTCTGTGGATCATATAAAATGGTTTAAATCTTTAAGAAAATTAACTAGGAATATTTCATTCACCCGGTTCTTATACAGTCTCATGCCTAAAAAAGACTTCTTAGTTTAAATAAATATAAATGATTCTTGAAACTATGCACTCAATCCTCTCCCTATTCTTCAACTCAGAAAGATTTATGCCTACTAATTATTCTGGAATGTTAAACTGTGAACTTTAAACTAAGTTTTACAAGAAAAAAGTAAAATGTTAAAAACTTTACCTACACGGGAAAACAAATAAATTGATATTTAATCAATTCTGCAATGACAAGCACCTGAAAATATGCAGTACAATAAGGACAAAAGCATTTGAAAGTGAAATGGATTTAATTTTCATATTTTCAAATGTTAATTAGCAAGGCTGCATTCTGAAGTACATAAAAAACAAATCCTTGACCTGGATTCTAAGGCTTCAAGTTTCTATAACCTTATTTTGCAATTTTTTAAATCTTATCCCCACCCCTCCCCAGCAAGTCCCAGAGTTTACCCACAACAGCAGTAGCCGTTGGGTTGCTAAGGACTTGCTAGCACAGCCCTCCTGTGTGGCACAGGGCTGCACGGCTTGGCCCCAGCCACCTGGCATCCAGCACTGCCTCTGCCCCATCATGCCAGCCCAACCCAGTGCAGTGCAGTGCCATGCCATGCACCTTCGGATAGCTCCAGACCACTCAGGCTGTCACTCGGGACCCTGTGCCACTCATGGGGACTGTGTGTCACACCGAGTCAAGTCCTGCCTGCACAGAACTGGCCCAGCCCAACAGCGCGCGGGGCCCGTGCAAGCAGGACCCAACCTGGTGCAACATGCAGTCTCCACAAGTGATGCAGGGCCCTGGGTGACAGCCCAAGAAGCCTGGAGCTGCCCAAAGGTGCATGGTGCCATGCCCAGCCGAGCTGGGCCCATGCAATGTGATATAGGCAGCGCTGTGTGTCTGGAAGCCAGGACTGAGCCGCGCTGCCCTGAGCTACCCCTCACCATGTGGGGGGCCTGTTTCAGGAGGGCCCCAAGCCCTGATGGCCCCTGCTGCTGCAGGGAGGGGGCTATGGACCATGTGGAGGGCAGGCAAGTCACCCATCTCTCCCAAGCAGCTTCTCCCTGCCACAATCCTCCTCTCCCCCAGTCTCCCACACCCATACAGCCCTGGTTCCCATTCTCCCCACCCACAGTTTCTACTTACCTGGGGATGGAGCCCTGCTCTGGTTTCCTGCAGCTGACACTGCTCCTTGCAGGGCATAAAGGTGCTTTGGCTGGCTACTAGAGCATGTCTTTGGAGGACCTGAGCCTCTGGTTGCCCTGCCCCACTTTTTTTCTGTGGGACTTTTTTTTGATACCTGGATATTCAGGTATCACATTTTGAGCCCTCACTGCAAATACGCAGTTAGGGGAAAGATTTTTTGTTTCCAGTGTGCCTCTTGTCATGTCTAAAATGGCTTTGAGATGTGGCAAGAGGCACGTTCAGGCTCGTCTGGATGTGCCCATCAATAACAGATGAAAAACAACAAAGATTGGCAGACATTTGATTATACAAAAAAGGCTTATGCAATAAAGGAACACTTTTGTGTTTAGTATATTTTTCTTTTTTTTTCTTTTTCTTTCTTTCTTTTTTTTTTTAGTGAAGATCTGTCTGGATTAGACATAGAGCTGCACTGAATTATTTCCTATAACTTTTGTAATAAATTCAATCTAGACCAGAAGAGCTCATTATTTCTGTAAAATAAATTATCTTGATTGTGTTCTTAATTTTATCAGACCATACAGGATTAAATTGCTACAGATATGTTTTTGGATTTTAGCAGGTTACCTTTTTTTGCCTCATTGATTCTGACTCATTTCTAATAATATTAATGCAGTATAACATTTGAGACTTGTAATACGTGACATATAAATTATTGTACATAAGATCTATATGTGTACGTACAAGTTCTACAAATCCATTTTCAAGTATATTCACTGATCCACAAAAGCAAGATGAAGAAAAAAGGCAAAAGTAAAACTTCTCTTAGAAATATATTGAATAATATAGCCAACTATAAAACTTCTCTAAACCCAAAATAGGTGCAAATAGAATTATATGCCCCCAGCTAAAGAAATGGTGGTGCCTTAACCACACAAAGACCCAATGGTATATTAGACTCAGGCTGGACTCTGACTTCACTTGAACCTAAATGAATAATTACCCCATCAGATGATATGCTACCTTGATTCACAGACCATATGCTGACTAACCATGGACACTATACCATGTTTGGTCAGAATGTTACAGAATGAGGCATACCTCATTTTATAGAAGATATTTGGGTAAAACAGATTAAAAACTACTTTCACCATAAAAATATACAGGAAAGAAGAACACAATTGCTGGTAAAAGAACATTTTTTCACAGAACAACTACTTTCTTTCTGACTTTCATAGTTTCATAGGTGGTTGGGTCAGAAGGGACTTACGTAGATCATCAAGTTTGACCCCCTGCCATGCGCAGGAAAGAATGCTGGGGTCAAACGACCCTGGCTAGGTTATTATCCAGCCTGCTTTTGAAGACCCCCAGGGTAGGAGTGAACTCCATTTCCCTTGGAAGTTGGTTCCAGATCCTAGCCACCCTGACTGAAGTAGTGCCTCCTGATATATAGCCTGAATCTACTCTCAGTCAACTTATAGCCGTTATTTCTTGTTACTTCCAGTACGGCGCGGGGGAACAGGGACTCTCCCATAGCCTGCTGGTCCCCCTTGGCCAGTTTGTAGATGGCCACAAGATCCCCCTTCAGCCTTCTCTTGTGGAGGCTGAACAGGTTCAGGTCCCATAGCAATCCCTCGTAGGGCCTGCCTTTCTGCCCCCTGATCATGCGAGTGGCCCTCCTCTGGACCGTCTCGATGCTGTCCACATTCCTCCTGAAGTTCGGTACTCCAACTGCAGCCTGACCAGTGTCACACAAAGGAGGAGGATCACCTCCTTGGACCTGCTCATGATGCATCTGTGGATGCATGACAAGGTGCGGCTAGCCTTCCTGACCACGTCCCCACATTGGCAGTCCATGTTCATTTTGGAATCAATAATGATTCAAAGATCCTTTTCTGCCTCTGCACTGATGAGAAGGGAGTTCCCCAACCTGTAGGTATGCTACTGGTTCTTCCTCCCCAGGTCCAATACCTTGCACTTGTCTGTATTGAGTCCCAGCTGGTTCTCATCTGTCCACCCCTGTAACCTGTCCAGATCTAGTTGTAGCCTGTCCCTCTCCTCCAGCGTGTCCACTTCTACCCACATCTTAGTGTCATCCGTGAATTTGAACAAGGTGATTTTCACCCCCTTGTCCTAATTGCTGATGAAGATGTTGAACAGTACAGGCCCAAGGACCGAGCCCTGGGGGACCCCACTGCCCACATCCCTCTAGGCTGAAAAAGACCCATCCACCACCACTCTCTGGGTGTGGCCCTCCAGCCAATTTGCGACCCATCTGACTGTGTAGGCATTGATGCCACAGACGCCTAATTTCTTAATGACTTTTTTTTCTGTGCACAATGGAAACATACATAACATCTTCAAAAGATGGATCAGGTAACAAAATGTAATAACTTGATTGGACACTAAAAACAATAGACTAAGGCTTTAGGTTCATTATAATCTCTGCCACCCTCTTAGAAGTCCACAAGTAATGGGGGCATCTATATGTTACCCTGTGGCAACATAGCGACATGCTACGTCACTCTACGGCATGCTATGGTAAGTAGTGATCGTGTGTCTACATGCGATTGCCAGCTACATCACCATAGTGGTGCGCTCCCTAGGTATAGCATGCTACTATGGTGACAGTAGCAAAATGTAACCATGTGCTGTGCGTATGGTGCAGTAATCACCTGTACTGTGCCGTGCTTTAGTACTTCCTTTTGGAAATACTAAAGCACAGTGCCATAGCAATGTCACTGTATGGCAACATGTAGACACACCCAAGAATGCATACTTTTTGAATGGTCTTGTTCTTCTACGTGGAGAAGGCAGGGCCAGATGGCACCTCTCTCTTCTGCATAATTAGGATACCATTCCATTGCATTTCCCTTATTTTAGAACTATTTTTGATCACTTCTCTTTCCTCTCAGTTCACTGAAATTCTCTGTTTCTTAAATTATTGCTGTCATTGACATGGACTTATTTTTTTCCTATCATCTAGCTTAGCCTGCATCTGCTACTGTCTCAGATCTGAAAAAGACATTTTGTAACTGAAAACTTGTCCAATATCTCTCCAAACTATGCAACTGGTCCAGTGCAAAGTGCCACAAAAAACCCTGGCCTCCTGTACATTTTCTGGACCATAACAGATAGAACAATACCCCAAGCCTATGAATCATTTAAATCTGTTCACCACCCATGAGATTATGATGTCGTTTCTCCAGTTTAAAGCCATCATGATGGCTTGAAAGGAACTACTTCTTAAGTAAGGTGCTATTCAATAAGAGTAGCAATGAGAGGAATCGTAACAGCATTTGGTCTCCAAATGCTGACAAGATTCCCTGGAAATTATAAGTAATGTGTCTCAAGATGTTAACATTTAAGCATGCTGAAACTGCCTTACCATGGTGTAGTTGTGAGCCACCTTCATGAGCTCTGTGCATCCCTGTGCATCTGCAAATGCTCGTATTCCCAAACAGTTGGAGGGGTGCAATAGCTTCATTAGAAAGTGGCAGCAAACTTCTACTACTTGTGGAAGTTGCAAGAGGCAGGCAGCTGCCAGAAGGTTTTCGATGGTATCCTCCTTCAGTTCCAAGCAACCTGAAAAGGGAGATTAAAGTACACATGCATTCTTGCTTCCTGAATATATGCTTACATAAGAATGCAAGATTTCAGTACGGTTTTACCAAATAAGCCAGTAAGAAATTCATATGTGGGGTTCAGATGCAACTTTAACACTAAT
>NW_017729032.1:91125835-91131554 GCF_001723915.1 Gavialis gangeticus
GTGCGTCTGCAAATGCTCGTATTCCCAAACAGTTGGAGGGGTGCAATAGCTTCATTAGAAAGTGGCAGCAAACTTCTACTACTTGTGGAAGTTGCAAGAGGCAGGCAGCTGCCAGAAGGTTTTCGATGGTATCCTCCTTCAGTTCCAAGCAACCTGAAAAGGGAGATTAAAGTACACATGCATTCTTGCTTCCTGAATATATGCTTACATAAGAATGCAAGATTTCAGTACGGTTTTACCAAATAAGCCAGTAAGAAATTCATATGTGGGGTTCAGATGCAACTTTAACACTAATAATTATTGAAACTTGCATTAAAAGCAACTGGGAACTGGGAATAATTACATTTCCTGGGCATCAACAAATCATTCCATGGGTGATGTGGCTGTAGGTGTACAAAAGCCTTAGCAAGGTCAAACAATGGAAACTCCAAAGAAATCCATTTTGCTGGGGAGGGTTAAGCTAAAGTTGGTTAGGGCCCTCAGACATGACAAATCTTTAGATATTTTTTGCAATAAAAGGGTACTGAGGGAGACCTAGAATCATAGAAGATTAAGGTTGGAAGGGACCTCAGGACATCATTTGGTCCAACCCCTTGCTCACAGCAGGACCATCCCCAATTAGAAAATCCCAGCTAAGGCTTTGTCTAGCTGGATGGAGAGTCCACAACCTCTCTGAGTAACCTGATCCAGTGCTTTACTACCCTCCTAGTGAAAATGTTTTTCCTACTGTCTAACCTAAACTACCCTTGCTGCAACTTGAAACCATTGCTCCTTGTTTTCTAACTAGGTCCATGATGCAGTTTTGGTCACAATGAGCAAAGAACTGAAAAGATGCTAAGCTCCCAAAATGTGAAACTATTGCTAGTGGGAACATCCTTTAGGAAGAACCTTCTAAGTAATACTCAGTCTTTACCCTTAAAATAGGGTTATCTAATTGGTGATTCATGGGCTGCTTGCAGCCCCTAGAGGTTATCATTCAGTTCAGGTGTGGCTCCCCACATCACAGTTCTGCTGTTGTCACTGGATTCTCTAGGATCCCCTTCCCCCACTCCAGCTTTTTTTTCTTGGGACAAGGGAGCCCACAGCCAAGGGGTAGATTCATAGATTCATAGATTCATAGATTAAGGGTCGGAAGGGACCTAGTAGATCTTCTAGCCCGACCCCCCGCCAGGCGGGAGAACAACAAAAAACCCCAAAAAGAGAAACGGGACTCAAACGAGTCCAGCCAGGTAGGCATCCAGCCTCTTCTTAAAGACCCCCAGGGTAGGGGCCAGCACCACTTCCCTTGGAAGTTGGTTCCAGCTCCTAGCCGCCCTAACCGTGAAGTAGTTTTTGCGGATGTCCAATCTATACCTCCTCTCCATCAGCTTGTGCCCATTACTCCTTGTTATGCCAGCGGGCGCTAGGGGAAACAGCGTCTCCCCCAAACCCTTCTGGTCCCCCCTAGTGAGTCTATAGACAGTCACCAGGTCCCCCCTTAGCCTTCTCTTGTGGAGGCTGAATAGGTTCAGGTCCCGCAGTCTCTCACTGTAGGGTCTGCCCTGTTGTCCCCGGATCATGCGGGTGGCCCTCCTCTGGACCCTCTCCATATTGTCCACATCCCTCTTGAAATGGGGCGCACAGAACTGGACACAATACTCCAGCTGGGATCTAAGGAACTTGCATGACACTCATGCCATTTAGGAAGCGGGTACCCAGCATGAAGCCCTTAGCTACTCAGAAGTCAGACGGCCCTGCCTTAAAAGTATCTTGCATAAATAAATTATATTTCCAAAATATACAGTAAACCATCTTTTCTTCCTAAAAATACAAACAACAAAAAGTTAATAAGTTTAAACATTAAAAAATTACAATACCATGTGGAGAACAGTTCCAATAAGCTGGTGGTCATTTAAAAGCCTGAACCCTAGCCTATGGTTCTATGTCATTATCCTATAGAGGGAAGAAACAGTTTCCCCAAGTGGTTTGTAAAGGACTTAAGTATTTAGGAACCATAATGACATGTGTCTTAAAGATATCATCAAGTAAATTAGATAAAAGATCAATGAATAAAGATGGAGTTGACAAAGGGAACTGGATTCCTAAAAAATGTGTTGATAAGTATATGTTAAACCTAGATATTATGACCTTTATTATGGCTTTAAATCTAGATATTATGAAGACTGTGATCACCCTAATACTGGAATCTAAGAAAAGACTCCCATTGTTTTCTGGAGTACAGCACCGAGTCCCCTAGCCTTCTAAATAACTGTAAGGGTATAAATCCATTGGCTTCAATGAGACTGGTTGCTTTATACACTCACACTCACTCAGTTTCAGAACAAATCCAGAACCTCCAAACATTTAATAATTAGTTCATTGTTATAGTAACAAGACTCAAAATAGGAACCATATGGTGTTAATTTTAAGTTGTGGTATATAAGAGCAGATCTTTAGTATCACTTAGGTCCTTGAGATCAAAGAAACGATGTACAACACCTGACTTAGATAAAAGCCCACATATGCAAATACAGTATTAATCTTCCATTTGATTAATAACACATTCCAGGTTAACTTGCCATTTCACAGCACACTCTTTAGTTTTCACATACTTAGATTTTTTCTCAGAAAAAAGCAGTAGAAATATATGCTAGATACAGGTTAACTCATTTTGTCAGAGTCCCTAACAGACAGCCTGGCCTGGGCTAACTGCTTAATTGACCACACCTGCCTGGTGACTTTGACCAGTAGCCCTACTTACATTAATATACTAGCTGGCAAATTCTAGGACTTCCTGATTGGCTGCTGGGGCTGCCTTTTGATTTCCACCTGTGGTGGCATACTTGAGATCAGCCAACAGTTCTTTCTAAATGTCTGCTGTGGTAATCTTCCCTGGATCACTTTTCAGCCTCTTATTTAAGATCAAGCAAAAGCTGGATCTTGGTGAGAGGGGAATCCTGGAAGGGGTAGCTCAGCTTCATTCTACTTCAAATGATGGCAACTGACCCTGGCAAAAGAGGATGAACTACAGAGGTTCAATGGACAATGGAATGGGCTTGGATAATGAATGGGAGGTAGTGAGTCAGCAGTAGCAGAAGACAGAGAAAGAAGATGGAGAACATGAACCAGAGACAGGAGGGCAGAAAGCAGTGAACAGTGGAACAGAACAATGGAGGAACTAGATGTAATGTGCATTAACTAAAGTGTGCTAATGCACAGGTAGAGATGCACCCTTAGATGGCATGAATGGTGCAAAAGGTGATGGAAAGAAAACAGTTGTTTTTAAAGATAGCTTGGGCTGATGAAGAGACTGATGCTAACAAAGTGAAGTGAGTAGGTATTGGTTTATAGAAGATGTTTTAGTCGAGGTTCTGAAAGTACATCTGGAAAGTTTAAATAACCTGTTGCTTTTATGAATGGAATGTGGGAGTTCACATTCATAGATTCATAGATTTAGGGTCGGAAGGGACCTAGCAGATCTTCTAGCCCAACCCCCCGCCAGGGCGGGAGAACAACAAAGAAACCCCAAAAAGAGAAACATTGTACACCACTGAAAGGTATGGCCAGTTTTGGAAAACTCATAAGGTAAGCAACAGTCCAGAGCTCAAATGCCACAAGTTCTTCTCAAGAAAACCAGCACAAGAAAGAATAATTATACTGAATTCTCAGATTTTAATAATGGCAAAATATATTAAGTTACATTTGGAAGGTCACACCATAAAGGTGATGCAGGTAGATAAAATATGGGACAAGTATGGGGTATACATTGGGTCATGGTAATGTAGAGTGATTTTAAATAAAGATTCAGGAAGCCCAGGCAGGGTGAAGCACCTCCCCCTGGTGATTACATTAGGGCCCCACTGAGGCTTATTATCTACTTTGAACAATCCATGATGTGAAGCAAGTGCAAGCTAGAGGGGCACCAGGCAGATAATTATGTAGAGATAATTTGTTTTAAGTGTGGGGAGAGAGGGCACATTGCTAACAAATGCAGAAGGGCCCATAGGTAGTTATGTGGGGATAAGAACCATATCTTTAGAATATACCCTAGGCTTTTGCAAATAGGGTCCAGACCCTGGGGTGTATGAGGAGTACAGAAAAACACTAGAGAAGACTATAATGAGAGGCCAGGAGAGGGGAGGAGGCAGAGAAGAAAACTGGATGGTACAGGAGACCTTACAGGGAACTGATATGGAAGAGGAGGTGACAGATGTGTGTTATGGTGGATGTGACATGGAGGGGATATGGTGATGGAGGAGGAGAAAGCAGAAGAAGGAAGAAACCCAGAGCAGGAGGAGGTGGTAAAGGGGGCGGGGGAGAAGGGGGGCAAGAAGCAGTGAATGATGAAGAGAAGAAGAAAGATACAGTAGAAATGCAGATATCTTTTGGCAAGAGGAAGAAATATAAAAAGAAGATGACAAAGAAAGCTAATTCATGTGAGCAAGAATTGGAAGAGGAGCACAGCTTCTTTCCATTATCTTCTTTGGTGTTTAGGTCCAAGTGGGCCACAGAGGTTCTAGACCACCAAGGAAGTAAAGAGATGGAAGGTTTTCTTGACACCTGAGAGATCCAGAATTCAGCTGAGGCAAGAGGAATGAGAGTAGGGTGTAAAAGAATGTTTCCAAACCTAAGTGAAGATGATTCATAAACAGAAAGCATTTTTTCTTATACAAATTTTAATGGTATTGGTGGTGGTATCTTTAAACATCTGGAGTATTTTAGGAAAGTGTCAATAGGATAGGTCCTTTTTTAGCACAAGTGTAAGTAGATAAAGCATACTGAAGGAAGGTGATGGGGGATGTCATTTAGGTCAGTTTCTAACAAGAAGAGATCTGGAGAGGTGGCAATAGTAATAAAGAACCAGCATCAGTTAAGTTGATAAAGGTGAAAGAAAGGATATGCAGACGATTGCAATACATGATAGTAGAAGTAAGAGAAACGGAGACTGAAGTTTTTAATATGTATGGATCTGAAGTGAAAGGAAACCTTTTAAAGAAGCTGCTGATAGGTGTGGTGTGGGGATGGCCCTGGAGAGTCATGGAGGATTTTAATTATATTTTAAAGGAAGAAGATCAGGTAGGAAATGCTAGGACTGGGGCCTTAGACAGCACTTCTAGACTTCTGAAGAGTATTTTAAGATTCACATTTTTTGATGTATTGAAAAAAGGGAGAGAAATTTTATGAAACTGGATTTCAGAGCAAAGTATCAGTCAAGGATTGATTCCATTCCCCCAACCCCCCAAAACTGGTTGTGATTTTAAAAAAAGAGATTTTATGAGCCTTTCTTACCAGCCATTTTATGCTGAAAACAATTTTACAAACAGACAGATTCTCCACAAAAGGGGAAGAGGTATGGAAGTTGAATGTATGACCTTTAGGAGGTATGTGATCTTCCAGATATTTATAAGCTTGTGTGAGAACTGGAGAACCCTAAAAAGATGTGTTAAAATGAAGAAAAAGCGGCTGCTCATGCTAAAGAAGAGAGTTGAGGAGGCAAGCCAGATGGAGAAGGGAGGGATTTAAGAAGCTACAGCAGAGAATAGGGATGAAGAAAGGGAAGGGAAATAGGGAGATGTGCAATAAGGAAGTGTAACCTAGGTGGTACTCCAAGAGGTACCCCCTCTCCAAATGAAGGGATCAAAGCAGGTGCACAAGTGTTGTGGGAGGTGTAGGGACTCTCCTTCCCTATAGAGCAGAGCCAGACCACCAATGGGGACTTAACCATATACCTTTTTAATAC
>NW_017729032.1:91132227-91135996 GCF_001723915.1 Gavialis gangeticus
TCATCTCTTGCCCTTTCAAAACCCCTGGGCGAGGTCACTGCCAGTTAGACCATCACAGAAGTAAAAAGGTTAGAAGGGGTAAATGGTAACATGTAAAGTTTAAGAAAATGGGTTGTTTGGTACTTTCATAGTAATAATTATATTGGCTTTTCAACCTGGCTTCCTCTCTGCCTAATATCCTGGCTTCCTAACTTGTCTTATTCCTAGAATCCAGTCTCAGATTGACCTCCTGATTTCCTGATCCAGTCTATACCTTTACTTTACTTGCTCATGCTGACCCCAGTTGTCACCTTGATTCCCGAGTGGCTCCAGGCCTGGCCCCCATGGCTTGGCATAATAACAGCTTCCACTGAAGCCATTCTTTAGTTCATCTTCATACCATTCCACTCTTTGCTTTGATTTTGAAACAATGGTTGCATATACACATTCAAATAAACTGAGAGATTTCTCCCAGGTTTATTCTTCTGTAGAAAAACTTACTCACAGAAGAGAATATAGTCCTCCAGCATTCCTCCTCACTCACCAACTCCACCCAAAAGAGACAGTGTGTTGCTTTTTGGACTCCGCTACTCCAGCAGGGAGCAGAACACACCACCTTCACAATCCCTACACTTTACTTCAATGAAACACAGGCTGACCATGGGCATTCTGGCAACATGTACAGAAATTAGCTCTCCCAAGATCATTTTTCCTGGGAGTGATTTGTTATTCCCAAGTTAACTTCCTCCTGGATAACCCATTTTTACTCTGAGAGGAAAAGCCTTAACATCTGTATGCTTATGGTTTCTCTTAGGAGAGAAGCCACTTTCTCAGAAGAAACCAAATGTCTGTATGAGGACAATGCTGAAAGAGTCAACTGCTGATCTGGAAGTGTTTCTTGTTCCACTTGACAAAAAAACATTCCCAATCTTGGTGCCTCACCCTATGCACTCTTCCTTGCTTAACCACTGATTTATAGTGAAGCCAGCTATCTTCACATTTGCAATGGTTTCTCATAGTAAGAACAGAAATGGAGTGAGTAAAGAACTGGAAAAAAGAGGAGGACAAAGGAAGGTTTCAGAAGGAATTAAAATAAATGTTGGTGGCTGTAAAATTTAGGGAAGCTCAGTTTCATCCTTCTTTTGTATATTTCTTACTCTGTTGTAAGATTTGGAAGCCTTGCAAACTGGGCAAGTCAACAATCTTTTCAGAAAATGCCTTTGAGAGAATCTGAAAAAAAATCCTGTTATGGTTATGAGGAAATGGTCTTTCACCTAGGCTTTCTGTTGGAACCAACATAGAAGAAGGAAAGGCAATGCTGAGGACAAATTATTATTTATGCTAGACCTACAATCCACTTGAATCTTAAAGACACTCATGATAGCCCTAAGGAACAACCTCTGCATTACAGAGATTAAAATAGGCTTGAGGACAAACAAATTGATCTTATTCACTGAAAATATATTTCTTTAAATAACTAATCTAGCTATTTTGCTGTAGGCTATAAAGGATTTTATGATGGTACATGAAGAATTATCTGCTTTCAGTGTTAGCCCATCAAAGAAATAGACAAATGGCTTCAGATGCCTGGCGATAAGGGTATACTGAAGTTTGATAACTTTTCTTCAAAACTTAATTTAACAACTTCTTGATGCTTTAGAAAATTAGGTAAAGACAAGACTATTATAGACTTTACTTAAATTAAAGAGGGTTGTTGCTATAGTGGAACTCGTTTTCTTTAAAAATGGATCACATGCTACTTTTTGTACAACTAGAGTAATGGGAAGTGGTAGAACTCTTCAGGACTTTGTTTCTGCAAAGTGTTAACATTGGTGACAAGTATATGTGCAAGGATCTTAATGTAACTCAAGGGTTAGGGACAGACATTACACATAAACCGGTTTAAGTGATCAGAAGCTGGTTTAAATCTGTAACAGAACAGATGTTCAGTGCACATAAACCATTTTGAAAATGGCTGAAAGTAATTTGAGATAAACCTGGTTGAATGCAGTATCAGACTTAACTGATTTGGCTCAAACCAGTTTGTGCAATGTCTGTCCCAGACCCCTGGCTGGTTTAAGATAAACCAGACACGCCCAGCATCCTGGCACGCTCTCTGGGCTGGGCAAGGCTCTCTGCTCCACAGCAGGACTGGCCCCTCCCCTCTGCTCCCTGGACATGGTTCCTCCAGCACAGACTTGCAGACATAGCAGGGTCTGCTGGCTTCCTCATGCCCCCTTCCCTTCCCCTCTTGCCACTTGCTGCTTTAAGCATGGATCCCTTCTTCCCCTCTCTCACAGCATGGACCATAGCCAGCATTTGGTATGCTAGCTAGTGCTGTATAAGGCTCCGGCAGAGACTGCAGACACAGCAAGGTCTGCTGACTTCCCCTGCCCTATACCTTCTCAAGCAGGAAATCCCCTGCTTCCCTTTCCCCCTTCCATTTCCCACAGCATGGACCCTAGCCCCACAGACCCTAGGCTTGTGGTGTGCTACCTAATGCTGAGAGGTGTCTGTATGTATCTCTCTGATTTCACTGGGACAGGAAGGCAGACAGAACAGGGCTTTTGGAGCTAATTAACAAGTCACCCTGTAAGCTGTTTAAGAAGAGTTTGAAGTAATGGGAGAGAGGCTACTGTTCTGCTAATCAGGTGATAAAGACTCTGATCTGTTCTGGGCTACCTTTATGGTGGCCATCATAGGGAACAGTCTGGTTATCCTCTGTCTTCTATTGATGTGAAACTGGATGCTTTTATGTCCTCTATTTTTCTCTTGAGGACATAAAGGCATCTGTTTCTGTATTATTAGAGGATAGAAGACAGAGTAGGAGAAAACTGGAATGTCCTCTATGATGGCTCCCCAGCTACCTTTCTTGCCTGTCAGTTTGCTGCAGACATTCTGACAAGCAGAGAGAGAGACTGAAAAGCTCCGTATCATTAACAGATGCATGCACTGCATACTGCCCCTTGCCTCGGAGTGCTAGCCCATGGCTGGGGCCTGACAACTCTCCCACCTCTTGAGCAGCCAGCAGGAAAAAGCCTGGGTTGGTGCAGGCAGACATCCCTAATAAGAAGGTCCTGCCAGGGCCTAGACATGCCCCACTCAGCTCAACTCTGTGCAAGGGAATGGAGGGCTGCTCTAGCGCTCCCCTGCTTCTAGCCTGAGCCACTGCAGGCATGTGCCTGAATTTCTTCAGTTCAGAGGGATTGTCTGTATGGCTGCAAACTGGTTCAGCCTAGCCAGGTTAAACTAACCTGCAAAGATTGAATCAATTCAGGCTCAGGCTTTTTGAATGTCTGTCCCTAGCCAAGGGCAGTAGGGGTGCTAATATCTTTTATTAAATTATCTGCATAGCTAGGAAAGATTTTAGACAAGCTTGGAACCATGGTGACATTTTACCATGGTACCTTGCATCTGAAGTTTTGTTAAAATCTCTCCCAACTACACAGTAGGTCCAATAAAAGATATCACAAAAAATCCCCCCCCACACATTTCTTGCCCCACCATGGCTATAGCATTGCTCCAACACATCCATATGTTGCTTAAGTGCTTTTGTAAGTCTTACTACATTTTGGGGTATTAAATGCAAGGGTGAAACCAAGTCACTTTTAAAAATGGCACCTTAATGCTTTCAAAATACCTGCATTTTTCTCTGATATCAAATGCTCTAGGACAGTTAGAAAAATGTAAACATATTAAATACTCTCTTTCATCTTTTTATTTTAAACATTAATGAGTGATTAATTAATGACATGCACCCACAGGAGGCCTCAAATGCCTCTACACAAAT
>NW_017729032.1:91136007-91148310 GCF_001723915.1 Gavialis gangeticus
GTCCCTTCCGACCCTAGAAACTATGAAACTATGATTTTCATTTTTAGTGATTGAATGTTGAGAATGGGAAGATCTAGACATTCAGTCAACATTTCCTAATGGGGCTATTCAGGGGCTGTTAACTTTCAGTTACCACTTACTCTCTTCTTTTTTCTTCTTTTTATTCAATAAGTATTTGAAAAACTACTTAAGCCAGGGAAAAAGCAAATTAATTAAGATTTAAAATCTAATTTTGAGTTACGTTAAGATTAATAAAAAATTCATCAATTAAATAGAATAACGATTAAATAGAAATGTAATGGATCTTAAGTGTAACTCTAAATTATTGCTCTATTTGTCACAATTTTATGAGCATTGATTATGTGGAAATAAATGTGTCACTCTTTAGGATACTTCCAAATTGTAAATACATAATTTGCATTACCTTGTTACCAGGCTTCACGATTAAGGACTTTTTATGTATTCTCTACTCCCTTCTTTCCATTGCTAAATCTTTTCCCAGGTCAACTGATTCATTTGTTTAGGTACTTTTTTTTCTCTTGTTGTAGGGCATAGTCTGATTGGGGTCCCTTCATCCATGGGGATATCCAAGGAAGTTGTAGAGATACTGAATTTAGGTGTATGATCAGGGCAATCACATACTCAGGCTGGGATAACTCCTTTTATCTTTGGTTGTACAAACTTCCTGGTTCTGCCTCCTGTTTTAACCCTGGTCCTCTTGTAAGCTGACTGCTGATGCAGTCTAGGAAGTAGAATTCAAGTCTTATATTAAGTCATTGATTTTCAGATAAAAGCAGAACAAACCTTCAGATATGAAATGCTTTCCAAAATAATTTAATTTAAACCTCTGCTTTGAACTCCTGTTTTGGGATAGCAGTGTTTAGCTTGTGAAATGGGCAGCCTTTATGAGCGACACATGACAGACTGGAGGGACAGGGCGTATGGTGGTAGATGTGTTATGGGACAAAAAGCAGAGGATCACCTTGGGCAAAGGTGACAGGAAGCAGAAAACAGAGCAGCAGCTTGATCAGGGAAAACAGGGAAGAGATCAGAAAGCTGAGCAGCAGATCAGGTAAGGGAAAGATATCAGAGTGGCATTCAAGGAGTATGTAGAGCTAAATTTGTGACTCAGTTTGGTTGGCCCCAATATATTACGAAGCTGCTTTTTTTCAAGCTGTCCTCGGCAAGTAATTTCTTTCAGATTTCACTCAAGATGAACTCAAATATGTGACAAATGTGCTACAATGATCAAGTCATGCTCTATGATTTTTACTCACCATTTGTCCTCAAGGATGCAATATGGTAAATATTTTGAGTCTCAAGCTGCATTAACATCCAATAATATTTTGAAGACTAACTCTCCTTTGGATGTAGTCCTTGCCACCCTAATTTATGTCTTTGTTAATTCCTAGCAACAGGGCCTTCACAGGGATAGCCTTATGTTAATAAAGGAACTTTAGAATTTTGTCAAGGTGCAAAGGTTCTACATTGATCAAGATTTAATGAATTCAAGTCTTCAGGTTGGATCATCATGTTTTCTTTTTTACCTACAAATCTATATAAGGATTGAGAACTTCATTTAATATACTAAAGCTCTCTCTATGCTACAGTACTGTGTTTGTGATCAGCTGAATACTCCTAAATTTCAAAGAGGTGAATGGTGGTAGAACATGCTGCCATCAGAGGAAATTATTTCCTCCCTGCTCTGTTGTCTATTTGTCTGACCTGCACAGCCCCAGCAGGGAAGACACCTGGCTCCAGCACGTGGGGCTTCCCTTCCTGCTGTGTGAGTTCACCAACTGCGTGTAACTGGCAGGGAGCACTGGCAATACAGGCAGCTGTGCAAAGGCTGCGCCCCCAGCTGCAATGTGCAATGCTGGCTACAGCCATGTCCTGTCGGGCGCCTGCACCCTGAGCGCCCCATGTGCTACTGCTGCCACCACTTGCCGGGGCTGTGTTCCATAGGGGGCATGTGGCTTCCTCCCAGTTCATGTAAGTTTCAATAGCAGCAAAAGGCCCATCTAAATATTTCAACATTACATAAAAAAGACTATTTGTAAGATCAAGAAGGAGCCATTAGCTGATCAAATGAAGCAAAGAAACTGTTGTTTGTTTGCTTTTACAACTGTTCAACTTGAACTGCAAGAGGATTGAAAATAATAAATACATAGTGCAAGGATCTTGTTCCAAGAAAGATGTTCATATAGACCAGAATTCTCTTGTTGCATAGGAACTGAGGTCTAGCTCTTAGGCACACTGCAAATAGATTTGGATTCTCTCCACTATTTAGATCTTACACTATAACTTAAAAATATCTTGCTATAACTTATGACAACATAAAAAGAAACCCCTTTACTGACTGCATACCTCTCATTGTCACATCTCACCCCATGCTGGAACCTGTAAGAAGGATCATCAAACAATTACAGTATATGCTCAAAAAGATTAGACCTTGAGAGAAATATTCCTATTCTGCTCCTGGCTTCCAGACAATCTCTAAAACTCACCCAAATCATCATAAGAAACAAAATCCCCAGTGATCAATACATGCTAAGTGGAACAGATTATTGACTTAACAACAAATGCAAAACCTATCAACATCTCCCCATTGCCCTCATAATGGATATTCCTTCGGAATCAGTGGGTCCTATGTGTCTATCATAAAGGGTGTGTCTACATATGAAATTAATGTGAAGCAATGAACTCCAGAGCAGTTTGAATTGGAGTAAATTACTCCCGGGCACAGCATCTACACGTGTGCCTAGGATAGCAGCAATTTGAGCTGGGGCAGAGTAGGCCAGGATTGGCAGAGGGCATCAGGGGGTCAGTCCAAGGTTCTGGGTAGCAGTGTCAGGCAGCAAAAAGGCCAGCTGGAGCATGTGGGTGCTGAAAGTGTGAAGCTATGTGGCTACGCAGTCAGGACTGACCAGGAGCAATGTATACCCATGGTCAGTATCTACACATGTGTTTAACCACAGTAAATTACTCCAGAATATGATAGTATTGTCCATAAGAGTCACTTCCCCCCCTTCTTTTTCATTAAAGCTTTTTCTAAATATGTCCTCTGACCATCTCATATAATTTTGAGTTTCTGTTTGTACCTGTCATAACACTGACTGCAGAGAACACATGACAGTACTATTTTACACCGGCACAAAATCATAGAAGTAGTAGTAGGGTAGTAATAGTTTACTACAGCCTGATATTGTTGCATATTTGGTCAGTGATGCTTTACTCTGCAGCTAATTAGTCTACTCCACAGTAAAGCACATGTGTAGCTGCTTCCAGAATGTATTATATCTCATCCAGCACATTAACTGTTCTCATAGACACTGCCAGGTATATTCTCACAGAAACTACTCTCCAGAATGCGCTCTCAAAGAAAAATGATAAGAGACAAAAACACACAATCACAAGAACCCTTTTCACAGAACAACCATTCTCTTTTTGACCTTACTTTCCTTGTGCTCAAGCAAAATGGACAAAATACAGGCCTAGTAAAAGAAAGTCATAACCTTGCTGGACACTAAAAATAATGAACTTAACACAGTCAACAATTTTATTGCTCATTTCAATTTACCTATATCTGTTAACCTCTCTGCACTCCACAGGTAACAACAAACGTTTTTCCTCTGTTCTTCTACAAAACTAGGTCATCTATGCAACTTTACTTCTCTTGTTTTAAAGCTAGTTCTCATAAATCCCCTTTGATCCTCATTTACAGACCTCCTCTTTTCTTTTAAGTAACTGTTTCATTTATAAACAGAATTAAACACAAGCCAGTTGTGCCTGGAAGCTTGTTTATCTTTTCTCTAAACTATACAATTTGTCCAAAACCACTTCATTCTCACTCTATAGCTTAACTCACATAACTACATACATACATAAACACATGCATACATATATATATATATATGTAAAGAAGTACTGCAATGCCAGTCCTCTTGCAGTTCAGACCTAAATCTAGGAAAACAATGAGGTGCCAAATCCAGCAAGTCCAACAGTACAAAGCACAAAACATTCACACAAATCTTTCTAGCATATGAAACACCAAACTCTGGAGTTCAGCCACTGACTATAGTTCAACCTACTGCTAACTCTGCAAAGAGTTGAGCATTTCTTCACCTAACTAGCTGTCCCTGACCTAAAACCCTTAAAAGGCCCAAGAGGTAGAGATGCTAATACAAAACATATAGTTAAGACCACTTTCACTTAAGCAGAATTTTATATATTGTTTGAGGTAATATATAAAAGGTGAGCCACACTAAAAACTTGCTCCTAGAGCACTTACCCAGGTATTGGCAGGCCTGGATTCTGTACTTTCTTCAACCCTAAGCCACAAGAATAGAAACAAATGTGTGTGGGGCACTTTTAAAACCTACTAATGGAATTCTAACATTTTTCACAAAAAATCAGTTACTATCCCACCTATTAGGTGCTTAAATGGACCTAAGTGTGATCCTATTACAGCCTCGTTCATGTCCCTGAGAAAACAAAAGTTGTGTGCTTCTTCATCCTGCTCACTGCTTGATTGACTTAGTCTTATGATTAAAATGATGGTATGCTACAAACAATTCAGACGTGCCTGTCTCTTGAGAATTTCCTATTGGGCAGATTAGGGTGAAAACAAACATTTGTGGCAAAGCTCAAGTTTAGATGGCTTAGTTTAAGCTGGGTCCCATGTGTGTAAGCATTCCCTTAGAGGCACAGACAGCTGAGAGTAAATAAGTCTTGTGTGGGGCTTACGCGATTGGGGGGGGCTGACTGGTGGTTCAGTGAGGGGCCTGGCAGGTCTGGGGGGGGGGTTGGCAGTTCTGTGGGGGGACCAGCAGGTCCATCAATAGCTTGATCAGAGTTGGGGAAGGGAGTTAAGAACAGAACAATCCTGGAGCAATGGTGAGTGGATGGACTTTCCCAGCCCCACAGCTCTGCTATGAATATATGAAAGCATTCACTGGGTTAGGTTAAATCTTGATTCATAGGATTCACCTTTTATCAATCTAAAGTTAGTTCTCAGGGTACTTAAATTGTAATGTATGTATATGTAATGTAAACATACATAACGTTTGTATATACTGTTAGTATATTGCCTATTATGAGTCTGATTTCTAGGTGCCAAGTTATTCCTATTCATTTAATTTTACTTGCAGTTTCAATGAACTTCAGTGAAATTATGTGGTTGGGCTTGAGATAAATGTATGTTTCATTTTTGCCTGCAACAACATTCCTTGTAAAACTAGGTTCAGTAATGCACATTTATTTTTTTTTTAGGCTTTGGGAGCTGAACATTTCTGCACTCTAGATAACCATTCATTCCCTGCCCCCCCAAAAAGGAAGGAAAAAAAGGAAAAAGCCAGAAAACATTTTGCACCAAGCTTGGATGGGTTGAAAACAATTTCAGACAGACGAATTATTAAGGTAACTTCTTCCTACTCATGATAGATGACCAGCTCTGCAAAAGCCAGAACACTGCCTAGAGGCAATTGCCTGTGAAATGAAGACAACAGAGTTGCAGGTAAGTCAAGTTAAAAAAATGTATTCACACAGATAACATTCTATTGTCCAGATGTTATGAGTGTTAATGCTTTCATATAACTTGTGGAGGTGGCAACTGTAGGATCAAGAGAAATTAATGTTACTTTAGATTTAAAGCAAGTACGTTTAACTATAAATTCTATAGAATTATTTTTCAGGGGAATTAATTTTTAGATTACTTTCAAGTCTCAAATAGTTCTATATCACTGTTCTTTTGTACCTTACATACAAATGTCAACAACTGCTCATCCACCATAATGAGACAAAATATTGTTAAACAACAAAGATATATGTAGTTTAGTTCCATAGTTAACACCTCAAAATTAATTTTATATATATTAAAACAAATCAATTAGTTTAAAAACATTCTTGGTATTTCTTTATGTGTGGCAGATATATGTCTTATAATAAATGCTTCTGGGAAGCATTAAATATACATTGTTTCCCTTAAGTTGTATAGTAAATGAGCTGCAGTAAAAATGTAGCTGATCTAGGAAAGACTAGGCACATCTACACAAGACATGTTACTGTGCCTTAGCCTAGTTTACTGTGCAGTATGGGCACACACCTACATGTACACACCCTTACTGCACAGTAAAAATGGCTCATACAGGTATCAAATTTAGTCATGATTTGTAAAGCACAGTAACACACGTGTAGACACAACCCAGCATGGCCAGATGGGCTGGAGAGGGGAGCGCTCCATGAGATGGTCTATCAGAGCCTCCCACACCCATTGCCTTGGCCCCTGCTGGTGGGTGTGTGGCTCGCGTGGTGCCTTCCTGGCAGTGGACTCACTGCTGGCACTGCCACTGCCACTGCAGTTATACTTCCACCACCAGGCCATCTCTGCCCAGCATGCCTCCTCTGCCCAGGCCTCCCAGAAGAACTCTACCTGGACCTCACAAATATTGTGCAGCGCACACACTATTACAGTGGCCCAGGGAGAGGCTGCTTTCAGCCACTTTGAGGTGGGCTGTGAGGGATCACCAGCTAAAAGTGTGCTTGGCAAGGGTGCAGACCTGGCCAAGGTACTAATTAAAATGGGCCTGGAGGGGGTCCAGGTGCCTCGTGTAGAGCCTCATCAGCCACAGAAGTGGGTATGCTGGGTCCCCAATGAGCAGAGATGGTCTGATGATGGTGCCCAGCTGCACATCCTCCACTCCCAGTGCAAAGTGCCCACTTTCCACAAGCATGCCCAATCCAGGGTTCCTGAATATACACACATCATGAGCACTGCCCACCCAGCTGGCATTGATGTGGGTGAAGGTCCCCTCGTGATCAACAACTGCCTGCAGGATCACTGACTTGAATCCCCTGCAGTTATAGCAGGGCCTGTCTGCATGGGGTGGGTAGGTGACTGGGGTGTGGGTCCCATCCAGGGCCCCAATACATGGGGGGAACCCCAGTGAACAGAACCCTGCAACCACTGCCTGTGGGTGGTGGACATGGAGGACAGTGTCTTCCAGCATGTCCTGCAGGGCACTGCACACCTCCAGAATAGCCTCTGCAGTGGTGGCCTTGCCCACCCTGAACAGGTACCACACATACCACAGGCTGGCAGGAATGGCCAACTTAATCAGTGCCAGAGCCAGGTTGGTGTTGGTGGAGAGGGCTGGGAACATGCCAGTGTCCTGGTATTCCAGATGGGGCCAGAGCTGGTGAAGCATGTGAGAAAAGGTGGCCCAGGTCATCCTGAAGGTGTTGACCCACTGCTCATCAACCCAGTCCCATTGCACAAGCCCCTGCCATCAGTCCTGGCTGGTGCAGCAGACCCAGAGGTGGTGTTGCTGGAGGCCCAGGAGGATGACAGCAGTCTCAGTGGTGGCCTCCTGAAGCTCCTTGTCATCATGGCTAGCAGTAGCAGCTGTGCAGTAGCAGGGACCTGGGAGGGTGTGCGGTGGTTGGCCAGGCAGTGACTATGTGTAGGGAAGCTGAGTAGAATGAAATGGCTGTAAGCCAGGCAATGATGACCACAGTGGGCGAGCAGGATGACTGAGGCAGCCAGAAGAATCAGGGGATCTAGTTCCTGGCTTCCAGGACCTAGGGCAGCCATAGCTGAGGACTGCAGATGGGGCAGGAACAGAGCTGGCACATGCTGCCTGTGTCTGTACCATGCTGTTTGTCTGCCCACTGAAACTGGCTGCCCAGACACCACAGAGTAGGGTGGGGAGGGGTGTTTTAAAGACGCTGGCAGCTGGGTCTGGCTTAAGACATAGACACCAAGTGATGGCAGCTGGGACCAGAAGCTGAAACCCCACCCCCCACCACACTGGTGGCCACATGGTGGGGATGGAGGGAGCAGACACTAAATGTATTGCCAGATCACTGCACCTGCAGACACCTTCTGAAAGTCACCTACTGTGCCTTAACTTAATGTGCAGTAAATCTAGTCACAACTAATTGCACATGTAGATGTACCCACTTATTCTAAAGACTGACTAACTAGTATTCTAGAGTAAGCAATGTTGATTTGATCATTTTATTAATACATTTGCATAACTTACGTTAGTTGAATTAAACTAGTGGTTCTAATGATGCTATAATTGAGTTTACACTGTAATGAAAACTGTACTTTTTATGAATATGTAATTATTTCATTAGAAAATAAAATATCTTACCACATCTACTTCAATTAATGCCAAACTTACCATTTATATTTCTATATTTTCTTCATATTCTCAACACTAATCAAGTTGGGTTTTAAGGATACATAGTATGATTTTAATTAATTTTGCTGTAGGGAATTCTTCCTCACAGCAGTGTTAACATGCTTCATGATCATTAAAGGTGTGTTATTTGGCAGTTTAATTTCCTACCCCTCCTCTTAATATAACTCTTAGTTGAACAGTTACCTTTATAGAAACCATCAGTTCTATACAAAACTTGAAGTTCTGCTGTAACCGTGTAATTCCACCTTGCAAATTTGTTAGAACTCCATTTACTTAGGCATCAGCAGGGGTCCTGGTTTTCTCTGATTTAAAAAAAATTCCCACTTTTCAGTTTTTAAAAAAAGTAACCTAAAATCCACATTTTTTCATGATTAAAATTAAACCTCATTAATGTATAAAGTAGTGTTTCATTTTCATCACAGAAAATTGTGGATTTTGGTTTACTTTTTTAAAACCAAAAACTGGGAATGTTTTTAAATCAGAGAAAATCAGGAACCCTGGACCTCGGTGAACACAGTCCATTTTCAAAGTCTCTAGGGCAGATATTCAATGTACAAATACATGGAGAGGGTGATTTACTGTCAGTATTAAGGCTGGGTTTTTTTTCTTTATGACTACTATGTTTAACATACTATTATTTTTTCTAAAAGAAAATAAACATTGTTGGAAAGGACTGAACATTACCAAAAACAACACCTATGTCCATCCCCAAATCAACAGCCAATAACACTTTCACATAAAAGTACAAAAGTGAAAAAAATCAGACAAATACCATGCTACAGATACTTAAGCACATGCATAATATTGTTCAGCTTAGTAGCTCCAAAGTTATGCAACTGTTTGCTTGAAGATGTTAAGAGCACAGTCCTTCATTCTTTACATATGGAAAACTTTATTGGCAATTGGAGGTTTCAATATTCACAGAATTTGTCCCTATGAAATATATTCCTCAATTTACAAGATAGGGGAACAGAAAAAGGTGAGTTGCTGAGAACCTCCTCTAAGTCTAGGACAGGTGAAAGCACAGAGCACCTTGAATAATTAAGCCCACAAAGATCATGTGTCTATTTTCGACTAGTGTGGAAGCTTAAGGATCTCCATAGGAATGTGCATAATCTTACCACTCAGGACTTTCTCATCCTCGTTGATTCTCACCGGCCATGCCTTCCTTTGATGTTAAAAGAAAATCCAAAGGGAAAAGTAAATACTGGGAGGCAAATTGCTGTTTCTCAATAAAATTCCTCCATCCACCCAGCTATTTTGGGTACAACTTCTGAATTATCATAAATCTTGCTATATCCACACAGTCTGGAAAATGCCACCAAATGGCCCCTTGAGTGGGTTAAGACCCATCCCACAGTACTGAGGCTTTTACTCTCGCAAACTCTTTGCCCAAGGTCAAACTCAAACTTACATGCCTTCAAACGCTCAAAAAGGAAGACTTCCTTGTAGCCCCACTAGGAATTATCTTCCCCTTTCTCTTTCACCAGTAGTCAGAACAATACCGGAGCTTCATTTCCACTCCATCCTACTTTAGACGTCCCCCTGGGGCACCACAGCCAGCTCATTCAGTGCTCTGGCTGGCTCCGCATTCTGTTGTGGGGGCAAGCCCCTCCTCTCCACAGGGCAGGTCTCCCTAGCTGGCCCCTTTTTCTCTTCCTTTTAGGCTAAGAACATGGCACATCTCACTCACCAGCTAAGGCCCTTGCACAACCTCCAAAGCATCATTCTAGCATTGGGTCTCCCTCAGGTAAGTTTTGTCATTGCCGGTCTTCCTCTGCCAGCTCCACTGATCCCAGCTTGGGTTGGGTAATCGCTGTACCTCCATGCAGCTGCACGAGCTCCTGCTCCCATGGCTTCCCTCTCCAGGGAAAGATCACTCATTGGGCTCCAGAATTTTAACTTCCATGTCGGAGGTTAAAGCCTATCCAGTGATTTCCCTTTCAGCTGCCCTTCCTCCTATGGCATTCAGCAGGATCAGTTAAAGCTGAATGTTGGTTTCCCATAGTTTATTAGGGTCTCAACTGGCAGGTGAGGGACTCCCCATCTGCAGCTCCCTTGCCCACTTTGTGCTTTGGGACAGGGCATGACTTCTGCCCTGCCACAGTTAGGCTATGTTCATATCTCATCAGTTTCTCTATTACAACCCCTAGAACAGTCAGAAAGATCTATTTACTAGAAGCCCTTCTAGTTTATATTAATAGAGCTCAGTACTAAATCTGTCTACTGATATCGACAGTGGTAGTATGGCACAAAAGAAAGCAACTTTTCTGGTGGGTAGATGAAGAGGAACAGTTCAAGGACCAATAAGTATCAGGAAAAGTGACCTGCCTGGCTTTCTTTGATAGCTTAAAAAGTTCTTTTAATATAAGTCAGTATTGTCAAAGGTATGTTTCAATAAAAGTAGACTGACACAATTTAGGACTAACACTGAAGGATTCTAGAGTTAAAATAAAGCTCTCAGGTCAAAAGGTTTTTTTCCCAGTGAAGATTTAAAATGAGTATATCACTTTTGTGCCCCAGCAGGAAGTGAATAATGTTTTGTGCACTATGTTTCCAGCTGCCTGACTGTGTGGTAAAGCTGGAATGCCCTGTACATATAATGAAAATGAGAGAATGAAAAAAATGTTTGCAATATATTAATAAAGGGAATAGTATGGTACAAAGGTCCACAATTTTGAGATGTTTCATACAAAATACTTTTATTTTTTGTAAACTAAAAAGATCAAGTAAGACATTTTATTAGCATGAAGGAACTGGAAGGTTTATGGCGTTCCCATAAAGATGCTAAAAAAGGGACACACAGAACAAAGAGATCCAAATAAAGGCTTGACATTCATGATAAAAGATTCTCTTCATTGACCATAGGATTCAGGAGACCATTGAAGCCACATTTTGGAAAAATGTAGCTATGAACCTGGGTGGCTGTGGTATTTACATACAGTGCTGAAAAATTTTAGTTTTGAAATGCTACATCTTTTTATTACTTTAATTGAAGACCAGAGACTGTGTTCAATATTGTGATGCTTTTACCTCATTGATCATTTATTTATAAGTATACATAATTTCAGCCTCTGAGTAAAGTTTATGATGTTTTCAGTATATGGTGAAAATGAAATAGTTCTGCCAGACTCTAATATATTGTAAAACTGAGGGATAGGGTGACATTGGGCATGTCTATATGTGCCCCTATCAATGCCGTTGTTACTGCTGTAACAGCCCATACTGCACCATGCCCATCGTGCACAGTTATTTTTAGCCCCTATGTCACCGTAGCAAGACGCTATATGGAGGGAGCACATAACTACTGCAGTGTAGCTGTGACATCACAGTTTGTGCCTGCTGATGCTACGTTGCCATAGCATGCTGCCACAGTGACATAGTGTCACATGGAGATGCACCCATTAAAATATCAGAAATATATAATAGCTCATCACTGCTTAAAATGGTGGGAGTGTTATACTGCCAAATACTATTATCTAGTGATATAACTTATTTTCATGAAATAAGTTTACCATAGAAAGTTAACAATCCCAGATAAAGACTACCTTAGACACAAGATCATGCAGCTTACTTTAAGTCACATAATTGCAGATCAGCTCCCTGGGATCCAGGGGCTGCACCAGGAACATTGTCTAAGTAAGTCAGAGTAAAGGGAGAGGAGGGCAGGATCAGGGGGAGGATAGTGGTTCTGCAGAGAGCTTTGGGAGGAGCTAGCAGGTCCTTGCAGGTTGTTGTTGGGTGTGTTTGGGGTGTTGTCTGTACAAGAATGGGGGCCAGAGGGTGAAAAACAGTGGGCATTTGTACATGTGCTCCAGGAGTGGGGGCGGGGCACTTCAATTAGAGTGGCTCTGAGAGCCACTCTAATTAAAGCACCCAGAGTGTCTCTTGTATCAGCATCAAAATGATGGCAGGGGCACTTTATCTAAAGCTCGTTCAGTGACCTTTAGATAAAACACCCCCACTGCCATTTTGAAGTGCAGGGACACTGATACACGAGATGCTGGAGGCCACTGGAGCACAGTAATTGCCATGCTACAGCAGACTCAATTAATCAAGTGTACTCCAATGCACATTGGACCAACCTCCCTGCTCG
>NW_017729032.1:91153310-91182887 GCF_001723915.1 Gavialis gangeticus
CACTGCCATTTTGAAGTGCAGGGACACTGATACACGAGATGCTGGAGGCCACTGGAGCACAGTAATTGCCATGCTACAGCAGACTCAATTAATCAAGTGTACTCCAATGCACATTGGACCAACCTCCCTGCTCGTGTATAAGCACCCATTCTGATTAGGATGTAGGGTTATGAAAAGTGCAGTCCCAGGGCTGGGATGAGTTGCTGGGCTTTCTGAGCCCTGGGGCTGTGCTCCAAATGGTTAGATTAGGTATGGTTTAATCCAAACTACATAGTGCACCTCCTCAGGTGAAATAAGTTAGATCAGGCGAGCCATTCTTTGCCCAACCTAAACTCCCTGTATATATGTACAGTTAGTTAGATCTAAGTATAAAGTCTGTACATATCCAAAAATATTTGCTATATGAATAAAGCTATATGAGGATCTGTTTCCAGTCAACAAAATTTAACATTCTCCTTTCTAGGAAATACACTGCACATGTTACATTACCTGTGTATGCAAACTGCACAAGATCCCACAATGCATTAGGGTCTATGCCTTCCATTTTGATCTCCTCTTGTTTGGCTTCACAAACATCACTTGTAAACATCGCAGCAAAGTAGTCAGATACTGAACTTAGAACAAGCCTACAAGAAAGTTACATAGATGCCAGTTAAATTTATGCATTTTTTAGTCCCTAAAGTAGTTTAATTAAAAGTAATTTCTTTTTATTTAAAATATTAGGATTTTAGGGCAAATACAAAACAGAAGCAGAAGTTTATTACAATTCGTAGGTAGAGACTTGCAGAATGACATTCTAATTTGTTTTTGCAGGTATGTGTACAACACATGGTGCACAAGCACAGAAGTATGCAAGCAAAACAGATAGATTTACAATCTTCATCACTCAGGTCATATCACACAAGTATCGATAATAATATTGCTTTTGCTAAAATGACAGTCACTAGGAGTAAAAACTAGACAATGACAGAAACTGTGAACACATATAAAGGGTGCTCTTTTCCCCTTCTGAAAGGACACATTGTGATACCCAGCTTATTCAATATTAAGAAAATCAACACAATTGGGTCAGAAAAAGATACTCATTTAGGAAATATTACCCCAAGGGAAATAAACAACAGCACATTATTTCCTAGTTCCTGATACTAATAATAAATTTGTCCTAGGAATGTAGTTTGCATAAAGCTAAGATACTGAAATAAATAATAATAAGAAGAAAATTAGAGATGTTTTATATCTTTAAGGCATAAGCACTTTATCCTCACACATTCAGGTCATTTCTACACATGCATTTGATCGGGAATCAGTTTATTTGCAGGTAAAGTACTTGCGAGTCAACACTCCCAGGCAGGCATCTACACATGTAGGCAAGCAGGAGCAGATTTGCTGCTAATGCTAATTAACTGCTCCCACTTTCCCTGCAATAGGCCTCTGCCACCATGAGGGGGAGCTCTAGACTCCTGGGTGCTAGTCCAGGGCCTGGCAGGAAACACTGGACCAGGAGGCAGCTGTCTCCTAGCTGTTTCTGTGATACAGCCCCCCTGCCCCTCAGGAATGCCTGCTGCTGGGGTGGGAATAATGTCTCCCTGCCCCAGCAGCAGGGAGCTCCTAGCCCTGGCTCCCTGATCAGGGGCAGGGGACTTGGAAAAAGCTGCAGGGAAGTGTCAGGTCCCAGCCCCCTATCCCATCCACCAGTGGGGCAACTAGCAGCTAGCTTGCTGCTAGCTGCCCCACTGGTAGATCAGGGCAGGGGACTGGGATCTACCCCATCCCCACAGCTCTTTCCAAGTCCCATGCCTTGATCACCTAGTCACAGCATACGATTCAGACCTGCCCCTGACCAGAACAGTTCCCAGCCCCAGCTCCACAGTTGTGGGGCAGAGGCTGGGGCGCCTGTTCCCCAAGCAGCTTTATGAGCACAGAGCTGGACAGGGAACAGGGTGAGGAGCTTGTTCACCACTCAGTTCCATAAGCGTGGAGCTGGGTAGGGAACAGGATCCCCAGCCTCCGCCAGTAGGGAGCTCCCACTGCCAGCTCTGCAACCATGGAGCCATGGTGCTTGGACTGGGAGACCTTATCTTCCAGCCCTGGCCCTGCAGTCATGAAGCTGGCGCTGGGAGATAAGGGTCTCCCATCCCAAGCCCCATGACTGCAGAGCTGGCACTGGGAGAGCTTTCCACTCCTCAATCATGATGGTGAAGCAGGGGCTTGGTGATAACGATGTCACAGAACCTGTTCCCCAATCACAATCTCAAAGTGGGGTGGCTTGAAGGTCCCTGATGCCAGGACACAGGGACACAGCCTTGCCCAGGCTCCAGTGGCAGAGTCCACCTTGGCAGCATGCCGCTCCCAGGGGCAGGGAGCTATCTCCCACTCCCCTGGTGGCCAGCTGACCAGCAGAAGATTTGCTCCTGATTAGGCATCTACATGAGTGCTACTGCCCCATTACTAATCACAAGTAAATTTGCTACTTGCACTTGCAGGTAGCAAATTTAATTTTGATTAGTGAGGTTTACATGCAGTAAGCATGTGCATGTGTAGACACATATGCTTACTGTGCAGTAAACTATCCTACTTCACAGTAAAGCATCTTGTGTAGATGTGCCCTCATTCAATGTAATATTTCTACATGAAAAATAAATCCTATGTTCTGTAGCTAAACATAACCATCCCTCCATCCCCCACCCAGTTTATTATTTTCAAAACTGCCAATATACAATTCTATAGCTGCTGCAGCCAGCAGAAAACAGCCATGTGAGGAATCTGAAAGCATGGAAAGATCCTCACTCCTATTGCACGAGATTGTACATGTTATACTAAATATTAACTCCAGACTGGGGCTCCACAGCATCAAATGCATTCAAATACATGAAGTACCTTACTGAGAATAAAAGAAAATCCATCACAATACTGCACTTTTTAAAAGACAATCATTTTCTTATTTGGTTCAAGATACTCCTAATAGCTCCTAATTGCTATCAAATACTTACTCACTATTTGAGACTAAATATAAATATATCTCCATTGAACCTCACAAGTAGCTATTTACTGAACCCGGATAGCCAACCAATTTTGGATAACTATTACTTATAAGCAGTGACCCTGGTTTTCTCTGATTAAAAAAAAAATCCCCAATTTTTGGATTAAAAAAGTAACCCAAAAAAACACACACACATATATATATTAGTGGTGTTTCATTTTGATCACGAAAACATGTGTTTTTTGGGTTACATTTTTTAATCCAAAAATTGGGGATGTTTTTATCAGAGAAAACCAGGATCTCTGCTTATAATCTTTCACTAAAATATTTGAGTATCCATATTGAAGCTTATTTAAAATGACATGATTTATTTTTTCCTTATCAATTTAAAACTACAATTTTAAATGTAATGTTTATTAGAACAGTAATAAAATACACATTGAATGATGGGATAAGACCTTTTAATTGGGGTATGCTGTTATTCCTCTGTGGAAGAAGCCATGTTGCTTTTTTTTTAATAATTATTGTCTTGCACTTGCAACCTTGCTCGCTCGGCTCAGCCTCGCATTGGCTACGAGAGCGGCCTGATTGGCTGCGGAGCTCCGCCGTTTAAAACAGCTTCCTTGCCCCGCCTTTGGCCGTGTGCCTCATGAAAACTGTAAATCTGAAAATTATTCTTTGAAGAAACATCTGACTAAAAATACAAAAAGAAAGTAATCATAATACTAGGTTGGCTAAACACAGGAGAACCCCACTGCATGACAATGTCTCAGGAATGGGCTTCTAATAGGGAAGAAAAAAAGTTGAGTAAAAAGGCAGTGAATTAAAAACTTGAAAAAAAGAAACTTTTTAAAACAGCAACACTTATTATCAATATTCTAAAAGGTAAGCATTGTATGATAAATAATTTATCTCTTATTCCAATATAGGTGAAAAACAAAAACAATAAACAAAAACAAACAAAAAACACACAAAAAAACCTGCCCTAGATAAAGCTTTACTGGAGGAAGAATTGTTGCAGTTCCTGCACTGGTAACCTCGAGTGAGTCCACACTTGCACTATCTGTATACTAGCAAACCTCTGCAAACAAAGATCTTGACTACCATACCAAGTTAGTATTTCTTTTAAAAAAAAGTCAAAAGGTTATTGTAAATATAGAAATATATATTACCAACCACAAAGACCATTATTAGTTCCACAACATTTTGAAACTATTTTTCCTTGAATATGAGTTCCATTCACTGAAAGAATAAAGTGAAAGTCTCCTGCTAATTAAACTTGCCTGTGACAAGTGACGCTTTTGTAAAATTATGCTTGTGGTATGAAAGCATCTAATACTCAAATGAATAAAAATATAAAAAGAAGAACATCAACTATCTAAATAGTTTATAATGATCTGCTGTTTTCTGTTCTGAAAAATAACTATAAACTTGAGCTCTGAGTCAGGCTGACCTCTTCAACAGAAAGGTCAGCTGTCCCAAGGATGTTGTTTTCCTTCTTCCAGGTACTACTCTGGCCATGAGAATATACTAACGAACTTCTTTTCTTCCATTCTTCAAACACTTTCAGGCAGAATACATAAGTAGCCAAATGAATTTTGGGGGCCATAGAGATACTATCCAGAGCAAATTCTGTATCAAAACAACATGACTCAACCGATTTGAAACCTTCACTGTTTCTAGTTACTAGACAGTGAAGGGAAAAACAAATCTTTTTGTTGTGAAGAAGAAAATGCTGTACACTTAGAGACATAAAAATATCACTGCATTCAGACTTATTAAAAAGAAGATGAAGATTTGACCTGATTTGGGTTTGAGTGCCTTCAATGCTATTAAAGGTTTTTTAGTCTAGGGGAGGCAGCTCATATAAGGAGGACTACCTGAAAGTTAAAACCAAACAAATTTGAATACAAGGCATAGATTTAACAGTGAGGACAGTTATTAGAATGAACTACCAGGTTGTAGTTTCTCCACTTCTTTTAGCTCCACTGGCTACCCATCTAAAAGATAAACTTTAGCCAAACAGGATAAGTTTGATGCATAGATTACTGAATGGAAGTTTATTATCTTTCTGGACTTAAATTCTTTGGCCTCCATTGGGTGCATCCACACGTGTGCTTTGCTACAGAGTTGACCAATGAACACTGCAGTAAAGTGTCATTGTCTACAAATGTGTCAGTGAGGTAATTAACTCCGCTGTAAGATAGTACTGTCCCTGAGGTCATTTTGTGTGCTGAAATGCATGTGTAAACACTGACCACAAGCATAAATTGCACCTGGTCAGCCCAGGCAGCAGGGGACCAGATCTCTGCCTGTCATGTAGCCACATGGCTCTGCTTATTCGGCACTCTCATGCCCCAGCCACCTCCTCCACTGCCCAACGCTTCTACCTGGAGCCCAGGGCTGACCCTTTGAGCTTTCTGCCAGTCTGGGCCTGCTCTTCCCGGTTCAAAGTGCTGCTGTCCTGGGTGCATGTGGAGACACTGTGCCTGGGAGCAGTGTAATCCGGCTCAAGGAGCACCGGAGTTTATTGCATTGCATTAACTGAATGTGTAGGTACCCTCATGGAGAAGAGATGTTCATTTCTGATCCGATTGTGACTTAGTTGTGCCATCACAACTAAGACTAACAAATATTCCCCAATTTTTTCAAATGAAATCTAATGTTTCCTTTTATTTTTTGAATATTTTTCTCTTCCTTTGTCTACCTTCTCCATTAATAACTACATTACTACAAGGATTTTGCTACAGGGAGAAGAGAGATAAATGTCAATACCACTGAAGAATGGCAGTAATTCAACCTTTAGTCTACCTATATACCTCTGAGTCTCTGCCTCTGTTATGCTTAGTCTTATCTAGCTATCCAATAAGAAGACTCCTCCTGATGTAATTATACCATTAGGAGATTTCAAGGCCTGTATCTATGCAGCTGTATGGAGGAGGTATTGTTCTGTATTAAGAGTTCAGTCAAATCCCCATTATAAATTATGATTAAAACCACATTTATGTTTCTTACAAACCAGGCAGAACACTAAACATGCTGTAACCCAGAATCTTTCCATGTGTATCATTCTCCTTTCAAGAAAATATTTAAATCTGTCTCATCAAAGCAGAATATTTTGTATATTGAAAGTAATCACATATCAAAAAAGGACACCCTACCCCTCCCAAAAAAATCACTGTGTAGTGTATGATTTCACTTTTAATCTGGCAAGTACTTTTTCACAGAACCTTTTAATCTCTTTTTATCTAAAAGTACTTTTTTGTGGAAGCACTTACAACACTACTATTGCCTGAAATATACATTTATGAATTTTGTTTAGGGAAGGGAAGTGAGGGAAAAGGGACTATAAAAGGTACTGCTTCTGTAAACAGTTATGCATGTAAGCAGTCCCATTAAACTGTTGCAAATTCAGTATAATAAAATATAATGTACTGCTTACTTTCAGCAATCCTGACGTGAAAAGGACTAATATTAATTTCTTAGATTATGTAATGACACAAATTGTGATAATCTAAACTAACCTCCTATAAGAAAGAGCATAGGATTACCCTGAATTAACTCCCATTTGAACTGAAGTGTATCAATTAGGGGAAAAAATCTGAACTTGATTAAAAAACAGCTGAGGAATGGAAAAATCTACCACAGCCATTGATAAAAGGTTACAATGGTTTATTTATATAACATTAATAATTGCATCTGAATGTCTCTGTTTTGACCTGGTTTGTGTTACAGCTTTGCCTGGTAAACATAAAATTGATAATAGAGCACTTTTCAGTTCCTCATTCAACACATAGAGAAAGTTGATCAAGCTATCCTATAACCTTTCCTTGATAAGCTAGACATATCAAGCCCCCTGAAAATGTTATTACCAGGCAGGTATTCCAGTCCTGTAATTATTTTCATGACTTATTGATCTTTCTCCAATTTTTAAATTGTTAACGTTATCAGTTGACACAATGGGTGCCTATCCATGAGCAGTGAGGCTGCTCTGACATGCTGTAAGGACAAGACTCAATTAATCAAGTCTCCTGGAGCATTGTAATTACCAAGCTCCAGCAGCCTCCAGTGTCTCATGTATCAGTGTCCTTGTGCTTAAAAATGGTGGTGGGGGCATTTTATCTAAAGCAAATTCAATGATGCTCCAAAAGCTGACCTAATTAAAGCACCACAATGTTTCATGTATCAGTTCCTGCACTTCAGAATGATAGCAGGGCACTTGAAGTAAACCTCATTTGGCTTTAGTAATTCCAGGGTGTTGGAGCAGGCTCTGCTCTCGTGTAGAGGCACCCTTAGAGACTAACTAGCTCAGAGAGGCATAAACTTTCACAGGTCTCCTGCTAACAATAAGGAAGTATTTCATGATATCTAATCTAAAACTCTTTTGCTATAATTCAGAGCTATTGTTTTGTGCCCTTCTGCTGCAAGGGAGAACTGCTGTTCTCCCTTTTCTTTTTGACAGCCTTCCAAATATTTGAAGACTATTATCATTTCTCCCCTTAGTTACCTTTTTCTCAAGCTAAATGTACCTAGACCTCTCAATCTTTTCTCATATCTGTAATCCCATAAAATCTTTGAAAGCTCTATTTCTACAAGCTCATGTTGACCAACTTTGATTATATTAACCTTCTTTAATTTTGATCAATCAAGCTTGATATTAGTATGGACTATTATTTGATCTAAGTTTAAATAAACATTTACAGGCCTATAATTACCAGGTTCATTCTTTCTTCCCCGTATACTTACTGGTACATCATTAGCTTTCTTCCGCTCTTCTAGAACCTCCCTGTTCTAGAAGACAGATAAATCATCATTAACATTTCAAAGAATTACCTGGCCAACTCCTTGAAACATCTTCAACAAAAATTATGTAGACTGCTAATATGCCATGACTCCTCTCTTCTTTCTGAACCCACTTGTTATTTAACAGATAATTCTTTTCCTTCCTTGAATCTGAAGTTTCTCTGATATTCCACAATATCAGCATTTCTCTTTCTGACTTTATAGCCTTTCTGCCTGTAAAAGTAATCAACCTGGAAGGGTACTTAGAAAGAAAGCCTCACACACTGTCTTTTCAACTATCTCCAAAACTTCTTTACCACTTCTGTCCAATGCTCAGGTTATTACCTATTAAGTATCAGTATTTACTACTTCACCTTTGCTCCCACGGATGAGTTAGGGCCAGCTGTAAGTCAGAATGATTTTTGCAAAGTATTCTGTGTTACAATGTTACCCCAGACAAAACAGAAGTTCACTGTTGGTTGGCGGGGAGGTGGAGATCTGTGGACTGGGAGCCTGCAGCCAGGTTCCCACAACAATGGCCAGGGCTCTTTGCCAGTGTTTGCTGTTTTCAGAATGAGAGAAGGGAAAGACAGTGGAGGGAGCTCATTCTTAGGGCACCCTAACTGGTGCTGAAGGGTGGGCTGGGTGAATTGGAGCCCCCAACCTCCAGGGGAGAGGTGTTGAAAAACCCCCAGACTGAACTCCCTCTGCTCCCTTCCCCTTCTCCCATTCTGAAAACAGCAACAGGCTGGGAGATCTGAAGACGCACGTTACAAAAGACTATATTTTGTAGCATCTTTATCTAATACCTCATTTAATGAGGAGTTAGGTTTTCACCCAATTGGCCATTTTTGAAGCTGTTTGCAGCTGTGCACTTGTATTTGGTCATAGCTATAAACTGTTTTTTGTGGCCAGACTAGGTGAAAATTGTCACTTCTGTCTGGACCCTGAACCTCTCCAAGTCTGGAAGCAATGGTGCTGAACAAAGACCTAAGTTCAGTCTCACTTTAGTCACATTTGTGTATCTTCTTGAAGTTTGATTATGCTTACAAACAAGCTTTTGTGAATATTTACAGAACAGATGATATGCACAAGCTGCTGAACTATTCACAGGACGTGAATTCTGAATTTTGTATATGATTGTTTTAAGTTTACAATGGTCCTTGCTTCCATGTTGGGGGGTGGGGAAGTATCATATACACAATTAATCAAAACATTACTGCAGATTTTCAATATTTATTAAATGCTTGTGAACCATGAAGAATTTACACCAAAGATTTTTCAACATCCAAATGAACTCAAGAAAATATTGACTAATTCACAAATAATTTAATAATATAATATATATGAACCCCCTCACTAAATTATTTGCCCATTTTTATTATAATGCTGGTGCTATTATTTGATAATAAGCTGACTATCCTCTAATGGTCATTAGTTTTGAATCTCCTCCTTTATTTACAGCAATTTATGCACTGTTTTAGCTAATGAGCATTATTTCACTAACAGCTGTTACTTTTACTAGTAACACTCATGCAGCTTTAATAAAGCAGGTGTCAAATAAATGTCTTGAAATACAGTACATGAATCAAAGCACTACAACTCATTAGCCTGAATTACATTATTCTTAACAGATTACCCAAAAGGGGAAAAACATAACAGTTTAACCTATAGTTTTGTTGCTACAGCAATTTTTGTTGCTGAAAATGTACAACTAAAATAGTATATATGAATAGAAAGAAATAATTTATCAAAAGGAGATATGAGATACATATTACAGTATCCACTATTTGGACTTATTTGCTATAAGTTTATCTCCCAATAATATTCATAAAAATAAATATTAGAGAGTAAAAGGCAATACTTTTTGTACCACTGTATAAAATAATATGAGTGCACAAAAATATTATGAAATGGTGCTTTTGGAATTGCATCATGGTGCATTCTATTGAAGAATGGATCAATTGGTACTGAAAAATTAAAACTCAGCTTACAATTCAAGTTAGATCAGGGGTGTCAAACTCATCTAGCCCTGTAGGCCAGGTGAGGGTCTCTGAGCCAGTCTGCAGGCCCAATTAAGCCATGCTAGTGCCAGTGTGCAGGGCCAGTCTGGCAGGGTGCCTCAGTGTGCAGCATGGTCCCTGTACTGGCCTCACTCTGGGCTTGTGATGTGTGGGTTGAACTGGCACTGCAGATGCTACCCATGGCCAAGGTGGCTGACACAGAGTACACATGCATGAGCAACCCAGTTGGACTGGCCCTGAATGATGGCTCCAGGACTTGCCCAGATTGGGCCCCAAGCTGTCTGCGCATGTGGGAGCTAGTGTGCAGGGCCAATCTGATGGGGCACCATGTGCAATGAATGCCCTGTAAAATCCCCTTGTGCTTTGGGTAGTGTCTACAGTGCAGGGACCAGCCTGTGTGCTGCAGGTAACATGAACCCTAGTACAGGGCAGGTGCATGGTGCACAGGGCTCACAAGCTGCATCCAGCAGCCCAGACACTATGTTACCTGTGGGACTGGCCCTGTATGCTGGCTCCAGCACAGCCTGATTTGAACTAGCCCCAGAGCCAGTGTGCAGAGTCAGTTCAGCTGCCTGTGCCACATTTAGCACCTGCAGCACTGGGTTCAGGCTTCACACCAAACTGGCTGCCAGGATGTGGGCCCTATGTTTCACACTACAGAATTAGAACATACTACAGACCTCAGAACATATAAAAAAGAAGGAAAGCTCTATGAATATAAAGATCTGTACAATTTGCTTAGAGGGTGTACTTCAAGAAAGTGGTTTCACTTTTCCCCCCAAGCCCAATCAAGAAACCCAAACCCAAGAAATCTACCAGAGCATGAGCCTCCTAAGAGGAATTCCAACCTCAAGAAGACTGCTGTTGTATATAAGACTCCTCAAGGAGAGTCCAGGGATATTAGGATGCCACTGAATGAAAGAAGAAAACTATGCTAAGTTACACTTTGAACATCTGCAGAACAAAAGATCATTTCATGTAGGTGATATTTATTTTGTGGGCAATCCTAGTACCTACCACTGCTCCTACCTCTCCAAATACTAGGTAACAAATTCAGATAGAATTATATAATATCTTCCTTACCTTAACAAGCCTATCTTTATTCATAAAAGTGCAGAAGGCTAATTGTGGGACAGCTATTGTCTGCTGATATTGAAGATTCAAAGCCAAGTACAGTGATCATTTTTGAGACAAGGTGGAAAAGTTCAATGGGCATATAGTTTCATAGTTTCATAGTTTCATAGATTTAGGGTCAGAAGGGACCTAGTAGATCTTCTAGCCCGACCCCCCGCCAGGGCGGGAGGACAACAAAACCCCAAAACAAAAAACGGGACTCAAATGAGTCCAGCCAGGTAGGCATCCAGCCTCTTCTTAAAGACCCCCAGGGTAGGGGCCAGCACCACTTCCCTTGGAAGTTGGTTCCAGCTCCTAGCCACCCTAACTGTGAAATAGTTTTTGCGGATGTCCAATCTATACCTCCTCTCCATCAACTTGTGCCCATTACTCCTTGTTATGCCCGCGGGCGCTAGGGGAAACAGCGTCCCCCCCAAACCCTTCTGGTCCCCCCTAGTGAGTTTATAGATGGTCACCAGGTCCCCCCTCAGCCTTCTCTTGTGGAGGCTGAATAGGTTCAGGTCCAATATTTGGACCAATATTTGTTTGGATTACCTCCTTTCCCTTCTGTCCTTAGGGGTAAATTTTAAACCAAAGAAATTTACCTGGGAACTATGTGCTAATATCAAGTTACTTTCATGGCTGAGGTGGAAGAGACTCAGCTGCTCTGGTTAGCCCCTTAAGGGAAGAGGAAATAGTGCACATGATATAAAGAGAACAGAGGTCAGTGACAAGCAGGGATCCTGGTTTTGTCTGCTTAAAACATCCCAAATTCTCTGACTCAAAACCCCAAACTCTGCATTTTTCTGCAATTAAAAAGAAATACCACTATATATAGAGAGATCAGCTCAACACAATGTTTTATTGATATCTTCACAATTTTACAGCAGTTTGGTAGCCTACCAGTGCCTCAAACATTATAATTAAATAAATTCTAAATACCTATATATTTTAGCATTTGATTTTGGTCTTTTTATCATGGAAAATCAGAGCTTCCCTTGCCCCCTTCACTCACCAGGATGTGGGTCCAACTGTGGCTGTCCCTGCACTACTTTGTCGTAGGGGGGCTCCCCCCAGAATCAAGGAGCCACTTGCAGGATGGAAGGCTGCCAGCTTTCATGAGTTTGTTTTCTCCTTTGTGGTACTGAGCAACCTTGATATGCCAATGCCCTGCCCCTGCCCATGCTGTTGCCTCTCACTCACAAAGCACAGTCTTCCACCCTGCCCAGGCCATGCTGGTGCTCCTCACTCCTGACCCACAACCCCCTGGTCCTGCTGGTGTGCTGCACTCCTGACCCACAGCCACCCCTGGTCCTAGTGCCCCTCACTCCAAAGCCACAGGCCCCCCAGCACTTCTAGAGCCCCTCACCCCTGACTGCCCCTGTCCTACACAGGTCAGATTGCGGCAGCTGCAATGGCTCCAACATGTGTGGGCAGCAGAGGAGCAAGTCCAGCCCTGGCACAGACTGGAGGGAAGAGCGGGGAGAGGGACCTGTGGCACCCCCACCCAGGGTTGGGACTCCTATGCTGCACGAGGTGGCCTTTCTACAGCACCCCGCCCCTGGCAATCTCTCCTGGCCGCCCCATCCCTGACAGCATGGGCATGAGCTCTGGTGCCACTAGCCCAGGCACACAGCTCCCCATTGCTCCCAAAGGTCTTCCCCATCCCCTCCCCCAGCTGGAGGGGCAGGTGCCTCCCCCTGCCCTTCTGGAGCCCCAGCACCTGGACACCTTCCACCAGTACTGGCAGGCACCTACCCCGCCACACACACCCATCCCCTCCACATACTCCTACCACACATACACACAGGCTCACATGCCCCTGCCCCCCAGCCTCCTGGACAGTCCCCAAGCCCTGGCCCTCCAATCCCACCATAGACTTCCCTGCATCCAGCTCCTGGGGATGCTCCTACCACCCTGCCTGGCTGTATGCTGACTACATGTGTGGTGCCCTCTGCCTCCAGTTGCCTTCCCTCTGCTCACCCCAGCCCCTAGAAGCCACTTGTAGTCTATAAAGCTGCCAGCCTACAAAAGGAAACCTGCAGTTTCCCATGGTTTTCTCCTTTAAAGAGGAAAACCTGTGTTTTTCTCCTTCAAATGAGAAAATCCAGGTTTTTCTGCATGTTTCCACAGAAAACCTGGATCCCTGGTGACAAGACAAAAGACTAGCATCTCAGACACAGTTGCTGTAGTGCTTAGCATTAGCAATCTTGTTATGTGTATACTATGCTTCTGGCCCTTTTTCACCCCCAAAATAGGGAAAGACAAGTTGAATAATCCTAACCTGAGTCATCAGTGTGTGATACTTACAAACCACCCTATTCATTTACACCTTCTGATAAGCAGCTTTGATTAAGGCAGTGAGAGCATGGAAGATTTGATTAAAGTAACTGGTCACAGCTCAGAAGAAAGTAAACAAGATCTGAATAAGACAGTCTTATTTGTGGCTTTATTCAAACACTTTCTGCGTTGAATTTATTATATCTTGTAAGCTAAAACTATATGTTATTTGATTTCAAATAGAGATCTGTCCTTTTCATATTTCAATATTTGATGGCAGGATTCAAAAGAACACTTAATAGGAACAAGTATTGGTTGATGCTGGTCATTGCCCCAAAGAGATAACAAACTAAAATTATAAAATAAGAGACAACAGGTGATGCTACACAGACAAAGGAACAGGAAATGATAATTAAATGATTTAGATGAGTGCAAGAATCAAAGCAGATCAGCTATTTATTTCAACAATAATGACTGCTGTTTTTGTAGGCATCATGCCAAAGATTTTTAAGGAAGGATTTGAAGGAACTCAATCAAGTAGTTTTGCAGAATTTTTTTTTTTTTTGAAAATCTCTTTCCATTTATGTAGAGTAACATGGAAGAAAGCTAAAGATGCATGTGAGGCAATCTGTTTGCTCACTCTTTGTGATTTCTTCATTGTTTTGTGTAAAACATTAAGTATGACAGTGTATTCTCACTTACATAATTATATTCTGCCTAAGAATATTCTTACAGTTTCAAATGCACAAAATATCTTTCTGTACTTTGTATTGTAAAATATTGGGTAGTATTGCCATATTAGTATTAGTATTAGTATTAGAGTTGCTTGATTCAACCTGGCAAGGGATACATTTTTTACCTCTGGAAGGAAGACATCACTATACATTCTTGTTAGCTGCACCTCATCAGAATTTAGGTATCTCAACTAAGTATATACAGTGATTTGAGTAGATAAAACTATGTTGGATAAGGTGGTTTAGGTTGGAAGAAGGGGTTGTGAAAAGGAAAAATTAGGGGAGATAAATTAATCTGAAGTGGAAGACAATAAAAAATTAAGAAATGCCATACTAAATCAAACCACAGATGTGTCTAGCTCAACCTGTCTCTCTCAGTGGCATGAAGGTGTTAATTAGAAGAATATTTAGACAAAGCATACCTGGTCCATCCCTTCCCCTTCTCCACCTTAGAAGGATACATTGGGGAATAAGGAAGGATAAAAAAAGCAAAAGGGACTTGAAGAAGAAAAGTTTTCCTGATCTCTAGAAAAAGCCTTATGAGCACCCACATATAAATTCACCTATCATTAATCTTATATTAATGTCAATTCCCTAAACGAGAATTAAATTTCCTCCATCACTACTGACCTCATGCCAAGTCACTATTTAATGGAAAACTTGTACATGACTAAGTACATGATTTACTATGCCATGTATTAACTTTCCCTAAAAATGCTGGCAAAAAAGCATTAGAGAAGCTTCTTCCTTCATCATTTTCCTACCTGTTTGAATTTTCTCATTTCCTATAGTGTGCTCCAATTGTACACAATAAAACACCAAATTATATTAACCTTCTGTATTTATACTTTTGTTTTATGATGTGCTACTTACACTGCTATGAAAGGCTGATTACTTTTGAAAATATGGATTAACTTATATAGAGCAAATTACTGAAGTCAATAGAGTTTAGAATAATACAATAAACTAATATTCATGCTCATCACTCTTTTTGTTCCTGCTTTGTATTTTACAGTAATATTGACCAAATAGACTAACTGCAACTCCCTCCTCTCATGCATATCTATGGGGATTCTCTACTCTCGCCCCCTCAACCCTACACCCACACACACACACTGCACATCTGCTGACAGCAAGTCCATCAAAAATAGATAAATGCTATGGTTTCTGATGGTTAACCCTAATCATTATTAAGAAACCCAAGAATTTCTTATTTGGCAAGCACAGAATCCACGTTAACCATTAAATTCCATAACTGGACTTAACATAACTACAAAGTGCTTACCACATCTTCCAGTAAAAACATCCAGTACATGCTATAAGACCAACCATCTCTGAATAATTAGACATCAACTTTCTGATAATTAATATACAGCAAGTATTGTGCTAAAATAATAATAAAAACCTAGCTTGTGGAGCTGGAATTTTAGGTGACTATTTAAGCATACAAATAAGAGCGTGTGTGGGGAGTGGGGTTTCAAACAAGTAACTCCCATTGAAATTTTTTGGATTCAAAACCAAGTTTAATATTTAAGCCACATTTCTGCATATGTAAAACCTATTGCATATATGTAATATGAGTACTTCTATAAAGTATTAGACAGGTAGCTGAACACTGACCCATGTTAAGACAGAAGTGTCATGTGCACAGGCGGTCAAGATCTCACACACGTTAACAATGCACAAATCCAAACCGAAGAGTACGTTTCTGGAATTCTGACAGGAAGTCACTTTGACACCATGTCTTTAGTGCCAAAAAAAAGAATTGTTTGTCTGTTTGAAAATAAAATTCTTCCTTCCTTCCTTCGTTCTACTTTGGATGCCTCAGAACAGGCATGCTTTGAGATGCATGGGGCCATCCTGAGCATAAGACTCCCCAGTTTCCTATCTCTTTTATTTTCTGACTCCCACCTAGCTAAAGGTCTCTTGTTTTTGTCTATCTCCTTTTCTGATTTTTTCTTGCATTTTTGCAGGTTTTTTTCTTCTTTTTCTCTGTTCTCTGTTTCCTCTCCCTTCTACTTTCCTCTCCCTTCTACTTCCACTACGGGCCCTGTGGGTGGCACACCCAAGCCTAGGGTCAGCGAGGACCTAGTCAGGTAACTTCTGGAAGGACTAGAGGTATTTAAATCAGCAGGTCTTGATGATCTCCACCCCTGAGTGCTGAGGGAACTAGCAGAGGTTACTGCGGGACCGCTGGCATGGCTTTACGAGCACTCGTGGTGCTCAGGCGATGTGCCAGATGACTGAAAAAGGGGCAATGTGGTCCCCATCTTCAAAAAAGGGAGGAAAGAGGACCCAGGTAACTATAGGCCCATGAGTCTTACCTCTGTCCTGGGGAAGCTTTTTGAGAGAATTATCCTGGTGCATGTCCACAAGGCGGCCAGCAAGGGAGACTATGCTCAGGGACAACCAACATGGGTTCATTAGGGGCAGGTTATGTCAGACCAACCTGATGACCTTTTATGACCAGGTCACCAAATCCTTAGATGTAGTGGATATAGTCTTTCTGGACTTTAGGAAGGCCTTCAACGTGGTCTCTCACCCCATTCTCATTAAAAAAACTAGGAGATTGTGGTGTTGATGCCTACACAGTCAGATGGGTCACTAACTGGCTGGTGGGCCACACCCAGAGAGTGGGTCTTATTCAACCTGAAGGGATGTGGGCAGTGGGGTTCCTCAGGGCTCAGTCCTCGAGCCTGCACTGTTCAACATCTCATCAGCGACTTGGACTAGGAGGTAAGAATCACCCTGTTCAAATTCGTAGATGACACCAAGATGTGGGGAGAAGTGGACATGCTAGAAGGAAGGAATAGGCTGCAATCGGATCTAGACAGTTACAGGGGTGGGCTGATGGGAACAGGATGGGGTTCAGCACCGACAAGTGCAGGCTAATGCACCTGGGGAGGAAGAACCAGCAGCATAACTACAGGCTGGGGAACTCCCTTCTCATCAGTGCCAAGCCAGAAAAGGACCTAGGAGTCATCAGTGACACCACAATGAACATGAGCCAACAATGTGGGGATGCGATCAGGAAGGCCAACCATAACTTGTCGTGCATCCACAGATGCATCTCGAGCAGGTCTATGGAGGTGATCCTCCCCCTCTATGCGACACTGGTCAGGCTGCAGTTGAAGTACTGCATCCAGTTCTGGTTGCTGCACTTCAGGAGGGATGTGGACAGCATGGAGAGGGTCCAAAGGAGGGCCACCTGCATGATCAGGGGTCAGTAGGGCAGGCCCTATGAGGAGAGGCTACGGAACCTGAACCTGTTCAGCCTCCACAAGAGAAGGCTGAGGGGGGATCTAGTAGCAGTTTACAAACTAGTCAGGGGGGACCAGCAGGCATTGGGGGAGTCCCTGTTCCCTCCTACCATGGCATGGTATGAGCCTGGCAGGCCACCTTCCATCTCCAGCCCCAGGCCCAGTGTCTGCAGTTCTTGCAGCTGCTAAGGGAGTTCCTGATGCACAACCCAGCCTTATGGTACCCCATGCCAAGCCTCCACCAGCCTCACAGCTGTCCTCATCCAGGTGTGTGTCCTCCACCCAGGCCATCTCCTTGACCCCGCTCAGCCAGCTTGGCTCTCGCCCGAAGCCCTGACTGCCCAGCTGGGCATACACTCCATCCACAATGTAGGCCATCTCCTGCATGAGATCCAGCCTGCCCTCCCACTGGAGGCAACAGCTGCCCTGGACAACCATATCTGGGCATGCCAGGTCCTCCTTGCCATGCACACCCTGAGCAAGGCCTTCTACTTGCTGCCAGTTGCCCTGGCTTTGGCTGGTGAGCTGGCCAGCAGGCCTGGCACCCTGGTAATGCTCCCTGTGCCTCCCAACAGTGACACGAGTTGCCCCTTTGCTTCCCTACCCCATAGAAGCCTGTATGCTTGGGTGGTTCACATCCACCATGCTGAGGTGCTGACAGGCCACCTGTCCCAGGGTCATTGAAGAGAACCTGTTTCACACCTTCCTTGACTGTCCCCGCCTGAGGCCACTCTTTTTCATGCTTGAGTTGCTGTTGCAGGCCCTGGGCAGGGGCCTTTCAGAGAACACCTACGTGTACTCCTACCTATACTGGGCAGCTAAATGGGGTGCCATCTGCCTGGCTAACTTTCTGCTGAGTCAGGTCGAGATGGCTGTCCTTAAGAGCCACCGCAACCGGCTTGCCAGGATCGGCTCAGATGATGCGCTGCAGTTTTTCCACTTCCTGCTGCAGGAACGCTTCTCACTGGAGTTTGAGCATGCTGTGCTCTGGCAGATGGTGCCCACTTTGGAGTCACACCGGGCTCTTGAGGGGGTGCTGTGCTACATGAAGGATGGCTGTCTTCAACATGCATTCTGATGTCATGACTGGTCTGGGTGACTGGGCAAACTCAGTGGCAGACTGTGGCTTCAGGCTTATGCCATGCCCTGGGCCCTCACCAGGCTGCTTTTTCCCTTTTTTCTTTGTATGGGTAGTTGAAGGCATTGTTACATGCACAGGCAGTCCTCCACTTACAATGTTTCAAGTTACAACATTTCACACTTACAAAGTTTATAAATTGACACCCTGTTTCAAATTTATGACATCAATTTTGACTTTACAATGCTTGATCTGATGCAACGCCATGCCAGTGAACAAGTTCACTGAATCACTCATCTCCCTGGAGAACATTTGTCCAAACTTCCTTGGACACTTTCTTTAAGAAGGCAGACAAGACTCCAGAAAAACCTGCAGTCAAGACTACTGAGAAGACTCCAGCCAAGAACCCTTCAAAAAGTCCAACCAACAACCCTTCAAAAGTCCAGTAAAGTCACCTCAAAGAAGTCCTTTCAAATCAATATGATTGCTATTTACAATATAAATGCATTAATGTAGCTATATTACTCATCTATAATCGATCAAGTACTGGGGTATTTTTGGTGAAAATAGGGTATCAGGCCTTGGTTCAGTAACCAATTCCCCATTTATAACATTGTTTCTTATGGGAAAATTGGCTCCAAGTTACAATGTTTTGATTTAAGAAGCGGTTTTCAGGAACCAATTGTGTCATAAGTCTGAGGACTGCCTATACTATTGGATAGAGCAGGGTAGGAATTGTGTGTTTATAGAGGGCTTTGGTTTGTACGACTGCGAGGCTGGGTGTTCCAACCGCATAACGGCATGTTAGGCATGATGTGTAATACTGCGAAGGTATCTGTCAGTGTGATATTATGACATAACAGCATAGTGCTTTTGGTTTGTTGGTGATTTGTATATTGGAACTGGACCCCAGAGAGGCCAGCTTTTTGTACCCTGAGCACCTGAATAAAGTAGCTAAAAAGTCAAAAGATAAAAGTCATTCCTTGCTTTCTTCCTTCCTTTTTCCCTTTCCCATCAGGGCTTTCCTTTTTGTTCAGGTCTTCTTATATTTTTGGTTCACTTTCTCCTATATTTGTTCTTATTCTGTGCCTAGTATTCTTACTCTTTATGCTTTCACCTACCTGTCTTGCTTAATGTCCTGTATCAAACAAGCTTTCTGAGATTCCACACCCTCCCCCAACATATTTTTTAGCTTCTTTATTCTCCATCTCTTCCTAGCTAATTCATTATCTTTATACTTACACTAGTACCAAAATATGCTGACTATAGTACAGACATAAAGGAAGAGATAGCCTCTGCTGTAAATAGTTTATCATCTAAAGAGAAAGATAAATTTACTTTGGAAGAAAGGGTTAAGCAAAGCAGCAAAAACGAGAAGGAACTTTTAATATACAGTTCAAAAACTAAAAAGGATTACACTTAATTTTTAATCTAAATATTCATGTTTTTTATCACGTTAAACAATATGGTAGATCTGTGTAAAAAATGTCCATGTTCCTCCAGTATCTCACAGTGTATCTCACAGTATCTCCACACTCTAAGGGGAAGGAGATCAGCTGGTTCTCTGATGGCCACCCAGCCAGTAAGCTGTCAGGGAGCTGTACAAGGACCCTTGCATTGAGGCCATGGTTGCCAGAGCACCAAGTCTTGCTAGGGCTCTGACAACAGCGTCAGTCAAACAGCCAGAGTTTCCATAAGCTAACCAGCTCTTGTCACCATGGATGGTTTGCAGGCAAACCCCTTGGTGGTTGCCTGATAAAGTTCTATGCCCCATAGCGATCTATTTCCATAACAGTACAAAATTATAAGGCACTTTGTAGCATTACAAGAATAGCATGTACCAAAGCACCTCAAGTTTTCTATAGCAAGAGTAATATTTCTTTTTTTAAATATCTGGTAGTACTGATTACAAGGGAATCTATATAAATTCAGTCTCTTTTTCTGGAGGCCAGATACATCAGCCTGTGCCAGGGGTGGTCAATTATTTCAGGTGGAGAGCTCTGCCCCCTTGTCATCATCTTGGGACTGAAACTCCCACTTTCTAACCCCTGACCTTTGCCACCAGAAGTCCTCTCTCCCTCACACCCACATGCTGCCCACCACAGCTCCGTGCTTCTGCCATCCCCTGTTGCCCTGGGCCTGAGCTGTACGCTGCCACCAGCCCCAGCCCCACGCTCCAGGCTCCCTCCCAGCTGCAGCCCCACCCCAGTGCTTCCCTACATGCTGCCCTGAGCCACCAGGAGACCAGGGAAGCAAGCAGGTCCCAACGGCTGCAGCAGCAGCAGCCCCATCAGAAGCTGCACATTGGCTGGCCAGGCCCTTCCGCCCACAAGGGTCAGATCCAGGCAACAGGATATGTTTTTGGGTCTGCATGTACATGTGGGTGCCTTGATCCCACCCTCATGGGTGGAAGGGCAAGGCAGGGCACAATTTGTTGGGGGCCCCATGGGCTGGAAGAAAGTGCTTGGTGGGCTGAATCTGGCCTGCAGGCTGTATTTTGCCTGCCCCTGGCCTACGCACAATTCATAGTAATATAACAATGAATGGCCATTCAGTAAATGCTTCTCTCAAGATTCACCGTTGCCTAGATACCAGTTACTGTGCATCTGATAATGTTCACTACATTGTCAAAGTACCATGAAGGTCTCCAGGGAACAGTGAAAATGTCGGCTAAAGGGGATCTTGTCTGGTCTTCCAGGTGGGGAGTAGTGTGAGGGGTTGGTAGCTCACCCATGTCAAAAATTTAAATTACAGTCTACAAGAGAAGAAACTAGATGGATACAATGGTCTGAAAGCTTTTGAAGTTGGAACAGACAATGCATAAACCATAAAGATGATAATTATGACAAAAGGTTATAATAATAAAAAAATTAAATTAATCTTCCGCAGCAAAGTGTGGGTTCAACTAGTTCAGTATAAAAAACTAAGTAAGTTACTGATTATTTTAAAATATATTCAGACAAACTTGGAGATTTTATAAAAATCTGAGTTCACCTGGGGAAAAATATATTGCTTTCTATTAAAGGGAATTAAATTATTCAATCAGATAATAAATATAAGCACAACAAAAGTTAAAAAAATACTACTTGGAGTTCTCCCTGTTACTTTTAGAGGAATATTTTTTTATTTAATTTAGATGAATATTTTTTACTGAAATTCCTTCTCTGATATCTAGGAACTTTCTGTTTCATTTTAAACCTTGAGAAGGTCTTAGTCAAATTTTGTCTATTCTTCACCAGGGTCTTAGCCTGACCCTGGTCAGTCTGCTTTAGAGCTAACAACTTCATCTGTGTATTCTTAATTACATTTTTTATTGACCTTTCCACTTCAAAATTAAAATGTCTATCTATCATTGTATTGGTTTTATTTATACTTATTTGTAGTTTCTAATGCAGCGAACATAGGAAGCTTATTTCCTGTCCATGTTATGTATCTGATAATCAAAAACTTGTATGAAAATGGTCTGACACCTCTTAAACATTCTAGATTACATGTAGTATTTTTGACTATTTTCCCATAAAACTATGGGGAGGTGGAGGTTGAGTTATGGTTTTCATCTCATCCTTACAACTAGCAGGTGCTTGGTTTTCTTGGAGGGCGGGGGTTTCTCCTCTTCAGTTTTTTGGTGTGCGTATGTGTGTGTGTGTGATATCTGCTATGCAATACAGCTGGACACCTAAACTGAATGAATGCATGCAATAACATTTTGTTGATTGAGACTGGACAGCTGAGGAAAACAATCATTACATATGTTTTGTATTAGGGCCCCTCTAAAGATGCAAGTAAAGGCACAATAGGATTGAATGCATGATCCAGGAACACTGCCTCCACTGTATCTGCTACAGGGCTTGCAGTGTGGGCAGCATGGGGAATGCTGCTGCCAGTGACAGCCCCACACTTCATGAGGCTCACAGGGGCAGCAGTGTTGCTGCAAACTCTGCAGCCGAAGACATTGCCCTGGTGTGAGCCCTGCAACTGACAACACTTCCAGCACCTTATCCGCTATGGGGCTGGGAGCAGTTGATACACCTCTGTGGCTGGGAGCCCCTCAGTTAATACAGCTCACAGCAACAGGGGAGCACTTGGCCACATGTTCAATTAATGGCATGATTAGAACAAGCTACAGGGTTATTACACATTTTTTGTGGAATAACTTCATAGTTTATTGCTTGTTTTATCACACCACTAAGATGTTGAACATGTAGCTGGATCACAACTGAAAGCATGATTACTCAGTTAATCACACTTTAAGTGTAACATGTAGAGGGGGCCACAAAGTGTGCTTAGAAACGCTACATGAAATCAGGGATCCATTGTTCTAGCTACAATACAAGCCCAATTTAAGATGGTCCTTGTTGTGGAGACCCGACATCAGAACAGACAAGTTAGACAGAAGATGGAGCAAAGATGTATAATATGTGAACAGAATACTGAATGTCAAGCAAATTTCATGTACATCAACCTTTATGTAAAAGAAAAGGGGGTTGGGAGTTGTTTTCTTTTCTTTTCTTTTCTTTCATTCTGATGTGAAGTATTTTACTAGAAGCCAGTTGTGTGTACCTTACGTCTTGTTCTTCTAAATGAATTATAAGATTAAGTTTTTCTACAAAAAATCAGTTTCATTTATAAGAACATTACAAATACAGTAACTGATTCTTTGTCATCTGAAAAGTGCCACAGTGGTCCCTTATCAATCAATTAGTTGATTGTTTCTGCAATCAAAGTTTTGATTTACACTTTGATTATTGTACCATTATGTAAGTTCTCTTACAGCAGTCCCCAGCTTCCTCACTTTCTCATTTTGCAATCTGTTGTTATAATATCTGCTTAGTTTGTCGGTTCTTTTTTGATGGGCTGTGAGTTTTGTTGTACCATTTCTATTTTAAATGTGTTCATGCTGCGGCAGTGTTGCATCCTTTAGTTTATCTATAAAGCAAGTGTCACAAATCCATTATATTTGCAGTAATTGTAAAATATCCGTTTTCTGTGAATTTATTTTATTTATATATATTGTTTTGCATCTAGAAACAAAAATAAGCTGTGTCTAATTCTGTTACTTGTATGTTTGTATGAGCTATGATGTTTGATATGGATGTAGTTCTATACTGTTACATGACAACTAGTCAGACTTCAAGAGTGACAAATGCTATTAACACCTAGAAGTTCAAAGCCCAAATTGTTGGGAATATTAAACATTAAGAACTTATATTTGCATATCTATGCACACAAGGTGCTGAGGTGAGGTGCCAAGGCCTGAGCCAGGAAGGGGAATTACTTTTTAAGGCAAATTATCTTCTACCCAAATTGTATTTGATTAGAACTAGAAGACTGGACTAGTAACCTTTAAGTGTGAATGGGTGTAAATATTCCTCTAGTCATAAATGAATCTGTAAAGATCCACTAGTTTTCAAATGGATGTATAGTAGAGGTGAGTGTACACTTCTCACAAGACAACCACTCTCTCCAAACTGTCAGTTCTGATCCTCAAAGGGAATTTACAAATGAGCCTACACTTCACTTTATAGATCTACTGGTCAAAAAAAATTATGGACTAAATAGAGACATTGGATTTATGGCACATTATAACCTGCCTGCCATCCAGTGACCCCAGCTAACCTCTCTACATTTTACCAGCTATATTCTACCACCAGGCATACATTTCCCTTTTCCCCCCACACCTACCTGTCTGGCACCTACTGTCTCCCATCACCTCTGATCCTTACTGTCATGCATTTGCATTTTTACAGACCTGCATTTTGCATCTTGGCTTCTATTCCAACCAGGTGAACACAGAACGACAGCAGACTCTCCCTATGCCTGAAAAATGGGTGTTTGTGCCCGCAAGTTTGCAAACAACAATCTATTTACTTAGTCTAGTTAAAGATGTCACATTTACTCAAATAACCTTTTCTGCCTAGTAGAGGGACAGGAGGTTAAATGCACTATATTTGATCTTCAATAATTCTGAAAAGTGAAGGGATTTCAGCATGATAAGTGGAAATTAAACCAAATTCTAAATGAAATGGCACTAAGTGACTGCCTTTTAAATTGTTAACTGTCTTCACTTGATTCTTCTGGGAAGTGGGTCCACCTTTTCTGGGATACACCTGTTTAAACTATATTTAAAAATAATAAATTCTTCATGTTACAAACCTATAGAGCTTGTAAAATCTACAAAGAGCAGGCATGTGAAATGTTTTCATTTTAGAAATAGGTACATCATTAAAGGCTACCTACCTTATATATAGAATATGAAACATATTTTATTACTACTATCACTAATGGTTAGATTTATATTAATTAATGTCAAGATGACACTTGTATATATGTGTATTTGAGTATATATGCTAAGTCTGTTTTTTTCCTGTATCATAGAATCATAGAGAAGGAACCTCCAAAGGTCATTTAGGCCAACTCCTTCCCTGCCTCAGGCAATGTCATCTCTCTCCAAACCATCCCAAATAAATCCGTTATTTAACCTATTAGCAAAACTACACAGTCAACCCTGGCACAATCATGTGATATAACACCCTAATCTACCATAGGCAAAGCAGGGGGACCACAGTGTTAAAACATGCTCATAAGATCTGACCATTCCCATAGCTACAGATAACGGAAAAACCCCCAAAGTCCATTCCACTCTGACCATAGGGTAAAATTCCTTCCTGAGCCAAACATGGAAATTAGCTTGACCCTGAAGAGAGGGGCAAGATCCTCTAGTCAGGAACCTCTGGGTTTAAGTCCTAGCACAAGCACTGGCATCCCCTGGACCAAACCCCCAGTATTGGCTGCAGCCAACACGATGCTTCTGAGGCAGTCTTTAAAAGCAACAAAAGGAAAAAAAAATTCCCTCCTAGCCCCATGCAGCAACAAGCAAAGCCCAGAAGCATGGGAAATGTCCATAATGGAACATGGGTATAGCTATGCATAAGTCATTCCTGACCAGTGGCTTTCCAACCTTTTATTGAACACCTCCAGTGATGGAGAGCCCACAACTTCCCTATGTAGTCTATTCCACTGTGAAGAAAATTTTCCTGATATTCAATCAAAACTTACTTTGCTGTAAGTTCAAGCCACTGGTCCATGTCCTTCTCTCTGCAGCAAGAGAAAAGTGTCTTCCCTCTTCTTTAAGGCATCCCTTCAGGTACTTGAAGATTGCTATCATGTCCCTTCTTAAACACCTTTTCTGAAAACTAACTATTTTCTTCAACCTCTCATCACAGGACTTCCTTTTCAAGCCCTCTATTATTTTATCACCCACCTTTGGTCCTTCTTCAACTTCTCCATGTCTTTTTTTTTTTTTTTTTAAGGTGGAGACCAAAACTGCACACAATAGGTCAGGTGAGGGCTATTGCATTAAATAGAGGCAGTGTCGAATAGGGAGGCACTATTACCTCCTGTTTCTTGCACCTAGTGTTTCTACTGGTGCATTCCAAAACTACATTTATCTTTTGTGTAATGGCATCACACTGCAGACTCATATCAAGTCTGTTCTCTACCAAGACTCCCAGATCCTTCTCCAGCAGGGATTGTGGACTGCCCGCAGATGCCACTGACTGTGTCAGCAGCACTTTTTTGTAGGGGGTATACCACCATGCGCAGAGTGTGCATGTGTCACCCCTGTACCCAAGTACTTATTTTGTCAAAGGAGATTATGTGTTTAACATGATTTGTTCTGAGTAAATTCATGCTGAATGCTTTGGATCATTTTTTACTGCTGCTGAAGCTTGAAAATGGACTTCTTTAGGATATGCTCTAGTAACTTCCCAAATATTGAGCTGAGCCTAACCTGTCTGTATTTCCCTGAATCCTCCTTTTTGTCTTTTTAAAAGAGGGGCACTATACTGGCCCTTTTCCAGTACTCTGTTACCTCATGAAGCTTCTACAATTTCATAAATATTATTGCTAAAGGCTCTGAGATCACCTTCGTCACTTTCTTCAGTGCTCTGAGATCAAGTTCACTGAGACCCATCAATAGCTCTTTGATTATCTCTTTTATTATCTTATCCTTTAGCTTCAGCCCTCACCCCTTCCATATCCAAATAATCTTAATTAGGTGCCTGACTGCAGCTTAGTTTTTTGTACATACTTTTTTGGCTGACAGTGTATACATTAAACCTATATTTTTTTTTACTTGAATTATTAAATGTCTGAACTGGTACCTTTGTCTTTTTTAACAGAATTTCACTTTGTTTTGGAGTCTAGGCCAATTTCAATTTAATTTAACAGTTTTGTCATTCACTTTGGTGGGAACAGATTTGGGTGGGTTTTTTTTCACTGACAAACTATGATAAAAACTAAAAATCGCATGAAATGTTGTTTGATGCTTTCCTGGATGATCTAAATAAGATTTGGTTTTTATTTCATGGTCAATGGTATATTTATTAAAGCACTTTTCCAGTTCCAAAAGGCTTTAGATATGGTGTAGAATTGGAATGACATGTGAAATTAAATTTGCCATTGACAAGAGTGAATACAAATTGGCACATCTGTCTCAAAAGAAAAAAGTGTATCAGAAAGATAGAGGTGACAGCAAACTAATAAAAGACCTTCTGATGCCAAACTTCTGTCTCAGTGCTTTCATGCAGTCTACCAAAATAGCTAAACTTGGCAAGCAAATGCACTTATGTACTTTAAATTATCCAATTTAAATCAGATGGGATAAAAAGGATGTAAATCCCCCATTTGTTTTTGTTCCTGTTTAAATAATGTGGATTCAGATGTTGGATGAGATGAGTAATGCCCTAAAGGACTAAGGGCACTGGTACAGGTTATCTTTAAAACATTTTAAATCTGTGGAATGTTAGACAGTCATAAAGTTAGAACAGTTTCAGAGTAGTCACAGACCTGCACAACTATGATTTACCACTAAAGAAGCTGGCAAGCAGGGATGTGAGCAGGAGTTAGGACTCTATTCCTCCTCTGGGATAGAAAAGTGATGGGGAAGGTGGCATGTAGCTTGAAGTTGGAGAAAACACCATGGGTTCTGTGGCTTTCCTCCCTCCCCAGTAACAGAAGCCAAGCCAGAGCTGAGGGTAAGAAGGGAGAAACCTTGAAAAAGTGTTTGAAGTAAAGAGGGTGGGAGGAGAAGTAGAGAATGGACTGAAAAAAAGAATAAAAAAAATAAATAAAGGACCAAAATCTTACATGTGTCGCAGTGACTGGGATTCGGGTGGGAGAAGTTGGGTTAGAGGTGGCAGGAGTCATGCTGGGTGGGATGAAGGGCTGTCTTGGGCCAGGTGACTAGAGGCCGGGAGGATTAGAGGTGAGAACCAGGTGATTTGTGGGTCCATGGAAACTCAGGCATGATGCAGTGGCTGGTCCGCAGTGCTGGTGATTGTGGGTGGTAGTAGATGGCTGGGTCCTGGGGAACTGGCTGGCCCCATGCCAACCCACTCCAGTGAGCCCCCTGGCACTGCTCTCTCTGGGAAAGACTCGTAGAGCCAGGATAGAGTTAGGGGTAGGAGGGTTGTGCAGGCTGGGAGGGGGATGCTGAGGTGAGAGAAGGAGGTCTCACATTTCCATCATGGACAGAGAGAGGGAGGATGAGTCTGACAAGATCAGCCACCTGCAACAAACACTGATGAACCCCCTACAGTCTTGTCCCAGGTGGGGGGGGAGGGGAGTTAGGAGACCCCCAGCTTTAGCCCCCAAGTCTTCCATGGTCCCATCCTAGCCTAGGAGGGAGGGGCCTGATGAGAGGGCTCAACAGTCTGGTTCCTCCATGCCAGCTGCTTTCAAGGACACCTCCCAAACCAGACCTCATCCCCCTGCCTTATTCCAGGTCCCCAAACCTTATTCAGGGCTGCCTGAGCCTTTAAACTGGGCGCAAGGTGTGGGAAAACTTCAACTAAGCTCATGTTACCTGAGGTTAACTGAAAATTTCCTATATCCAGCTGGCCTTTTTCCCCTGTTCTCCTCTGGCCAAGCAGGTAGTGGCAGGGCAGGGAGAGAGAAGGCAGATTTCCCTCAAGCCCTTTCAAGTCCAAGTCATCCAGCTCCCTTATCAAAGCAGGATCACACCTTTCTAAACCACCTCAGGCACATGTTTGTTTTAGCTGCTCTTAGGACTCGCCAAGACACAGATGAGAAGATTCTACATGTACATTTTACACCTCTCTTAGTCATGTTTCAACACTAAGCCATCCTTATAATTAGACAGTTCTTCTTGGTATCAAGCTGAATTATCCTTGTTGCGATTTAAACATAATTTCTTATATGTCCTCTGCAGCTACAGGAAATAGCTTAATGTGCACCTCTTTATAGCCATCTTTCAAGTATCTAAAGAATGTTTCAAACTTTCTTTCTGAATCATGTTCCCTAGACATCTAATCTAAGATCTATGCTGGACTTTTCATAACTTTTCCATGTCTTTTTTTATGTGTGGTGCCCGAAATGGATGTAGTATTCCAGTTGAACCCAGTCTGAATAGAGAGGAAGAATTGCTTGTCTTGACTTGTAGGCAACATTCGTGTTAATTTAGCACAGCATGTTATTAGCTATTTTGTATCTTTTTGGCACCACTAAGAATGGTGAAAAAATTGAGATTTTTTTATGCATACTGTCTCTTATTAAGTTAGCGGTCCCAAATATATTAGGTAGTCAGAGTTATTCCGCATCATTTTTATGGTTTAACTAGTCTTTTGTTTTGTTTAATTCCTAAACCTATCTGCCATAATTTATCAGAAGCATAAATGTGAACAGATCAGGAGCTCAGAAGTACTCTGTTCACTGTCATTGTTCAGAATCTTTTTTGGATGTTTTCATTCCAGTCACCTAGGCAGATGAGTACTCCGGAGCTGAAAATATAGTGCCAGCAATTAACATGAAAAAAGTTAACCAGAGGAATATTGCTTAACATGGGAGAGACATACGAAGGGCTTGATCTGCAAATATCACCTTTATAGCTGGCTTCACTTGTGCAAAATAAGTGGTATGTGTGTCAAATATTAACTAATCAGACTGGTAGTTTTACAACCATTTTGCACTTTGTAAAATACTGCACATGGTGCATCTCAGTGGATAATCAGGCCCAAATTTAAAAGTTTAAAGGTTATTTTTTTTATCCCCTACCTATGAGCAGGTATTTTGCGGTTCCCAGCAATAAGGATAACATCACAGAGTTGCTGCTGCTTCAGGTAGCTTTCCATTTTTCTGAAGGTTTGTTCAGCATGGTGTACTGCCTGATAGAATTCCTCAGAGCTACTGGAATCTATATCACATGGAGGTGACAGAGGATGGCTGGCTGCTGACAATCTGTAAACCACAAAAAAATAGTAGGGTTGATGAAGTGTCTCCACATCTCTACACTTAACAGCCTCCAGAT
>NW_017729032.1:91187887-91200682 GCF_001723915.1 Gavialis gangeticus
CACAAAAAAATAGTAGGGTTGATGAAGTGTCTCCACATCTCTACACTTAACAGCCTCCAGATCTCTGATTAAGAGAAATCAGTGTATTTTTCCCTATTTTTATCACTGGAAGCAGAAGACTGCAAAATTTTATCACTTTAAAGACCCAAAAGTGCTTCTCTGGGAAAATGAAATAATATTTTCAATTACCTGTAAAAAACAATCAAAGAAGGGTTCAGCATATTTATACTAAAGTTACTTGTACGTGTTTATCTTCAATAAACAGCCCTATTTCGCAGCACTTTTGTGTTCTAAAATGTTCTTCTAGCCACAAAATGGAGCACACTATGTAAAAATATTTTTTTGCAATAGTTACAATACTAATATAAAAAAAAAAACTTTTCACATTAGAAATTAACACTACATATATGCACACTTGTTATCACAGTGCCAACTCTAGTTTAGATCTTTCTTGTTCTCATTTTGTTTGTTTTGGTTTCCTCAGTGGGTTATGTTAAAATACTCATTATTTCGCCCAAAGCAAAACTGGTAAGTAGTATCCCAGAATACATGAGACTAAATAGTGATATAAGCTACCATTAATTATGCTGTGCAGTGACAGTTTATAATACCCCCCAAAATACTTAGGAAAAAATAATGTCAATAATGATAGGTGAGCATAAGCTTCAGAATTTGAGGGATCTATATGGGGATCTACAGTGGCTTCCAAATTTTGAGGAGTTTCAGACATAAGGTTCTGGCACAGCCTCTGACCTACATACAAGAAACATAATGCTAAAAAATTTTTGTTGCATATATGCCAACTTGCAAGCATGCCTTGAGTAAAACAGAATCATTAATACATTAAAAAGTTCATTTCTTTAACTTTTATTTGATATGAAAGCCATGGGTTCACACATCCAGGGTTAATAGTAATTTTGTATATATACTGATCAGTCTGTCCCCCTCAGCCAAACCAATACAGGCTGATTAAATCAACAGGACAAGCATCAGAGTAACGAAAAGCAAAATTCAGCCTGGCATATTAAAGGCAGTATAAATGAATATGATCTTGGTTTATAAAATATTGTACTAAAAGAAAAAATAAACAGAGCACAGGGTGATTACTACTAATTGACAAAATTAATGTTATATTTGATAGCACGAGGTTTTAATCCCATGACAGTTATATTGCAATTGCATTATCAATAGTTCAAAAAACAACAGTCTGCCAGCAAAACTTTCAAATATCAGTTAAGTAAATCAAAGAACTGTATATGCGGGAGGAAAAATGGATTATGAAAATAAATAAATAAAAATAAACCTGTTTATTTCTGATTTGGTTGCATTCCTTAAGTTTAAAGTGCCTATTTACAATAACTATTATTCTTATATTTCACCTATGCATGCAAAGCAGTTTTACCTTTCTAAATGTCCAAGGTTAGTCTCCATCCTCCTGCCATAGTGAAATCATCACCAAGGGAAAGGCCAGACTACGTCATTCCCACTAAATTTGTTTTCACAGTATTTCTCCTTGAGGTGGTTGGCAGCCCATTTATAGGACAGGGAAACCTGCAGACAATTCTAGGGGTATGGACAAATGTACATGTGGAACAGTTTGAACCACCCATTCCCATAGTCAGGGTTAAGTTGCACCATAGTATCCTCTCACAAAGAAAGTCAGTTCTCAGAGATAACTTGTCCCACAGATTGAACAAGTCAGTATCCTGTCATTATGAGAGACTAGATATCTGATCCCCCTTGCTTTGTAGCTTATACAGGTATTGATAAAAGCTGTTAAATTCTCCTATGTTGGTGTGGTGGGGTTTTGAACCCTCTTTATCAACAGGCACAAATAATGGTATAAGACTGAAGGCCTTGAAGAACTGGTCTTGACAGGTTTCCTAAGAAGTCTGACAGTCAGGGAGAGCCAAACAAATGCAATGGAAAATTAAAAAGAGGGGTGGGGGGCGGTGGGAAAGAAATATGTTGACACTTTTCTCCAATTTTGCCTTTCTGGGAAAACTGAAAATTGATTTGACTGAGAAAATGCAGTTCTTGAACTACAGTTGTCCAAATGTATCAAGAAAAAAAACTATCTGTTCTCTCTACCCATTGCTATTTGCACATTTTACATTTATTATAAACAAAAACAATAACAACTGTGAGAATGGGGATAGGAAACCAATCAAGACTACGCTTCTGCCTTTCTCTCTGAGTGCCCAAACTACTAGCCTACAGCTTCCAGCTTTCTCTCATTGACTTTCCTTCTGAGCCCATAAAACCTTTATTTAAAGTGACACAGCTTCAATGGGAGAGGTGAAAGGTGTCAGCACTCAACCATGCCTAAACCTGGTGGTTAGGACATTCTTCTGAGAGGTGAGATGTGGGTATCAATCTATTCAGGCTGAAGAAGAGATAGAATCCTGGCTGCCATTTCCCGGTTGCATGCCTTAACTATTAAGCAATTACAGAATAAGATGGGCAGCATCACCCTCTTATCCTTCTTATTTTTTATTTGTTTTGAAAGTTGCTATAGTCACTACTTTTGCACTGAATTCTATGCTGCTGGAGAGTTTTAGACATGTTCCAAACACATGAATGAGACTAGTCTTTCACAAGATTTTGGTAATGCTCTGTCAAGATTTTAAATCTCAGGGAGATGTGGGCAGGAGCTATATACCTAGCTGCTTAGGCCCCAGGAATTCTGGTCATGTGGAAAAAACAGTGCTGAAGACACCAATGGAAAATTTCAGGTAGAAAGGGGGTACATCCACACAAGAAATTAGCATGGAACAATAAACTCCAGTACAGTTTGCACCGGGCTCCAGGTTGCAGGCTCCGGTTCATGGCATCAGGCGGTAGAGAGGCTGGCTGGGACATTGTGGCTGGTGTAGTGATTAAATCACTACACCAGCCACAGGAAGATGCTAGAATGCAGGGCTAAGCAGCAGGCAGCCCCCACACTGTAGCACCCTCATGCCCCAGCCATTTCCAGTCATTGTCTACACATGTATTGAGACAGTATAAATTACTCCGCCATAGTATAGTACTTGTCTTGGACAGTACTATCCTACAGCAGAGTTAATTAATTTACGGAGTCCTAATATTGGTGCATGTATAGACAGTGACATTTTACTGCAGAGCTAATCAGTCAACTCTGCAGTAAAGTGCATGTGTAGATGCACCCGGGGAAGTGTCAAGCAAGTTGTGACAGTTCCAGGTTCAATAGCCAAAAAGCAGTCATTTTATGAATGGGCCATGTTGCATGGGACACAGTATATGTTAAGTATGTGGATTGTTTTGCAGCATTAAAGTTAAAATGTGTTCTGAACAAGTGCATCATAATGTTTGCTATAAACCTTAACAAGCCCAGCCAGAAACAACCAAGTGCAGAGGAAAGTGCCAATTGGCTGACCATCTCACTGAGGATATGAATTCTAATTACTCCTTGGCCTGGAATAGGATTCCAGTCCATCCTTGACTGAGTGTCTCAAATGGGACTGGATTTCCACAAGCTTCCTCTAGATTTCATGTGGCAGAATGGAGCAAATCATTGCCCTGGCTGCTATAATCCACCAGCATTCTGTTCTTTGGTGGCACAAGCTCTTGGCCTGGTAAGGCATCACTTTGAGGGCTGTGATGTTTCCGTGGACAACATGCTGGCCCTTTTCCAGGAGGCACAACAGTGTGACACACAAAATAGGGGACTGTGGGCCTGTTATTGGATGCTGCCTCATCTCTAGTGGGCTCTACCATGAGCTTGGGCTGTTGGGAGCAGCTTGTTCCTGGAACATGGAATGCCAAGCAGCCATGGCAAAATGTTGGGATATCTCTAAAGTTGTGCTGAACTGTTCTAATTGCTACAACTCTGTAACACTGAGCTTTAGTGCCCCATGCCTACCAAAAGATTCACGGCCCTGTGCAACAGTCCAGCAGTAGCTGAACATGTGTTTCTTAATATGATCTGGAAATAATTCTCACCATACATTTGCTAAAATATGAACACACTTAGCATATGTTTTCCTGCTTGAGCACACAGTCATTTTCATTTTTAAGTGTATTTAACATAAACTGTGTCCCCCATGTGAAATGGCCCGATCACAGTTTTGTACTTAGAAACTAAAGACAGTGTAAATCCTGTTGTGGGCAACTAAGAGCTTTAGTACTCTTAGTTGAAAAAACAAAAAGAAGTGACTAGAGAAAGGCTACCACTTTACACAGGCAAATAATACTTTTTGCATACTTTGTCTACTTTATAGGAATATTCTTCCCTCTTGATGTACTGAAATCCAGGCATCAAATTAGAAATTCTTAAATCAGGAAACATCAAACTCCTTCTATTGTTACTAGAACAAATATTTTTCTAGTTGTATTTAACTTTTTAAAATTTATACAGGGTCAGCCATCCAGAAATCCAATTATCTGACACAAGTTTCATTTGACACAAAATATGCTATGCTTACAGATTTTGCCAGTTATCTCCTAGAAAAAAAATATAGGCAATTCTTTAATTAAAATATTTCATTATTTATAACTGGCAAACGGATGTCAGAAATATTCCACAAATGTAAACAAAAAAGGTCTTCAGATAATTTGTTTTCTAACCACTATTTATTGAGTGTTTAGCATTCATTAATCTGTCAGATTGCTGTTTCTAACGTAAAGTAGGCTGTCAAAAATTGTCACATTTATCAGTGATCACTTGTTAAGTTGCAAGAGAGCATGGACTTCACTGTGCTTCTAAAGCATTGCTTATAATGACAGAAAGATTTTGTTTAGTTTTGGTTGTGATGAAAGCCATGGTTTCCTATCAGCCAGCAGCAATTATATTTGTAACAACAGGTACCACCCATAGTTTAAACAATTTATTTATTGACAAATTATCCAGAGTACTAAATCAAAAAACGAAGCATTCAGAATGTTCTCTTCAGGTGGTTACATTAAAAAACCCTGTATTTTCAGTCTATTTCAAAAATCTTTATTGTTATTGGGTCAAATAAAATTGCAACAAAACACTGCAACACCTATTTAAGTGTTGTCAAGTGCAGATAAGCCAACAAATTGATAAACTCAGCTTCCCTCTTACAGCTTAATCATAATGTATAATATAAAATGAACTTTCCTCCAGGAACTATTCTGGGGATCAAACTTGTAACCTAATTCACTCTTTTGTCATCACAAGGCCAGATTAAATCACTACACCAGCCACAGGACTAAAGAAAATCCGCATTAACCTAATTTAGCTCTTTACATAGATGTACCAAACAAATTAAGAATATTATTCACTTAAATAAGTAAATAAAAATGCAGCTCATCCACCGTATTAAAGTGTCTCTACCCCATAGAAAGATACTAATCATAAAAACAAAACACCCAACTTTAATTTGAAAAAGTCTAGTAAAAATCATATAATCAATCAGAAAAAAACCTGTCATCATTCAATGGAATTGCTTCTCAGTGGTACCCATTCCATTGGGGTTTTTTTGTGAGATTTATTCCACTTGTAAAATATTTGGAGCATGGAATTGACTTGCATTCATACTTATCTGCAAATACGTAGCATACCATTGATAAAATACAAGTATTCAATAATAAATAGATAAAAACAGAGTTGACACAAGAAAGGACACAATGGAAAGTGTTGCAATCCCAGCTGAACCACAAACTTCCCCTGTTACATTAAACCAGTTACATAAAGCAGATTTTTCAGACCATCTACAACCACATTTTGAAGAGATCTTGTTGACTAAAAACATGGACAAATTTTCCAGTACGAATTTTTCCTGACTGGACATCAAAAAGAGATCTTAATCCAAAAGTTCTGCTTGTGACACTTATAGGTAGATTTGGAATGGATGATTTTCAGTTCAAAATATCCAGGGCCAAATTGTATTCTACCTATTACATGTGAAAGTGGACATATAGATAATTTAGACTGCTGACAAACATTCAATTAAGGTGGGATGGGATCTGATGCTCCATCCAAACAACCATGTCTCCTACCATGCTTTATGTGTATAGCAAGAGACATAATTGTGGGATGAAGGATCAGATACCAATTGCAGCATATTGCCAATACTCCTGTCAGTGCTCCTAGTCTTGGGAGTGCACCAGGCTTGAAGAGCTCCAGTGTACTCTGAGGCTGGGAGTGCTAGTCATCTGATTGATACTATCAATTTAAGGAACACATCAGAGCTTTGAATGGCTTGGATATGCTCCTATGGCTGGAAGTGCTTTTCAGCTGACTAACACTCCCAGCTGTGGGAATGCAGGGCCTTCAAGACTGCAATGGTCTTTTGAGGCTGGGAGTAGCAATCAGCTGATCAGCACTGGTCATGACTTCAATTTAAGGCACAATGGGAATCAGCCAGGTTACTAGTTAAGACGTGATTGAGTGGTTAATCATGCCTTAAGTGTAATGTCTTCCAGGGGCCAAAAGTAAAATTATGTTCTACTCTACTTCAGTCCTTAAAACACCATTAAATACAAAATGTATTTTGTATAAGCCACCTTTTAATCCAATAGCTTAAGTTGGGCATTAGAAGGCTCTAGGTCTTGGCCCAAGTCTTGTCCTTATTGATTATCAGTATTATCAGATGTGTTAGTTGTCCTGGGGGCCAAGGTGGCAAGGGACACTTACCTGAAGCCCAAGACAGGAGAGACGCCACGATGGAGGGAGAACCCGCGCGGCTCGTTAGCTGCCCCTATGTACAGCTGTGGCCAGCAGCTGACAGTGACATCAGATGCCGGCCAGTGGATTTAAAAATGGCGGCCGCTGCTCCGGAGGCAGCGGATAGCACAGGGAGCAGATGGCTGGCAGGGCCATCCCCGGCGCTAGCCCCGCTGGACAAACGGAGAAGAGCCAGAGTGCTGGAGGGAACAGTGGCTCAGAGAGGAAGACTGATGACTAGGACACTGGTGAATCGACCCCGAAGCGACGGACCGGGTGAGCAAATGAAGATTGGGACAACCCAGGAGGATTCAGAGGACCCCAAAGTAAGTGCCAAGGCAGTGGGAGTGGGCATCGCTGAAGAGGGGTGAGAAGCCAAAGGACCACCTGACTGGCGAGAGATCAGGGCAGGATCGCCGCCGAGAATAGAGGACGCCGATTAAGGGAACAAGTGTGCAACTAGAAAGCAGCCGGGAGGTGCCACTCCCATTCATGATAATAGGGAGCTGGTGGAGGGTCGGCGAGGTAGCAGGTACGGTAGAACCTCTTAGAGGAGGCCCGTAGCACGGGGTGCACAGGGTGACGGGTTTGTGGTGTGGGACCTATTGTAGTAAGGGCTAAGGCCCCAGTTCAGGCTGGTGTGAAGGGGTCGACATCAGGGTAGGATTATCCCAAAGGTTTTGGGGAACTTGAAGATGAGAGCCATGTTAGAAGCCTGTGGAACCATCACTGATCGGGCACGGGGAAGTGGAGGCCACAGGTGGCATGAGGCCAGGGTGTAGGGGTGGCGGAGCCCCGTGTGCAACCGGCGGGCCAGACCCGGGCCACCGAGGGACCCGTGAACTAGCCCCGCCCCACTGGTGTAACAGCAAGTCATGGCAGGAGAGAGCAGGGTGGGCGATGCGGGAGGACGAACAACCACAGTAACACACAAGTCCAGAAGGGGAGGAGCCACTGACCAGGAGAGCAGGGCTCCCAGAAGCGACTCATGAAGGCCCGTAGGGGACATTAGTAAATACAAAAACAATACAGATTCATTCCAAACAAGAGCAAGATCAGAACCTAGAGCTCCCTTTCTTTCAGGCACTGCTCATCTCTCTCTGGCTTCCTTCCTTCTGGCACATACTTTCTTCCTTTATGGGCTCTCCAGTAGGTCATCTTCAAGAATGTTGGAGGATGCTCTTGGCAGGCTGGAGCCTATGGCTGGGTCATTAACAGCAGTCTTTTGGATAGTGGGAGATGTAGGTTTAAGCCTCCTCTGGGGAAAGGGTTATATAACCTGGGTCTCCCACTTCCTGGACAAATGATTTAAAGCTATTTGAATAAAAGATATTGGGACATTCCTCATCCATCAGACTCTTTTTTTCCTTTTCTATAACTAACATTTCCAAGTTATTTACATTATTTATAAACTTACTCATATGCAGTCAGACTACAAAAAAAGATACATGACCAATGCAGGTCATTCTCAGTATGCTCAGAAGAGTAAGGACAGTGGCCCAAGAAAGGTGTTTGTATGTGTGTGTTGAGAATGGTTGGTAAGGGATGGCATACACCTCACACAGAGAGGTAAGTCCCTGTTCTCAGCCAGGATGGCCGATCTTCTAGACAGGGCTTTAAACTAAGATCACCAGGAGACAAGGAAACACTGACTGGAGCATGCCCGGGGACTGGCACATAAGAAAGCTCCAAAGTTGGGGACACTAGGATAACCATTCTTGCAGGAACTGAGGGAATGGTCCTCCCTCAGTGTGACAGGAAATTGAGGGTCTCAACTGGAGGACTCAGGTGCCTGTACACTAATGCCAGAAGCATGGAGAACAAGCAGGAGGAGCTAGCCCTCCTACTCTCCAGTGGATGCTAAGATCTAGTAGAGATCACATATCACGAGACCTGGTGGGACTCATCATATGATTGGAATGTAGCCATTGATGGCTGTACCCTGCACAGAAGGGACTGAGCAGGGAAGAAAGGTGGAGGTGTAGCTCTTTTTGTAAGAGAGTAGTATACCTCCTTGGAGGCCAACATTGGCTTCCAAGAAGAGTGGCCCAAAACCCTCTGGGTCAAACTACGGGGGGAGGGGAAGAGAGCAGGCAGTAAAAGAGACCTTACTGTAGGTGTATACTGCAGACCCCCAAGACAGGGGGAGGAGCTCAACCAAGAGTTCTCTTACAACTGGCAGAGGCCATGCACGCACAGGGCATGGTCATCATGGGCAACTTCAATTACTCAGACATCGCTTGGGAGGAACACTCGACTAAGTTGGATTGGTCACAGTGCTTCCTGACCTGTATCCAAGAGCACTAACTGACTCAGGATGTGCATGGGCCAACCAGAGGTAACACTCTGCTAGACTTGGTCTTGACCAAAGGGGATGATCTGGTGAGCAACTTGAATATACAGGGTAGCTGTGAAGGAGTAAAAGAAAGTAAACGGAGCCCCTGAGATGCCCAACTCACCGGGCTGCTGCTCAGGCTAGGGAAGGGAAAGTGGAAAGCACTGATTGAGAGGGAAAAAGAAAGTAAACAGAGCTCACCGCATGATCAGCCGGTAAGGCTGCAGCTGGAGACAAGAGGAGAAAAAAAGATATCGCAGCAAAACTTCTGGAGCAGCCTTTCACTCCGGATCGGAGGAGCGAGTTCACCAGGAGGTATTTCCAGCCCTGGAGAGGGCAGAGAGGGTCAATTCCCTGCAAGCTATGGGGAGAAGTGGCCAAGTGTTCCTTCAAGCAGGTACTTCTGACCCTGCCAGAGAAACACTGTAGGAGCGACCTAAAAAAGTATTTACTCAGAGGAGTGCCTGCATAAGGACTCTGATAACACTTAAGGATGGAATGGCTGCTAAGGATCCTGGTAGGAAAAAGAAATGAAGATCTCTTTCTAAGGGTAGAACTACCTAGGGTGGGGTTTGACTTGGAAGACAGATCCTAGTGGTGGACTGCACCTACTTACCATTAGATGTGCATCCTGAACAAGCAGCACTAGATTTATTGATGTGGAATGCTAGAGACTGATTCAGGAGTGTTGGGAATAGACTACTTTTAAAAAGAGGAACTGAGACAGTTGTGTCTGGGATGCTCTGAGCCCAGTCAAGGTGCATCCACTGGAATTAGGCACGAGTCGAAATAGGACTATGGTCAACCAAGCTGAGGGCTGCAGAGAACATGATATTCAGACAACCATACCTCATAATATCAGGCCACAGAGATATTCTGAGTTCCATCTGCAGCGGCTACGGTGGGATAAAGAGTAGGTTTGGAGCCCCACAGAAGGCGGCACAGATTGGGACCTGTAAGATCACCTCAGGTTATTGCCTCCTACTAAAATTATACCAACAAGTCATGGCAGGAGAGAGAAACAAGATCAATCCCTGGCAGATCAGGTGATCTGAGATGAAGGTCCATCCTGTCACTGCCTGTAGGTAAAGGAGCTTTTGGAAGTAAACCCTATAACACCTACAGATGTCACAGTGGCCTGGGTGACAGCAACCATGAGACCATCATGTTCACTGTCTGTCACAAGGAAGACAAGGAAGGGAAATAAGCTAGCAGAGTTGAAGTTTTGGACTTTAAAAAAAAAGGCAAATTTCAACAGGCTTAGGGCAATAGTAGGGGAATCGCTGTAGGACCAGGGACAAAAGGATATTATCCTTGAAGCACAAAAGAAGACCATTCCCATGGGAAGGAAAGGTAGCAGAAGGGCTGGGAAGCCCTCTTGGCTTAATAGGGATATCATGGTCCTCTTGAAAAAGAAGAAAGAGTCACACAAACAATGGAATATTGTGACAGTCCCCAAGGAGGACTATACAACAATGGCCCACACTTGTAGGGAGAAGGTCAGAAAGGGTAAGGTGGTGACTGAATTTAAGCTAGCAAATGGAAATCAAGAACAGTAAGAAGTCCTTCTTTAGGTATGTAGGAAACAGGAGGAAAACAAATGGAAGCATGGGGCCATTGCTTAAAAACTCAGGGCAGCTGGTTACTGACAGAAGAAAACTGAACTCCTGAATGACTACTTTGCTTCGGTATTTCATCAGACTAAGGGGAAAATCATGCTAGATAAGGTTCAGAATGGACATGGTGGGAATGACCATGCCACAGGGCGGGGACCCAGGAGCGGCCGTGTTCTCTCCTGGTGCCCCCTACCGTGCCAAGTTGTGTGTCAAACACCCTCGTTCTCGCCTGCCACATCTTTGATGGTGAAAGTATTGTAAGGGAGGCTGCCTTTCCTTTACCCCTTGGCCACGGTGCTCGTATTTACCCTGGCCCTTGTCCCCCGTAGGTTGATCTTGTGCCCCTGCCTTATGGGCTGTGCGTGGCTCCTACCACTCCTTATACCATGCCCCAAGCCTCTCAGGTGTACCGGACGTTGTTAAGTCTATTGTCTTCTCTTAGCGGCCCTCTCCGGGGCCTCTCCCTGTACGCTCGCCCTCTCTGGGGCTTTTGCTCTCATGCGCCCTCCCTGGGGCTTCTTATTCCCATATGCCCTCCCTGGGGTTCTACTCGTGCTCCCGCCCGCACTGGGGCCCTTGCTCGCGCTCCCCTCCCTGGGGCTCTTATCCTTGTTCGCCCGCACTGGGGCCTTGCTTGCGCTCCCACCTGCACTGGGGCCTGTCTCCGCGCTCCCGCCCACACTGGGGCCTTGCCTCATGCTCATGCCCGCACTGGGGCCGGTCTTGTGCTCACGCCCGCACTGGGGCCGGTCTCGCACTCACGCCCGCACTGGGGCCTTGCTCGATAGGGCTTAGGCGGCCTCAGCCTTACCTGGCCCTCAGGACCCATTTCCGAGTCCTACACCCCACTGGGGCTTTCCCACAATTAGGGCTCAGGCGGCCTCGGGCTTACATGCCCCCCAGACCCCCTTTCTGGGTCCTATGCCCCACTGGGGCTTTCCCACAATTGGGGCTCAGGCGGCCTCAGCCTTACCTGGCCCCCAGACCCCCTTTCCGGGTCCTACGCCCCACCAGGGCTTTCTTGTCTGTGCCCACACTGGGCTCCTCCCGATATTGCCTACACTGGGGCCGGGGTCGGGACACCCCAAAACACAGCACCCTCTCCAGTGCCAGGAACCCCCCCCCCACTACTGGGGAGCTCCCATGAGGCCTCCTCCAACCCCTACAGCCTCACCCGGTCCTCCGGTGTAACAATAACCAAAACCATAAGCCAATCGGCTATAACACAAAAACCAAGCCTCTTGGCTAAAATGTAAACACTAAGCCCTCTGGCTCATCAACATTACCATCCCTGCCAGGGGTTCCTCTGCCTGGTATTCTTGCTCATAAGCTACTCAGGTCATCAGGCTTCTCCTGCTCTGCTTACCCCAACAGAGCTCCACCTTCTTCAACTGCCAGAGGGGAACTGCCCCCTTGACCTCAGCCTAAGCTGTTTATATAGGCCAGGCCCTGCCCCCTTCCAGTCAGCTGACCTCTGTGGTTGCCCCTGTGGCAACCCACACCTGTCTTTCTTTAGGAGCAGACACTTCAGTGCACTGCGACAGACCACCTTCCTGTTTGATCTGCTACATGATTAGTTAAAAAAGTTAGACATTTCGAAGTCAGCAGGACCAGATGAACTTCATCAAAGAATGCTGAAGGAGCCAGTTGAACTCATTGCGGGACCTCTGGTGAAACTTTTCCAAAACTCATGGCACTTGGAGAAGGTCCCTGAAGACTGGAAGGTTCCTGAAGACTGGAAGTATTGTACCCATCTTCACGAAGGGGAGGAGATATAACCTGGGAGGAGATATAACCTTACTTCTATCCCAGGGAAAATCCTGGAAAATTTCAACATGGGCAGGTCTTATCCTACCAATCTCATCTCCTTCTACGACCAGGTAACTTGCCACCTAGATAAGAGAAAGGAGGTCAACACTGTATACCTAGATGTCCAAAAGGGCTTTGATCTGGTATCCCATGATGTTCTCATGGGAAAATTGCAGGATTGTAGGCTTAACTGTTCAACAGTTATCTGGTAGGAAGCTGCCTGCAGGGTAGGACCCAGAGAGTTCTAATGAATGGATCTGTGTTGTCCTGGTGAGAAGTGTATAGTGGTATCCCTCAGGGGTCTGTGCTTGGTCCAGACATTTCAACATCTTTATCAATGGTTTGGATGTGGGAGTGAAGAGCTTACTGGCCAAGTTCATGGA
>NW_017729032.1:91205682-91210251 GCF_001723915.1 Gavialis gangeticus
CCGCCCGCACTGGGGCCCTTGCTCGCGCTCCCCTCCCTGGGGCTCTTATCCTTGTTCGCCCGCACTGGGGCCTTGCTTGCGCTCCCACCTGCACTGGGGCCTGTCTCCGCGCTCCCGCCCACACTGGGGCCTTGCCTCATGCTCATGCCCGCACTGGGGCCGGTCTTGTGCTCACGCCCGCACTGGGGCCGGTCTCGCACTCACGCCCGCACTGGGGCCTTGCTCGATAGGGCTTAGGCGGCCTCAGCCTTACCTGGCCCTCAGGACCCATTTCCGAGTCCTACACCCCACTGGGGCTTTCCCACAATTAGGGCTCAGGCGGCCTCGGGCTTACATGCCCCCCAGACCCCCTTTCTGGGTCCTATGCCCCACTGGGGCTTTCCCACAATTGGGGCTCAGGCGGCCTCAGCCTTACCTGGCCCCCAGACCCCCTTTCCGGGTCCTACGCCCCACCAGGGCTTTCTTGTCTGTGCCCACACTGGGCTCCTCCCGATATTGCCTACACTGGGGCCGGGGTCGGGACACCCCAAAACACAGCACCCTCTCCAGTGCCAGGAACCCCCCCCCCACTACTGGGGAGCTCCCATGAGGCCTCCTCCAACCCCTACAGCCTCACCCGGTCCTCCGGTGTAACAATAACCAAAACCATAAGCCAATCGGCTATAACACAAAAACCAAGCCTCTTGGCTAAAATGTAAACACTAAGCCCTCTGGCTCATCAACATTACCATCCCTGCCAGGGGTTCCTCTGCCTGGTATTCTTGCTCATAAGCTACTCAGGTCATCAGGCTTCTCCTGCTCTGCTTACCCCAACAGAGCTCCACCTTCTTCAACTGCCAGAGGGGAACTGCCCCCTTGACCTCAGCCTAAGCTGTTTATATAGGCCAGGCCCTGCCCCCTTCCAGTCAGCTGACCTCTGTGGTTGCCCCTGTGGCAACCCACACCTGTCTTTCTTTAGGAGCAGACACTTCAGTGCACTGCGACAGACCACCTTCCTGTTTGATCTGCTACATGATTAGTTAAAAAAGTTAGACATTTCGAAGTCAGCAGGACCAGATGAACTTCATCAAAGAATGCTGAAGGAGCCAGTTGAACTCATTGCGGGACCTCTGGTGAAACTTTTCCAAAACTCATGGCACTTGGAGAAGGTCCCTGAAGACTGGAAGGTTCCTGAAGACTGGAAGTATTGTACCCATCTTCACGAAGGGGAGGAGATATAACCTGGGAGGAGATATAACCTTACTTCTATCCCAGGGAAAATCCTGGAAAATTTCAACATGGGCAGGTCTTATCCTACCAATCTCATCTCCTTCTACGACCAGGTAACTTGCCACCTAGATAAGAGAAAGGAGGTCAACACTGTATACCTAGATGTCCAAAAGGGCTTTGATCTGGTATCCCATGATGTTCTCATGGGAAAATTGCAGGATTGTAGGCTTAACTGTTCAACAGTTATCTGGTAGGAAGCTGCCTGCAGGGTAGGACCCAGAGAGTTCTAATGAATGGATCTGTGTTGTCCTGGTGAGAAGTGTATAGTGGTATCCCTCAGGGGTCTGTGCTTGGTCCAGACATTTCAACATCTTTATCAATGGTTTGGATGTGGGAGTGAAGAGCTTACTGGCCAAGTTCATGGATGACACCAAATTATGGGGAGCATGTTCATGCTGGAAGGTAGGCTGCAGATACAGACAGACCTAGACAGGCTGGCAAGTTGGCCAGATTCGAACCAGATGAAGTTGAACACTGAAAACTGTAAAGTGCTTCACCTGGGGAGAAAAATCCCCAACTTATTTACAGGCTCAGTGGCACCAATTTGACTAGCACCACAACTAAAAGAGTCCTAGGTATAATAATAGACTACAGTATGAACATGAGCCATCAGTGCAATGATGTAGCCAGCAGGGCAAAAAATACTCTGACATGCATCAACCGATGCATCTCAAGCAAAACCAAGAAAGTGATTCTTCCACTTCACTTGGCATTGGTGAGACTGCAGCTGGAGTACTGCATCCAGTTCTAGATGCTGCACTTCAACAAGGATGTGGAAAAGCTGGAGAGAGTTTCAGAGAAGAGCCACCTGCATAATCAGACTTGCAAGGCAAGCCATACAAGGAAAGGCTGAGGGACTTGGGCCTCTTCAGCCTAAAAAAGAGAAGGCTGAGAGGGGACCTGGTAGCAGCTTACCACTACATCAGGGCAATACATCAAGGGCTCAGTGAATAACTATTCACTAGGGCACCATTGAGGAAAACCAGGAGTAATGGCCACAAACTCCTGGAAGACAGTTTCAGGCTTAACTCTAGCAAAAACTTCACATTTAGGGTGTCCAGGCTGTGTAATAAACTCCCTCCAGAGTTGGTGCAATCATCTACCCTGGAAATCTTCAAGAGGAGACTGGATGGTCACCTTGCTGGGGTCACCTGACCCCAGCTGTCTTTACTGCCTAGTGCAGGAGGACTAGACCCGATGATCTTGCGAGGTCCCTTCCAGCCCCTTACGATCTATGAATCCATGGAACAGTGGGTTAGGATTTAAAAAGCTTCATAAATTGTTCAAAATACAACTAACACAGAAGAAGTTAACTGCCTTAATTGTACTTGTGTGTCAAAAAAGGAATTTAGATGTGTGTGACTCAGTGTCACACATTCAGATATTTATTATACTCCTATTCATTTTTATTTTAGTAAAAGCAAACTTACAGATAGCAAAATCTAAAAACTGCTAGAATTAACAGGATGTGGAAGCTGATTAACTACAGCCTTAATATTTTAAAAGGAAGGATTTGCAAAGTTGGGTATGCTTGATATTGAACAGTGGACAAATATATTAAGTTATTCATACTTCATTTTTAATTTTTTTTTGTAGAATTATAATGTAAGATTTAATTCTGAATATTTCTTGAGGCATCTGATTTTGCATTTATATAATGAGAGGAACAGTTCATAATTTTCCTTTAATTATTAATATTTGATCATTTCTTAATAATTTTCCCTCTCCCCTCTACCAGTATTAATAGATGAGCCTTGTTTGTTCAGTTTAGAATTTCTTCTTATATTCATAAATTACCTTTCTATGAGAACACTTTTGGTTCACTTTTGGTTCATGTTCAGTTGGTATTTATATCATCTCAATCTTCAGGTTAGTGATTTTGTTTCAAAGTTTATTTCAAAAATAGAACTGGAAAGACAAAATAAAATTCTGGGGTGGAGGGGTAACGATGGTGGCATGGTAACAATAATAAAGGATTTTAGTAGCTCTATGTAGTAAAACAAATCTTCATATGGCCTATGCAGGTAAACCTAATTACTTGTGTAAGTGATTAATATTGTAAATCACATTGATACCCTTCCTTTTAGAGGTCTGTCATTATATCATGCAAAAAAATTCTCTTTAAAGCAGTGGTAACAATGTTTCTTCCCTTAGTCCAATTTTTTTCTAGTCTGAACTACCATGAGAAAAGCCACCAGAAAGACATGTTCCTAAAACATAAAAGGAACATGTAATCTCAGTGGTGCAGGATTAGGCCATGGTTGGTAGTTAACCTCAAATGCAGTCGAGTTTCTTCTGACCAGCAAAACTCTTTAAATTATGACAACATTTGGTGGCTGATAAATTCTATTAAATTTATTATTTCCTCAGTTTCTCTAACTATGATTCAGACATACAAAATATAGATGGAAGCTATAATTTACTATAGTTAAGTTACCAAGGACTATTTGTTTTGTTATTGCATTTGATAATATAATTTAGAAATATGAAACCAAATTCTACTCTCATTTGGGTCTGAAAATTTCTTCCAGCTTGAATAATCTTAAATGGTAGGAATAATATTACCTGTACTATTGATTTTGGTATACAACCATATGTAATAAGGCATTCAGTTTTTAGGTATGGTTTTCCATCCCTGACCATTTTTTTAATCTAAGGTGGTCCCAATAGAAGTTCTCCAGTGAAATAGTTGTAAATATTCTAGATCAACATAGTAGACTATTCTCCTATTTTTTATAGATTGTCCCGCATGTTCACATTTCATTTAATCTTAGTTTATAACCTGGGATCCTGGTTTTCTCTGATAAAAAAAAACAAAAACCCAAGTTTTGGATAAAAGGGTAACCCAAAATCCATGTTTCCATGATTGAAATGAAACACCAGTATATATAGATATATCTATATTCTACTATATATATATATCTCCACAATATTTACAACTATATATCTGTATATAGCATTGTTTCATTTTAATCACAGAAACATGGATTTTGGCTTACTATTTTTAATCTGAAAATTGGGGATTTTTTTTTTATCAGAGAAAACCAGGATCCCTTCTCATAACATTGGATGGCACACGTACATTTCAGCAGAAACATACCAAAAAAACTCTTGCAGCTATCCATGCTTATTATTATTTGTTAATTCTTTCCATGAGAAACTCTTCTTAAAAAATGAACAGATTCACTCCCATATCTGTGCGCAACCTTATTTAATATCTATGAAATGTAATTAAAACTTCTGTACACATACTTTGTTTTCTGTTTGTTTTCATTTCAAAATTCACTCACCAGTAATGCT
>NW_017729032.1:91215251-91228578 GCF_001723915.1 Gavialis gangeticus
TTCTTACTGTTTCGTTTTTCCAAGTCAGAACACATTCAATTTGTGATGTCTACTTTCAGCAGAAAACCCCATTGCACTGAAAAGTAGTGTTATAGTCCCTCTTGAAATTGATTTGAGCACTAGTATGGTCCTTTTCTAAAGCCATGGAGATTCTACACATCCATACAAATCCAGAGCTGACTGCTTTTTTGTAGGAGAAATAGGTGGGGAGATTTTTAACCACATTCTAATATTAGGAGTAGGACAGCAACCTACAGTCATTACTACACCTATGAACAACTTAAATAATTGTTCAGTTGACTGAATCTACCTTTTCTGCACCACTCAATACCCCTCCAGGCCTTTGTCCTATTCTTCCCCTAAACAATTCTCCCTTATTAATAATACTATGAAATAGCACTCCGCAATGTGCAAGTGCTGTCCTTCCTTCCTTTTGTGTCCTTTTGATAACATATTTAGTAGAATTTGAAGATACATTGGAATCTCACAGGGCCACTGTGAGCGCTTCTGCTGTGGCTTCAAACTTGCAACTGCCAGGCTGTCAACCATGCACCTTATCAACCATCACCTTATAAAAGGCTGAGAAAGGAGTGGGTGGGGAAAGAGTAGTGGCACTGAATTCATAAAAGCTTAATCAAAAATAGTTCTTTCGCTGAAGTGAGCATTAAACACAGCTTGGCTGTGTGTTTGCTTCCTCTTCCTGCTGCCCCCAAAGTCTCTGGGATTTGCAATCCACCATCACAACAGGAGGACTCTGCAGGTTGCTCATCACTTCCTCTCCCTGCTTCCAGGTGCCTCTGGGATTTGTAGTCCACAGTCATGGCCAGCAGTAAGTTTAGCAGGGCAAGACAATTCCATACTCAGGCAAAGGACAGTTTACTCTCCTTCCTGGCCCCACACCCCAGCCAGGGTTTGCCAAGGAGGGGGAAGAGCGGGGCAGTGAGCCAGCCAGTGACACCAGTGAACCAGCCCTCAGCGCTCCAGCTAGGGAGCATAGGGGTGGAACCAGCCCTGCTCTCTGGAACACAGTTAACTTGAACCAGTAAGGGGTCTGGGACAGAAGTTTTATGAACTGGTTTAACCTAAATCAATTAAATCTAATACTACATTTCTCTTAAACCAGTTTCACCATTTTGAAACTGGTTTATGTGCACGGAACTTCTGTTCTGTTACAGGTTTAAACCAGTTTCTGATTATTTAAACCAGTTTATGTGTAACTTCTGTTCCTCACCTAAAGGGCAAATTCTAACTCTCCCACTGTATTTCTTCCCACACATCCATAAAGGGTAATTGAGGGAACCTTAGAAAGAACTTTCTTCCCTTGCCTATCTAGGATAAACCATACTTTTCCTTTATGATGGTAGGAGTAGCCACAAGTAAATATAGATCTCAAATAGTATGTAATGCATGGGATGGGGTTAAGGGATGCTACTTACTCTAGCATATATCTACCTATCCAGACACACAAAACCCTTTGATAATGAAGAATTGGATCCCAAACAAGAAAATACACATTGCATCACAGCACAAATACAATGCCAGTGTATCTTGGACAGCTTGTTTTCTATTACTACAGAAATATGGAATTATTGAGTTACACTCTTAACCCCTGACAGCAAGCAAATATTTAAAACATTATTTAAAATCTTAACAGTCAGTCAAGGGGTTGGTAATTCTTCTGCAGCACATGAATATTCGAATTAACTGACACTGAAGGAAAAAAAAATCTTACTTTATTCACAGAACTGCCCTCAAAAACATTTCTTAACATACAGGTTAAATTTTTGGGTCATATACCACATTGTATTTTACCATGAAAAGTATTATGTAAAAAGAATAAGATTAAGGTGGTACAGTTAGCAGCTCAACATTGAGATTATGTCAAAGCTCATGAAATATGGGGGCCTAACTCTACCCCTCTGTACAATATGAATAGTTTTTAGTTGCATACGTACTACAATTTTGTGAAAAAAGGGGACTAGAAGCATATAGCAGTAGACTGTTGAGTAGGGTTAATGGAGCTGCTGACTAGGAAATTTTAATGTGATTCTTGTGGAATAGAGAAATTCCCCCTGGTTTTCCTTATAGTGTTCAACCATGAGATTAAGTAGACTGAAACACAGTCTAGAACCTGTTGTGAGTAGCAAGAAGACAAAGTAGGGATAGAAGCATCAGCAACCAAAAAAGGTGCTGAATGTTCCTTCTCTATCTTTTCCAGGCTCCTACTAAACCCTAGGAATCCAAAGAGTTTATGCTGATATGTGCTTCAGTCATAACGTTCCATCAGTATCATCTCTAAGGGACAGACACTCCTCATCAGTACAAGCTATCACTCCACCGTTGACCTCACAGAGCTATGACAACTGCAAATTGAAATTCTACCCCTAAGATTTTCTGTATTTTAAAGAAATACTGACAAGAAAGACTATAAAAGTTCTCCACCTTTTAATCCAGTGTATCAACACTCTATAACTTAATTGTAAAAAATGACTGAATTTAAACCTGAAGATAAGAATGAATATATATTGTTATGCATAATCTGCCTTAGTACTTTTTGTAGAGAAAATACATATGAGCAGCTGGCAAGGCTATCTTTCCAGGTACTAGAAAGATATTCAGGTCATGTGCTTGGTACCTGATCTGCCTATAAGCAATAAAATGAACATTTGGGATTGGTAGCTAATATCAGTTTTCAGAAACTGTTCTTTTGATGGACAGTAAAAAAGATCTCTTACTGACAACACCAGTAGAGTGCTGAAACTGTTTTAGGAGGTAGAAATAATTTGGGTTTGGTTAATGAATGAGAAAGCTTGCAAAGAATATAAAATAACCCCTCCACAAGCAAGTTTTATCAAGTGTTTATTTTATTATTATTTCTATGATTATCAATGTTTATATGGGATTATACAGTAAACAAAGTATATGTCTACATCAGTGGTTCTCAATCCTTTTGGACTCAAGTCATCCCTTAATACATTCAAGGCACACCTTAGAAAATGCCAGCTCTTAGTTTTCACCCATTTTTTGACTACAGAAAAAATAACAAGAGCAATTTTGTGCTGCAATGGGTTATAATGTTTTTAATACTTTGGATTCCTATTTGAAATCTCTGGATTTATCTTATGAAACATGTTTGCATGCCTAACAGTGCCAATATTGTGTGGCACTCCACAAGGTCCTTGAAAGGATGTCAAGGCATCCTAGGGTGCCACAGCACCCTGGTTAAGAATCACTGGTGCACCATGGCAGTAGGGAGCAGCTCCATGAAAATATCCTCCTGACTCACCTGCTACTATTTACACATGTTCTGTGCCGAAAATGCACATAAGTCACCTCTTACTGCTCTCCTGGGCATGCTTAAGACACAGAATTGATCTGAGTACTCACCAAAAGTGGTTACATTATTTATTTATTTATTGGCAGTCTATGCACATGAAGTAGAAGCAAGTGGTCAGGAAATATTTTCAACAGTCACATTTCCTAGCACAGCCCAGTGAAATGTATATATACCTAGATACCATTTTATCTCAAAGCCTACGTCATCTACTGAGTAACGCCACTATCATTCACTGGAGGAAAACTAGCCTTTTCTTTGAAATTATGAAAAACTGCTTGGTAATTTTATTTCTAATTAAAATGACTATACATTCAAATATATTTTATTGACCTGAAATTATGGATGTCATCATCTGAAATGTACTGTGTGCATAAAGACTAAATTAAGAGCAGAATTGTGAACTGGTACTGATTTGTGCAAAGAAAGAAAGAAAGGAAGACTTTGACTTTTGACTTTTTATAAAGGTTTGTTAAGGGGGAAAAGAGGGTAACAAAACAAACAAACAAAAAAAACACTGCCCACACAGGGGCCCAGGTACAACAGATAGAGCCTAGGGCTATGGCCTGAATGACCTGCCCTCACAGTCTGAAAAACAAGAACAGCTAGTCCAACAACAGTCCACTCAGACCCCTGCTGATACCCCAGAAAAGGGCAAGCAGTATCACAGCCTGAGGACCAAGCAGCCACTCTCAACACTGCAGAGCACCCCCTGAATGGCCCAACATGCCTGGAAGGTGGGCATCATCTGCTGGAGGACCGCATTCCCAAACGACAGCAACAAGTGAAACCAGAACAAAATCTGGAAGAGCTTCAGGGTGTCGTCTGAACTGACCCTGGCAAAACAGTTCTTGCACCTCTTGATGGTGGCCATCTTAGCCTGGCTGAATAAGAAATTGGCCAGGCAGATGACACCTCCATTGGCTGCCTGGTATGGGAAAGAAAACAAGTAGGAGGCCTCTGAGAGGTCCAAGTCTAGTGCCTGAAGCAAAGCGCCGAGGGCAGCAAACAGTGGCAATAGCCAGGGCTTCAAAAGTATGCATGGTGAAGATGCTCCTCAACTTCCTCCAAACAAAAGGGGCAGGCCACCAACACAGCTGGGTCCATGTGGTGGATGAGTGCTGGTAGTCAGCATCCAATGTAACAATCACCACTGGAGGTCACTGTTTTTTTTTAGCAATGGGTGAGTTATAAACCAGGACAGGCCAGCATGAGTGCCAGTACTGCTACATGCCTCCACCACATCATGCTAAAATGAGTGGCAAGGATGCGGGTGTGGCAGACTCAAATCACCCACATATACATGGCCTTCTGGGGGAGTGTATTGAAGTGGATCCTGGTACTGCTGTCAGGAGGCATGGGAAGGACCAGTAAGGTGCCAGGCCCACCACTCAGATCACTGTCTACAACCAAGACAACAGACAGTGGCAGAAAGGGCTCACCTGGGACATCCCCAGAAAGGAGGGCTCTCCATGCTCAGAAGTGGTCTTCCAGGTCACCTGCTGCATCTGCTGAGAGAATAGCCCTCACACCCCCTACGAAGCAGACAGTGCAGGGAACCGAGCGCATGCCTAAGTAGGCAGCCAGAGCTTTGGCTGACAACCAGTCTGACCATGCCACATCAAGGAGGTGTCCCAGCCAGATAGTATGCATCCAGAAGAGGGAGTCAACAAGGCTGCTAGAAGTGGGGCTTGGCAGCCCATATTGTAGAGCTCGGTTATAGACAAGGGGCTCCTGCAGCAACTGTGGAAACCGCAGATGCCTGGCCAGGGGCAGCCTACCAGGACTGCACCAGGCTTCAGTAGAAGGGCCGGAGGACACCCCAGTCCAGGAGGATAGGATCCATAAGGAAAAGCTCCCAGTCGAAACTGAGGCCTCCACCTGGTGCAAAAACACATGAGCTAGCTGCTGCCAGGAGAGGGGGTCCTCGCAGTACAGGAGCTTTTGAAGGGCCCACAGGCAGAAGTCACCTACCCTGCCCACAAGGTCTACTAAGCCCTAGCCCTCCTCAGATAAAGAACAGCTTGGGGGAGCAAATGATTCCTATTCCAGATGAAATCCATAAGAAGTTGCTGGAGCTTCTCGAGCAAGTCCAGCAGAGGAGTCCATCATGGCACACTGTTGCCACGACACTGGAGCTGCCAGGTTATTGACAATGAGGACCCACCCAAAATAGGAGGGCCTGGACAGATGCCAGTGCTATCGATGAAGGTGTGCTTTCACCTTGTCCCCAAGGTCCTCCAAGTTCTGTGGAGAGAAGACTAACAGGCTAAGAAACACCTCCAGGATTTTGAGGCCCCCCCGCTGCCAAGTAAGACCCCCGGGCAAGTCTGGGGAGGGGGCTGACCCAAGTACTGAGAAGTAGGGTGTCACTCTTGGTCCATTTTATATGAGCCAAAAAGGCATGCTCAGATGTGTGTTGACAGTCAACCAAGGACTGGAAATCACCATGGGTGCTAAAGAGAACACTCATGTCATCTGCATATGCCATCAGCCTGACTGACAGGAGGCCTGCCAAACCTGATTTTAGTAGGGACAGATTGAACAAGCACCTAGCTGGGGTTACTTAACCCTAGCACTCTTTCCTGCCTGGGACAGGGGGTCAGGGGACTAGGTCCCTTCCAACCCTAGAAATCTATGAAATCTATGAAATGTCCCAGGACAGGACTCAGAAGGCAGAGGTGAATATGGCCCCGAAGCCAAAGGCCTCTAGGGTCTGAAAAAGGTGGTCATGGCTGATCCAATCAAAGGCTTTCTCTTGGTCCAAGGAGATAAACCCAATGTTTAGACTGAAGAGGTCTGCAGCCGTCAACAGGTCTCAAAGCAGGAACAGATTGTCCTGGATGGTTCTGCCCAGCATACAGTAGCTCTGCTCAGAGCCAGTGTTCAAAACCTTAACAGTGAGCAGCTAGATGGCCAAAGCCTTGGCCAAGATCTTGTAATCAGTACACAGGAGGAACACTGGCTGCCAGTTCTTATGGCAGCCAAGGTCCCGTTTCTTAGGCAGAGGGTGAGAACTGCTTGGCAACAGCTAACCGGCATGTTCTGGTCCACGAGACTCTCACAAAAAATGTGCAGGAGGCAGGGGCTGAGAAGAGGCCAAAAGGTCTGGTTATAAAACTCAGCGGGCAACCCATCAACGCCTGGGACTTTGCCTGAGGTGAGGCCCCCAACAGCAGCCATGAGTTCTTCCAACGATATCTAATGAACTGATTTAAACAAGTCCATCCTCATTTTTTCCTATGTTTAAAAGTTGCTCACAAAATATCTATTAGAATATATTGACACAATTCTTGGAGTTTAAGTACACATTTACTATTCCTTAGCTTATCTTCTGAGAAACTTGCCAGTTCATCCTTTTTAAAATAAGTCCTAAAAAAGTACAGCAAAAGCTTTGTTATCCAGCACCCATGGGGAGTGGGGGGTGCTGGATAACAAAATATGTTGGTTAGCTGAGAGGCCTTTCGGGCCACTGCCCCTCCCACCACATTAGATGCGTCGCTGCCCTCCTGCTGTGTCAGAGCGCCAGGGGACAGGGAGGGGGGACCCGGGCACACTGGGGAAAGACTGGTATGCCCTGGGCCATGAGGGCTCAGCAGCACAGGCTGCTTTCCCCAGGCTGCCATGATGGGCACTTCTGGTTTCGTTTTTGCCGTGTCGACTGGCATGCTGGTTAGTAGAGCATGTCAGTTTGTAAGGTGCTGGATAACACGGCTTTTACTGTAATTGAAATTTGACTTCCTGGTCTATATCTATTTGCTTCCCTTATTCCCTCAGTTGAAAAGAAGCACCACCAGAGAGAGGCTTCTGTTCCCTAAGCACTTTCTCTGTTCTGGGTAATAGTTCTGTGATGGCCCAAGGACCATGATAAATTTATGCATGATTTCTGTGGCATCTTAAAAGAATAGTGTCTAGTCCTGGTGAGGTATGTTTAATAGCACAATGAGCCATTTTTTCCTTTGACTCTGAAGTTGCCCATCTCATTTCTTCTGCTAGTACACATCTTACAGACATAGTCTTTATGCTTGTATTTCTTTTAAATATAGTTAATATAGTTATTGTCCTTGGTCATTTCAGTATCCTTAACTTCAGATAATTTCAGTAGGTCTATATGAACCCAGAAAAGCTGTTGGCCTCTGGGTTTATGTTGACCTTGTGAATGTAAGGACAAATCACAAACTCTAAACATGGTTTGAGCTATGCCATGTGCTATACTACCAGATTATCTGTACCCTGCAAGTTACAGCACTTCTGTAGGAGATGGGACATGTTAAGACTCTGAAATGCCTATCGGTACTGCTCTAAGGTGGCAAAATGGTTGTCATGTGGTGTAAACATGCCTTCATGATTTGCTTTTCATCCAGGATTTTAGGATTTAAAGAACACATTTATGATGGCCAGATGGATCCTCATGGATGCAAATGGCTAGTAAAATAGGGATCTCAACAGCTATTAAAATCGACTGGATCTACAGCTATTTAAGACAACAAATAGTTTATTATGAAACCTGACTACTACTCAAAATTAGTACAATATTTATCCTTGCAACTGGGGGTGTTTTTAGGATCTTTAAGTGCACTTTGACTCATTGTTACAGCTTCAGTGTTGAAAGTGCTGCATTTCATCTGTTAAAAAAAAAGAAAAACTTTTTTTCTTTTAGGTTTGATTGCAGCAGTGTGCTGTAGATGCATTAATAATGCAATGCCAAATCTCCCAGTAAGTCAATGTCAGAGTTATAAACAGAACCAAGGATTCTTTATCTTTTAACTTCTAAAAAATACTCATATTAATAGCTTATCTGCAAATCTATGGAAATATGTTTTATTTTTGGTTGCTCTTTCATGTAAGTATGTGGATTTTCTGTGGTAGAGTTTAGATATGCACTTTAAAACTTCTTCTCTTTAAGTTGGAAGTAAAACCTCGGTTTGCCCAAAACAATAGCATTATAGAATAGAATAGTATGCATGGGTTTCCATTTTTGCAAGGCTATAGGAGCTGCCTGCTGCCAGGGTGAGCTCTACCACCAGAGTCTGGGCAGGGACCATGTCCTCCTGCCCTGGCAGCAGGGAGCTCCCAGCCCCCGCTCTGCAACCCAGAGCGGGGGCTGAGAGATAAAACTCTCTCAACCCCTGTTCCTTGGATTATGGAGCTGGGGCTGGGAGATAAGACTCTCTCAGCCCTAGCTCCAGATCGTGATCATGAAGTGGAGGCTGGGAGCGTACCCCAGCAGCATGGAACTTCTGAGGGCAACAGGAAACAATCTCCCAGCCCCTGCGAGGAGACAGCTGTCTCCTGGCCCTGTGCTCCTTGCCAGCCCCTGGGCTAGCACCCAGGAGGAGCCTAGAGCTCCCCCAGTAGCTGCAGGGGGTGAGTCCAGGGCCCGTGCGGGTGGGAGCAGAGTGGTGCCATGAGCAGCAAATATGCTTCTGCTTCCCCACACATGTAGTTGCCTTCCTGAGGTGGGTTTACTCCAGAGTAAATTACTTTAGAGTACACCCACCCCAGAGCATTTGCATGTGTAGATGCACCCTCTGTGTTTCTAACATTTTCCTGCAACTCATCTATTCTATTGATAATCAGAGCTAATGATTTCAGCGCAAATATTTTGTCACAAATTTGTCCATAAATATGTAAATAGGTGGTAGTATATTGTCAGTGGCTGACTAAACATGATAGAAATGTGTGTAAAAAGCTTGCTAATTAAACTTAGAGGTTTCCATGTTTCTCAGTATTGCATTACAAAACAGTCAACATGTTTTCTGGGTTTTTTTCCCTAGCGCACAGAGACTGTTTCACTGGCCAAATCAATAGTTCTTTCAGAGGCTTTTGAATTAGCGTATAATTATCTCATTTTTAGTATGTTTGGGGTTTTTGTGGACAGATAACCTTTCACTGGTTTAATTACAAATATCCAGATGGCAGCAGCTTGTTGTCTTGAAAACTAAATTCCTCATTTATACATATTTAATCACTATGGTTTTTCACAACAGACAAATGCACAGTATTTGTCAGCTTACAGTGTGGTGGTTGTGTCTAGCTTTACATCTAATAAGAATTAAATCATATATTCCCCTACTATGGAATATCTTACATGAATTGCATGATCCAAAATGGATTTTTTTTCTTCTTTCCAAATGTAAGTAATTGAGACCAATTTTTTATAGACCAAGTTTATAACATGCCTTCCAAATCAGTATTCCTTCTTTAAATTTATAATTAAAATATATTAGGAGCAACAAACATTGCCCGTTTGATCAATACTTTCTATGCCCATTTTACATAGACTGACCATAAGGAAATCCAGGACATCCAGGACATTCATCTAAGACATCTGGGACACTGCTTCCCCTTCTGCCCCCATGTTTCCACAAGCTGGCAGGGCAGGGCAGCATGCCAAGCAGGCAGTAGTGCTTGCCTGCCCACCTGTCAGGTACTCTGTGCTGCTCCAACTCCCAGCCAGACTGTTCTCCTGCATTTCTGGGACACCTATTATAAATATCAAGAGCTGGCTGGGATTGGGCTATGAAATTTGGGACTGTCCCAGCTAAGCTGGGACATATGGTCACTCTAACTGTACATTACAGTGATTCCTATGTGATTATTAATGATCCAAAATATGAACTTGTGATGTGTGCGTACAGCAATAACATTAAGTGCTTACATTTCTAATACTATCACTTTATTCATTGTTTGATTCTATTTTCAAGCACTAATATTTATACAGACCATTTATAGAATGCCAGCCTTTCAACTCCAAGCACATTGGAAGGGAAAAGTTTTTATTGTACATTTCAGAATTGCCCTAAATTCAGGCAACAAATGGTTCCCTGAAGATTTTTTCCCTGTATCTACAAAGTCTGTGACATAAAAAAAAACTTGTTTTGTCTTTCTTACTACGCCAACTACTTTTCAAATAGCAGTGCAACCAATTGCAGCAAAACTGCAACAGAAAAAGTCTTTTAAAGAGGCATGCATGCTGCATGGAAATATTTTTTAAATTTAAAAATTACCCAAAAAATACTCAGTGGGTTCATCTACATGAGACACTGCATTCAGTACTTGCATAACCAAGTACTAAATGACTGTACTGTAACCAGTGTTACTGCACAGTAGCATCTCAGTATGGTTGCCTAGTAAGGCTCACTGCACAGTAGCTCATTACCAGGGTTTCTAAATTTTGGTCCTCTATTTTGGTCCAGTTTTGGTTTTCTCAGTTTTGGGGTTAATAAAAGTAACCTAAATCCACATTTTTCCATGAACAAAATGAAATGCCATGAATATATAGATTTATATATATAGTGAGGTTTCTTTTTAATCACAGAAAAAATGTGTATTTTTGGTTACTTTATAAAAAAAAAATGTGGAATTTCAGTTATCTTTTTAAATCTGAATATTGGGGATTTTTTTTTAAATCAGAAAAAACCAGGATCCTTGGTGATGGTGCACCATACCACTTGCACTTTCCTTTTCAAAACCCTAGATCCACTAATGTCCCTTTTAATATGACTTCAATTATCAAAAACAAATGCACTGTATGAACTATTACTAGACTATTTATCTTCTTTTCAGTTTTGCTTAAAAATAAAAACACCAGATAAGTCATTTAAGTGTTAATAAGTGGTAAATACTCTCACAGATATTCTTTTATTGGTTAGTTTGTGAAAGATGCTCATGCGTGAGAACAAAACTAAATAATAAAATGCTTCACCCAGCATGCAATTGTGGCCAACAAACTAAGCTGTAATATTGTCAGACTCTTGCAAACTGTCCTGAAGAATTTGTAATCTAGTTTGATATATTTTAATTCTAATGACTTTTAGTGTGAATTAGGTTCTTATGGTGGCATCAAAACAAAATTAATTTCAATACCAAATTTTTTAACTAGATAATATGTAAATTACTTAGGCAGCAGCTTTAGTTAAAGTACGCCTGCTACCATTTTGAAGCATGGGATGCTGAATACATGAGATGCTGTGGGTGCTCTAAGTAGAGTGACTCCCTGGAGCTGCTTTAATTAAAGTGCCTGTCCCCACCCTGGAGCACATGTAAAGACGCCCTTAGGCCTTAGGCTGTATTCTTGCCATTTCCCAGTAGTAGCTTTTCTAAGAGCAAGATATGTCCGAAGCATATACTATCATCTGGCTTTTTCTCAATGATGCCTGGCTGGCTGTGAAAAATTGTCCAGTCTTCTTTCATTTATATTGCACCAAGAGGTGACTGGCTCCCCTATAGATTGGGAGAGCTCAGAGGTTTCAAATTACAGGCCTGTCAGAGCCTGTAAAAGTCTTCTGATGCTACTGTACTACACAGGTTGATCCAGCTGGTATCTGCCCAGAAAATAAGCTGCCTTCAGTCTGCTATGATAAGTTTGCCACCTAGGTTGCAGACAAAATCACCTGCATCCAGCGTGGCTTGGGAATCACCACTTTGCTGCGGAGTCAGAGTTTGGGATTGAGGAAGCTTGGCCTTGTCCTGTTTATATGGATCATGTTAAATTGTTATCACCCACTGATGCAGAGGATGTCCTAGGGAGGTGGGGACAGGGATGAGGGCAACCAGTTTTGAATAGGACCTATACCTGTCCTGATTGTAAAAGCCAACAGTGGCCACTGCTGATGGGAGATGTCAACAACTCACTTCAGGAGGGCAGAGTGCCAGACATTCTTAAGTCTGCAATTCAGTTGTCTGCCTCCTGCTCAAAAAAACATCATTTGACACTTACACTCCAGCCACTTATCACCCTGTCTTCAACCTCCCCTATTTGGGGAAGGTCATTGAATAGGTAGTCACCAGATAGTTCCAGGTGCAACTGGATGCCATCAGTTGAAGATTTGTCTTTCTCCCTCCCTATTTTGTTTTCTTTTGCTGTAACTGCATATGTCCACAAAACTGCTCTGAACAGCTTCCTCAGAATGAAGGACAGGGGCAACAGAACAGGGCAACAGAACAATTAATTTTAAATATTTTTCCTTGTAAATCAAGTAGTGAAAACTGTATTAGAATTCATGTGTAAGATAATTAAGTTGGATTCTGGCTAATCATCCTCAGCATCCATTAAACCCTAAAGTACTCAGTTGCTTGTATGAACTCACTACCATATTTTATGTAAGCATGACTAATATTTAAGGAAAGTCATACTTTTTAAAAACATGGAGACTCAGGTGGTTCCATACTTTGAAGCTGCTTGATTACAAGTGCATTTCTCTCCTCTGGTTCTCCATATTCAGTTTTGTTTTCAAAGCTTCACTTGGATGAGTCAAGACAAACTAATAAATCAAAATACCACAGTAGTGTGGTTATCTATAAAACTATTATGAAAGTGGTTATAATTAATTTAGTCCTATCTAATGTATACAGTATGGATTAGAACAGTTGTGCCCAACCTATTGTCCGCAGGTCAGATGTGGCCCATCAAGGCCATATGACTAGCTCATCACTAACAAGAGCACGATGCATGGAGTCCATTGTTTTGGGACAATGCTCCCTGCCTGGGCTCTCCAAGTTATAAAAACCTCCTTGGCTAAAGAAGCAGCTACGTAGTTAACTCCAGGACCAAGGTGGCCTTGGCTGCCCCCAGCAGCAGAAACTTGCCAGTGCTAATAGGGTCATAATATGTGGGAGGAGGGCATCACTGGGAATGTCTGTCCCTACTCACAGCTGCCAGAATGACAGCCAGGAGCTGACTGAAATGTCAGGGTCCTTAGGATTAGCCAATGGAGACTGGGCAACTGCTAATAGCACTCCTAGGTCTGGAGTCTCCCTGCCACCCTCTCTGCCTGATGGACGTACTTTCACTCCCTCCTGGAGCAGACAGACATTCCAATGGCCCTGTGAGCCATTCTGTAGTTTGTTCAGTTTTGGCTGGCTTATAGTATAGTGAGCAGTGAAGATGTTTCATAGTTTCATAGTTTCTAGGGCTGGAAGGGACCTGAGTAGATCATCTAGTCCGACCCCCTGCCATGGCAGGAAAGAGTCCTGGGATCAAACGACCCC
>NW_017729032.1:91228917-91242118 GCF_001723915.1 Gavialis gangeticus
GTCAATGATGACTCCAAGATCCTTTTCTGCTCTGTACTGACAAGAAGGGAGTTTCCCAGCCTGTAGGTATGGTGCCGGTTGTTCCTCCCCAGGTGCATCACTTTGCACTTGTTGGTGTTGAATCCCATCCTATTCTCATCCGCCCACCCCTGTAACCTGTCTAGGTCTGATTGCAGCCTATTCCTTGATGCAGTTTTGGATTGGGGAGTCTTAAGTTATATTTTGTCCATTTTTTTTTCATCCTTGCTAAAATAACTCCAGAAAGAGAAGTGGTAGGAAACCAAAGTGACTGGACTGTGATTGAAAGTGAAAATGAACCTGAGGAAAGCTAGGAAATGCTACACGGAAGGGGGCCTGACTGTTGGAATTCTGAACCTTTGGGTGTTCTCCACTTGATTATGATAAACGTCCACCTTTGGATTAAATATTCCAGGTTTCTCACTTACCCAAAGGTTAATTCTTTAGGGGAGTTTGAGTGCATGAGCAATCCAGCTGTTTGTGGATATGAGGAGAAGGGAAGAGTTAAACTTTCTGCATTTATATTAAAAATGCAGTTAAGTGAGTCTGGGTTATCACAAAAACACGGGAGTAGCCTTGCTGTTGTTATATGTCTTCTTTCTTTTTAAAAAGTTAGGTTTTGGTGTAAATTCTTGTCATGAGAAGGTCAGGCTCACACTAAAAAGTCAAAAATAATTAAGTTAAGGTTACCTCTCTCTACTTGTGAATATGCATTATGATAGTACATGTCATCCAACATTCAGCTGACACACAAAGGCCACCTAACCTTTGCAGCTACATTCACTTTATATCTGCCTCATCTACATTACTACACTCGAGAAATACTGCAGGCAATGTGTCTTCATTATGCAAACATACCTACTAGTAATTTCACTCACTCTGTTTGAATAGGGATATTAGTAAAGCTACTAAAAGGCTTAGGTGTGTACAGGGTTGGCTCTTAAGTTACTGAAGAGAGAAAATAACTAGTTTAACACTCACACACACAAGCTACACAAATTAAAGAGAAGTGACTATATCTTCCCTATGTATAAATTGTTGCTTAAATTGGAATATGTATCTACATAAGTTGATTAGCTCCTAAGATACAAGATAAAATAAGCATGATTAATGTCACCCTTTTCAAACCCTTTAATGCTTTCAGTCTGCCTTTTAGCTGGGCATATGTCTCTGGTAAAGTCGGTAACAGACTGTTGAAAATCTGTATATTATATCCATATTCACACTCTAAAACATTTGTGGAATTTTGGGGGGGATTAACATGCAAAAATATGGAAGGCAGACTTTCATTTTCCATGGCTATTTACATATTAAAGAGAATTATTAAAAGACACAAGGAAATAAAGTGCATGATCTTTGATATAGCATGAAACTAATATCTAATTCTAAAATACACAAATTTCTTCCTTTGTATCCCATATTATGTTTCTGTCCTCTCATTCTGGCTTTTAGAAATCTTCACTCCGTCTCATTCTAGAACGTTGCAAAATGACATTCAAACTATTTTATAATAATGCTTTTATATCAATATAATAGTTTTTGGACTAATTTCCTGTCATGGGAGTGTCAGGAGAGGAGAGTCATGGGTGTCATGCTTCATAAAAGGGGATCAGTATCGTCTCCCATTTTGGAGATAGTGAATTTAAAATTAATATTACTTTTAGATAGGAAATTACATTTTATTTTTTAACACATTGCCTTAATATTAGAAAATAAGAATTTTATTATATTGAATGAATCACAATAAAAGCAGCTTAATTACATATCAGTGTTGTATACTTATTTGCACATATACAGGAAAGCATGTCACTCAGGCTTGCAGCTGAGGTTCCCAACCCAAATGTAGAGAGGCAGGAGAAAATATCCTGGATAAAAGTAGAGATAACAAGAAATAGCTTGTTGTCATCCAGGGACTCCTTAACACCTCATTCAAGAAGTTCTAGCTTCCTACCTAACTCATCACCAGCCTATACTAATTAGTTTAGATTACTACAAAGCTGGTCTCTGGTATACATAGAGAGACTAATGGCAGAATTATGAGTGTTCACACTGCTTCAGTACAAAAGTACAATGAAATGACTGACTCATTCCTGTGAAATATTTCCTATATGTTAAAAAAAATATATTGTAAGTTTCCCATTAAAATAATATTTGATGCAACAACATTTTTGAAGTAAAGTTTTGCAAAAAAAGTTTTTACTTTTCCTGATTTTTATTTTTTTTATTTTTTATTTTTAATGAAAACTGCAGTTTATCATTTTTGGACACTAATAACTTATTTTCCCCCAATGTAATGCAAGCAAAACTTCAATAGTATCAGTTCACCTCTTTTGATGAAAGGTCTAAAATTTGCTAAAAGCCTAATTTTCTGTACTTTGAACACATACACATGCTTTGAACAAATGCAGAACAATAAAAATATTAATAATTATGTGCACAACTTTTGATGATTACCTTTATAAGGGGAAAACTTGATCTTGTGATCTCAGTTCCAATGTGTTTAATATTCTATACCATATATATACTGTATAGATATATATCTTATATTGGTAAAGCAGTCTATGTGTTGGGTGTGGTATGCTACTCCTGTCCATTTTCAATCCCTCCAAATCCACCAATGAACCCAAATTCAAAGATTTTTAAACCTATGTACTACCTTTTATGTGTCTTTTTGAGTGTAGTTTACTGTGAATGAAAATGTCTTCGACATTGCCCAGAATATTTTAGCACTACAATAATAATATTCAAAATCATCATAATGTCATGTACACTTGTTTCTTTTCCTAGAATGACTCCTTTTCCAACTGGAGACATCATAGGTTCATAGAAGAAAAGGGTTGGAAGGGAGCTCAGGAAGTCATCTAGTCTAACCCCCTGCTCAAAGCAGGACCATCCCCAACTTCATCATTGCAGCCACGGCTTTGTCAAGCTCGGTCTTAAAAACCTGCAAGGATGAAGATTCTATCACCTCTAGGTAACCTGCTACAGTGTTTCTCTGTCCTCTTAATGAGATAGTTTTTCCTAATATTCAACTTAAACTTCCCTTGCTACAACTTGAAACCATTGCTCATTGTTCTCATTATCTGTCACCACTGAGAAAAGTCTAGCTCTGTCCTTTTTGTAACTACCCTTAAGGTAGTTAAAAATCAGATAGACTGACATTTTTCATTTGCAGTTCATTTAAAACTATATAGTAATGAAGCTATAAAAAATTCCTACCTGAGACCAAGAAAAATGGAACTGGGGGGAAGGCCCCAAGGGTCATCCTGGTCTGGAAAAGGCATAAGGAAAAGCTACACCCACCCCTTCTAGGGACAGGAGAGGAGAGGAGAAGAAGAGCTCCCTGCCAGCTTCTGACACTTCGGTGACTCTTGTATGAGAAGCAGGCAGGGAGCTTTGCTGTGATGCTCCATCCGCAGGGCTCCTGACACCAAGAGATAAACTGGTAGCTTTGTCTTGATGATTCCCTTTCCTGAACCAGTACAGGAGGAGAGAGGAGCAGCAGCCATTGCTCTATATCTCCCTTCAGGCCCCAGCTTTGGGAAGAGGTGGCCCTGGCACCTTCCCCCTGTTGTTTGTGCTGCCCAGCTGGGTAGTGACAGCATCCGTTTAAAAGATGGTGGAACTGGGAAGTAAGTTCAGGTAGAGCATCTTCAAACTGTATCCCTAGCCATGCTGGCTTTTTAAATCTCCATATCTGCCACTCATTTGAGCAGAGTGGGGAGCAAAGGGAATCTGGAAGGGCCAAAAACTTGGCTGGGAGAAGCTCTTTCCAGGGTATCTGGGAAAAACACACACTTGCTCCTCAGAGTCAATTCTAAGGTGTGTGGAGAACATAGGGGCTTTGCTGTGGCGCTCAGTCCACTCAACTCCTGGTTCCTGACTAGGCAAGAGGGTCTGCCCACTGCTCTCTCTCTTTGAGACCAGTAGTAGAGATACTCATTGCACCCAGCACTCTCTCTAAACCAGGGTCCTTGGTCTGGAGAACCGGTGGGAGGCTTTACCCTGGTTCTTCCCTCACATCCTGGATCAGGCCAGTAGGACAACAGAGCAGTGAGGCAAAACCCACGGCCTTTTATGCTGCTACTTCTCATTTCAAAGTCCACTTAGCTGTCGGGCGCCGGGAGCCCAAGGAAGTGAGCAGCATAGCTGCCTGCCTGCTTCTCACACCAGACTTCCTAGTGTGAGAAGCCGGCAAAGGCTATGTCTCACTACTTCAGTCCCCCTGGGAAGCAGATGACTGGAGCAGCTCTGCTTTCCCTAGTCCAGGACACCCCAGTTCTAGAAAAGTGCAAGGAGCCAGAGAGAGAGAACAGTTGTAGACTGAATGCCTATGTTGCTCCCTTTCCAGGAATCATTTCTAGCAGTGGAAAATTTCCACCACTAAAATAGAATGTTTGTCTGCAGGCCTTATAACAGACCTGGCTTTGCTATTTGCTTTCTGCACACCTACCACATGACATGATTTTTTTTTAAAATACATTATATTGAAGTGATCTTCATTGGCAATTATTCATTTTAACAAGTAACTTCAGGATGTAGTCAGAGCCTGTAAAAGTTTTCTACTAGTATACAAACAGAACTATAAAGAAGCATAAGACAGAAAATGCAAGTCACAGATCTATAATGACATCAAATTAATACCAATATGTCATCAAGGGCCAAACCTAATGTGAAAGTCAGTAGGAGTGTTTCAGGTGCAGCTGAAACAGTCATCTTTGTGCTTTTAAGTAACTTGGATCAAGTAATGCAATTCTGCCACATTTCACTGTGCCCTGCGCATCAAGTATTCTTAACCAATGGGTTTCACCTAGTTCAGGCACTTATATTTTTTTCTCTCTTTGGAAGTCTGAGACAGATGTTAGTGCAAAACAGCACCATTTTGTTTCAACTTCCATTTGACCATTTTGAAGGGACAGTGTTTCGTTTCGACATTTCTTTTCATTTCAAAGCACTGTTCTGTTTCGTTTCACTGTTTTGACAAACCACTTTTCACAGACAAACCTACGAACTGCACTTCATCAACCTCCCAGATACAGAAACTCATGGACTCAATATAGACATTAGAATTATAACACACTACAACCCGCTGGACATCTGACTCCCCAGGTACCTCTGCACTTTTACCTGCTACATCCCCCTTTCTCCCCCACCCCAGCCTGTCCCTCACCTCCTGACACCTCCATTTCCATGTTCACTGACTGGCTTTCTTGCCTGCATTGCATGCCAGCCTCTGGCTTCTTTACTATTCCTTCCATCCAGGAATGGCACACACACACACACACACCAACTGCAGATGCTTCCTCAGCCTGACAAAGGGTTTTTCAAGCTGAAAGCTGACATCCCAGGCAGCTAAGCTGAGCTTACCTGGAGCCTCACAACTCCACTGCAACCAGCAAGCCTCAGGCCTGTCAAAGACATGATGGGTCTGGGCCTTCCCCAGCCAAGACTGTGAGTGGTAGCTGGAGGTTATGGTGCCTCCTATCTGCCTTTCACTAGGGAGATCCTCAGTCCTGGCATTTCCTGGGGCTGCTGCACCACTGGCAGTCACACCAGGCCTCCCAACCCTGGCAGGGTGGGGTGCAGTTTTAGTGGTCATGCTCAGGACCAGGGACCTCCTCCTTCCCCATAGTCCCTGTTCATACCTCCAAGTTCATCCTGGCACGGAAGCTCAGCAGGGACATGTTCTTCCCCTGCTGACCGATGATGCAGCAAGTGCCCCCTCCAGCTCTGAAAGCAGAGCATTAAATGGTTCAGAAACCAGAAACCAAAAGGAAATAGGTGTGGACTGAGTGAGGAGGATGGTATTCACTCCGTCTGCCCCTGGAGCTTGCCTCTGGACCCCACCATGGAAGCCATGCCCTTGGCCCACATTGGCAGCACCTGTGGTGGAGGAGGAGACTGGCTAGTGGATGGCATGCTGGCACAGGACAGTGGGTCCCCCTCTTCCACGTCCCCCCGCCTCCGCCTTTCTGCCTCCCTGACTCTCTTTACCAGCACCTCCATCCACTGATCCAAGATTTTGCTGCCACATATGCTGACACTCCTCTTCACCCTCCGGTCACACATGCCCACCATCATGTGGACCGTACTGGACCGCAAGGGATCAAGGTGTTTCCTGATGCCCTCCTTCAGCTGCCTCACCAGTGCCTGCATATCTGGTGACAGTGGCTTGCTCCAGCCAGGAACACTGATCCCCTGGAACCTCTCCACTTGGTTCTGAAGTTCCTTCACTATAGGGATCACCTGGCTAAGGAGGGCATTGCCAGTACTGAGGCTCTTGGTGGCCTCGAGGAAGGGCTTGAGGACCACTAAGATTTGTGAGTTGGTATCCCACTCAGCTCTGTTAAGGGGACTGCTGATACCAATCTCCCCAAGCAAGGCCATCTTCTGGGTAGCCTTATGTTGCTCCACCAGCCTCTCAAGCATCAGGTATGTGGAGTTCCACTGAGTCTCCACATCCTGCATGATCTTGTCCTGCAGGATGTTCAGCTCTGCCTATTTGTCCTGCAGCATCCTGCCCCCCTTGATGCTCTAGTGGAAGTAGCCTGCCACCTTCCTGCACTTGGAAAAGAGCTTGCTGGTGGTGCTTACACCGTCACCAGCAGCCCTGTCCCCCTCCAAGGCATCCCTGACAATGAAGTGCAACTTGTGTGCCACATAGCTGATGGCAACAAAGTTGGCATCATGGACTACCTCGACCATATTGGCTCCATTATTGGTGACCATGAACCCATGGGTGAGCTCGCCCTGCCCAACGAGCCACCCCTGCACCAAGTGGTTCATGGTTTCCATAATCTCGGTTGCTGTGTGGGACTCATCCATCACCTTGGCTTGAAGGACAGCCCACCGACAGCCTGATTGGTCACACCAGTGCCCTGTGAGGGAGAGGTAGACATGATCTACACACTGGCTGATCCAGATGTCCAAGGTGAAGTGTAAGGCTACCTGCAGATCTGCCTTGAGCAGCTCCTCCCTAATACAGGGAGGACACCACTGTCCTGCTGAAGGTGGTGCATGCAGGCACTTGGTATGATGGGGCCACAAGTGCCATGAGCCACCTGAACCCTGGCCACTCAACTAAAGAGAAGGGCTGGCCATCCATAGCAAGGATCTCCCCAGTGGTCTGGGTGATCTTGCTTACCTTTGCAATGTGCCCCCCTTTCTGTCCCTCTTTCCCCCACTGTTCCAGGGTGGCCTGCCTCTGCTTTGCGGGGGACAGGGGGTTTGGAGAGAGAGGGGGACTTGGACATGCTCTCAGTGGTGCCAGGCTGAAGAGGAGCAAGGGCAAGGGGGGTGGTGCCTGCAGAGATGCATCAGCATCCCCGTGGTGCTCATGTGTTTCGTTCCCTTGCCCTGGCTGGTTTTGGCTTGGCTGTGCAGGCAGATAGCATATGTGGGATCATCTGGTAATTCGAAATGATTCCAGACCACACTACTCACTCACTTCTGGAGTGTGGGTGCATGGGTGGATACAGCAATTCCCCTCCTCATCAGGCTGAGGCACAGCAACAGGAGGAGCGGACTCAGCTGAGCCACTTGCCTCCACAACTTCTACCTCAACCTCCTCCAAACTGCCTTCTGGGGAAGGAGACCTGGTTCTACAGGAAACTTGAGGGGTGTGGGGCACAAACTCAGATGAAACCCCCTGCTTCCCCCTTGTTATGGCACTCAGATCCAGATCCAGATCCAGCTCTTCCTCTGGCACTGGAAGGCTCAGCATGGGAAGTGAAATGGGGGCGGAGGAGACTGTCATGCTGGTGCTGCTTGTTGTCAAGGTGGTGGGGGCAGGGGGCGTTTATGACTGGTGCTCTTGAAGGAGATGCAGAATCAGGCACAGGTAGTGGCACTGCTTCCCTCTCCTTACTGCCTCTAGAACTCAAAGCCTCATGCCTGCTACTTGTATGAAAGAGGCTGCATCTCAGTTTGGTGGGTGGGGGAGGGCTTACAGCTCTCCCTGTACCTCCTCTTCCACCCCTCTCTGAAGACTTACGAGTTGCCTTTCCAGCACACTTCACGGTGTTTCATAGAATGCTTGCCTTCGTTTGCTGGAAAATCGTGTGTTCTTCTGTAATGTAATCTGTATTTATGGAATACATGTAGATAATTGTATGTATGTGTATTTATGTAATGTATTTATGTATTGATGTAATAAATAAAATAGATAAATGTATGTAGTATGTGTTCCTGAATAAATTCTATATTGTAATATGCAATATATGATGTACTTCCCCGCACAGTGAATGGAATGCACACTGTGAGAAAAACCACAGATTTTTTCCTGGAGGAAAACAATCAAAATAGACTAACAAAAACTGAAGGAGGATTTTGGGGGAGGAATAAATTAAAAGGGATGAATTAATATAATAATAAAAGGGTATAGAAAACAAAAGGTATTAAATCCCACTTGCTAGGAACAGGCTAGCAAGTAGGAAGGGATAGACTTTCTCTGAAGCTGCTGAGCTGCTGGAAAACACAGCTCAGTAACTGACCCCAAGACAGAAAGGTCAGTTCAAACCATGCTGCTTTTTATGCTGGTTTTCCATCCTTCCCCAGAGCACTGGGATTGAAAGGGACCTCAGGGAAGGATCACAGTCACCAGCCCGCTACACAGTCAATATCAGAGCAGTCCTTCCCACCTCTTCCCCCTCCCTCTCCTTAGTTTCTGTTTCCTTACAAGCAAGCCCAAACTTTCAAAAGATTTCGACTGCCCTTGTTTCATTTCAAGGCTGCTTCGAAGCCTTTTGTTTCATTTCAATTTCACTGTTTCAAACTCTAAATGAGTCAAAGCAATGTTAAAGTGAAACAGCCAGAGAAATTTTGTACAACCCTACTTTCTATAAACCAACATCATGCTTATTTCAAGAAGAGGAACAAAGTATTTAGAGAAAAAGAATGTCAAGATGCCCAACAGTCTACACATATGCCTATCTTCCCAAAATATTTATCCAATGTCAATCTGGGTAAGACTAATTTATTCAAACACCCTCAGAAAGATTCTGTGTTGCTCACCAACCATTCCCAATACCCATCTTTTGAAAAAGTATTTTTTCAACCTGCCTGTGTTCTTGAAATTTCTTTTTGTGCATCCGTTCCTGTCCTGACATTTCTTAACACTCTTAATAAGTATTTTCACCAAAACAATTCATCTTGAACCATTTTTTCCTTTCCTGTTTGTTGTCTCATCCAATACCCTTTAAAGAACATGCATTTATACTGTACACATTTGAATAGAAAGATCAACTTGCACCCTTCAAATTTATTCCAGAGTACCTGTAGTTCAATCAGAAGAGTTTAGCTATTAGCCTCAGTCACAGTACCATCAAACTCCTACTTTCTTTTATGTCTGAATAAATTATATCTTACTGTTTGTTCTATATATTTTAAAGGGTGGTTCTACTTAGTACATTGTGCTGTTGTATAAAACCCTAACCTTTGTTGAAAACTTAAATCATGTAAAGAAGGTTAAAGATGCTAGGATTACATATTAGCAGATAAGTGCTTGGGGTCAAATTGCTGAAAGACCACAGAAAATGAGTCAGTGCACAGTGAGCATTAGTGCAGCAGCATCACCATTGTCAAGCCATTATCAGACTCACAATAATAATCGCCAATAAAGCCTAACAAAGAGGTTACCCATAAACTTATTGCTCAGGCAGTTTTGCAAGCAAAATAGGCTTACCCAAGCATGAGACCAAATAAGTCCCCAAAATTTAGCACAGCAAAAGCACAACTAGAAGCTTTTAAACCCCAAAGGAAGAGGACCCTCTTATCTAATAGCTCAACAGCTTAATGCTTAAGGTACTTTCTTAGAGTCCTGCTGCATGTCCAAACAAGGGCAGATGTGTGGTATGCAGCACCAGACCCATCTATATCCTACTTGCAAGAAAAGTGCTCTAATCACCAAGCAACAGGTTATTTCCTTGTTTTTCTCATCCAAGAGACAGAATCAGAATTTAATATAAGATCTGGGAGTTAGTACCCAGAACTCCTTTCTCAACGAACCTGTCATTTCTATCTGTCATTCAAGAACTTCCAAGCAAGGAATTATTCCTAATACTTATAAAAAGAGAGGAAAGATGGAATTATATTAAAAGAAGATGTATAGAGGGATTTTTCAGTCTTAAGGACCATTTTTTTCTCTTTCGTCTTTTGCCTTCTATGTCGGTTCAATATTTTTAAATGGGATTTTCATCTTTTTGGCAGTGTACAACAAATGAAATCAATTCCCTGGTAAAAGAACCATACAGCTAAGCTATTATTATTTTCTCCACAATAGGTGAAAAAAGTACTTGAGTATGAAACTGTGTGTTATAGTGAATAGCAAGATGATTTTGAATTAATGATGTAATATTTTATAAGTCAAGGCTAATAGCATACTGGAATATATTAACAGGGTTGTTGTATGTAAGTCATAGGAAGTGATTCTTATACTTAGCACTGGTGAGACCTCACTTGGAATATAAAACCACTTTTGGAGGCTGCACTTAAAGAAAGAGATAGTTAAACAGAAAAGAGTTCAGAGGAGATCAATAAAAATGATTGGCGATTTGGAAAACATGACATAAGTAAAAGATGGAAAAACTAGCATTCTTTAGTTTGAGAAAGATGACTGAGGATTGATAGCTGTCTTTAAATACAAAAAAAAGTTAATATAAACAGGATGATCATCAACTGTTTTGTGTCAAGAAAGTAGTTGTGGTTAGCTATGTAGAAAAAGTTTCTAATTATGATGGTGTTTAATCATTGGAGCCTATTACCGAAAGAGGTTGTGGAATCTTTCTAATTATAACTTCTTAATGGACAATTATTTATATGATATGGTGTTGACAGGGATGATCCTGGGTTGTCTAGGCCGCCAGATTACGGGCCTCCTGAATTTCTTTCAGCCCTATTATGCTATGATTCTAAGCCACCTCTTAAACCTTTCCTTGGGTAAACTAAACAGATTGACCTTCTTAATTCATGCACATAAGAGAAGCTTTCAAGACCTCAAGCCAATCTTGCAGCTCTATTTTCTGATTATTTCCAATTTTTCAACCTCCTTTTTAGAATCATGAACATCAGAGCTGGAAACAGAATGCTAGTGATGTCTCACTAACACTGTATAAAGAGGTAGTACTGCCTATATACCAGATCTTCCCCTACTTAGACATTCAAGAATTATTTGCTCCTTAGCTAAAGATTTGCATAAGGAGTTCATGGTCACTTACCACATCACTGTATTCTAAAAAGGCTATCTCCTATCTTGTACACATGACTTTCATTCTTTATTCTTCAATATATTACCTTCCATTTAGCTGTATTAGAATGCAGATTGTTCAAATGAGCATGTCTTACTGAGTTATCTAGACTGGTCTGTATCACTCCACAACCTCTGTACCACATGAAAACATGTGCAGACACAGGGGCAGGTGACAGGGGGCATGTGGCAGAGGAATGTACAGTAAGGGCAGGCAGCAGCAAATGGGGAGGCAAGCACAGGGAGGCAGGGCAGGATACAGGGAAGCAATAAGTGGTGGTCTGGCAACTCATCCCCATTGCTGCCTTCCCCTCCACAGCAGTGGGTGAGATGAATTTAAGACAACTTCCCACTCTAATTATCAGGGATAATCAATGACCTGCCTTCACCCACACACCGGGAAGAGCAGGGGCTGTGCCAAGCAGCTGGCAGTGGTGGGGCTGTGAGTGGAGCAGTGGTGAAATTTGGGGCGGATGGAGCATCCTCCCAGCACCACCGGTACCTGCTCCAAGCCCAGCCCCCACCAAGAAGAGCCCCATGAAGCCCTGACTGCAGCACGCCCCACACCACTTTGCCCCGAGCAGATTCAGAGGGCACACACCTCCTCACCCCGTGTCCTCCTGGGGTGCAAGCAGTGGGATGCAAGCAGCAGCTCCCCCCCATGAGCTGTCAGCTGTGCTCCTCACTGCCTGAGTGCTGCACTGCAGCTGCAGCTGCTCACATCCATGGGCATTTATTGGCCAAATTATCAGCCCCATCAGGTCAATATCCAATACAGCCAGTTTTCTTTATATCACTACTGATCCAATATCGGACCAATGTATTGGTGCACCTCTACTATATTTAGTAGAGGTACACCAATGCATCAGTCCCATATCAGATGAGAACTGATATAAGGAACATTGGCTGTGTCAGCAATTGGCTTTTTTTTGGCTGATGTGGCTGATAGTGTGGCCAATAAATGTTGTGTGCATGCACAAAGCCACAGCACAGCATGCAGGCAGCCAGGAGCACAGCCTGACAGGATGGAAAGCAGCCACATCTGGCTGGTAAGTTTGTTGTGAGGGAAGGGGTGTCTGGGGTCACATGCCCTCAAATCTGGACATGGTGCAAGGGTGGGCTGCCACTTTGGACTGCACTGGGCTCTTCCCAGCAGGAGGGCTGGGCCAGGCTGCACTCAGGGAGGGTGGGAGCAGCACTGGGAGAGGGACTACAGGGGGACTAGAGTGAATTTTGGGATGGCTGCAGCCCTCCATAAGCTCCCTCCAAGCACCACCGCTGCCCAGCCAAAGCATAGCCCCAGCCCAGCCCTGTGCTAAGAAGAGCCTGGCACTGCCCCAGCCACAGCCTGCAGCAGCAGCCTGCCCTCAGCCAGCATGCAGTTCTGGGGGCACACAGCCACCTGCACTCCCGGGGTTCATGCTGTGGTAGGAGCCATCCCCTCTGGGCCCCCTGGACAACCGCTCATGGCTCTATCCCGCACCCCACCCCACCCTACACTACCCTGACTGGGCAGCACCTGCCCCAGCCCCTACCCCATCCCCAACCCCACTCTCATCCTTACTGCTGGGACCTTGTTCTGCCCCACCACGCTTCTTCCCTTCCTCCTCACCCCTTACCCCACAACAGACATACCAGATGGACACCACTCTCCCTGCTGCCTAGCTGCACATTGGAATCAGATCAATATCGGCCAATATGGCTTGCTAAAAATCAGCCAACAGTAGTGGCCCAAAAAATATCTACTGATGCAACCCTCATATTTAGTATTCTTAGAAACACGTGATAGAAACTGGCTAATTTAAAAATATTTAATGTTTATAACTGATATTTCATAAAACCTCTAGTAACTGATGGAATGTAACTTAAACAGGTAAGAGATAGGGGCCAGGGTAATGTTGGGACTAGGGAGTCAGTACATGCACCTACAGGAGGCCTCAA
>NW_017729032.1:91242324-91253077 GCF_001723915.1 Gavialis gangeticus
TGTTCCACAATCTAGACACCCTGACTGTGAAGGAGTTTTTTCCTAGAATTGAGCATGAAGCAGTCTTCCAGGTGTTGGTATCCAATACTCCTGGTCTTCCCCATGGGTGCCCTGGTGAACAGTTGTTCACCGACCTCTTGATGTACTCCTCCAATGTAGCAGTAAGCTGTTACTGAGGCCACTCTCAGCCTTCTCTTCTTTAGGCTTAAGAGGCCCAAGTCCCTCAGTCTCTCCTCGTATGGTCTGCCTTGCAAGTCTCTGATCATATGGGTGACTCTTCTCTAGACCCTCTCAAGTTTTTCCACATCCTCGCTGAAGTGCAGCACCCAAAACTGGATGCAGTATTCTAGCTGCAGTCTCACTAGTGCTGAGTGCAGTGAAAGAATCACTTGCTTGGTTTTACATGAGATGCATCGGTTGATGCATGCCAGAGTATTGTTTGCCATGCTGGCTACAGCATCGCACTGATGGCTCATGTTCATGTGACGGTCAACTATTACTCCTAGGTCTCTCTCAGCCATGGTGCAAGTCAAATTGTCGCCATCAAGTCTGTAGGCATGTTGGGGACTATTTGACCCCAGATGGAGCACTTTACACTTCTCAATGTTGAACCTCATCTGGTTCCAATTTGCCTATCTCTCTAGTCTGTCTATGTCCGCCTGTATCTGCAACTTTTCTGCAGGCATGACCACACTCCCCCCATAACTTGGTGTTGTCCACAAACGTGGCCAGTGAGCTCTTCACCCCCACATCCAAATTATTGATAAAGATGTTAAAAAGCACTGGACCAAACATGGACCCTTGAGGGACACCACGGGCCGCTTCTCGCCAGAATGACACATCTGTTCATAAGAACTCTCTGGGTCCTACCTCACAGCCAGTTTCCCACATACTGAATCACTGAGCAGTTAAGCCTGCAATCTTCCAATTTTCCCATGAGGGTATTATGGGATACTAGATCAAAGGCCTTTTGGAAGTCTAGGCATATAATGCCGACCTCCTCTACCATGTCCAGATGGCAAGATACCTGGTCATAGAAGGAGATAAGATTGGTAAGACAGGACCTGCCTGCGACAAAGCCATGCTGGCTGTCATTCAGAATCCTACCCTCTACAAGTGAGTCATACTCCTTGATGAGTTTTTCTATGATTTCTCCTGAGATGGAAGTTAGGCTGATTGGCCTATAGTTGGCCTATCTTGCTTCTTTTCAATTCAAGAATATAAATATTTATTGACTATTACATGAATGCTTGACTGTTTTCCCTTATATAAGATTTCATTTGTTTAAAATATATTTAAAGAATTCTTTTTCTTCTGGATGTAGATTTTTCATTGATACTTCTAGATTCACTTATCAATTATATGCATATCTGGACTTTCAGTATCTAGCCCAGAGGTGGGCAAAATACAGCCCACGGGCCAGATTGAAAGCAATTTTTCCCAGCCTGCAATGGGTCCCTTGGCCCCACCAAGCAATTCTAGGGCACCCCATCCTGTGCCAGCTTGCAGCTAATCCTGGGATGCCTGCACAGCAGTGGCAGCCCCCAGCCCCACTGGTTCAGTCTGGGCTGTAGTGGTGCAGAGGGAAGCAGAGTGGTTTGGCAGCAGTGGCAGGAGTGGGAATCTCAGTGAGGATGCTATGCCTAGAGTTGGGGCCAGGGCCGGGGCCAGGGCCAGGGCCAGGGCCAAGACCAGGTCTGGGGAGCCACGAGGGAAGGATGCTGAGTCCAGGGCTGGGGCCAGGATCATAAGGCGGTGACAGTGTGGAGCTTGGGCGGGGCAGACGTGAGATTCACTCCCTGCACACCCCTGCCTGCAGAATTCGTGCCCATAGCAGGGGCAAGCAGGCAGCAGATCATAGTTCTGACCTAACTTAGCCCAGCATTGTCACTGCCCTGTGACCCCACCCTGTGATCTTGGGCACACCTGTCCAATCTGTTCCTGAACACAACTGCCCAGGGCCCCACCTCACATTTGTGAATTGTTGCATCGGAGTGTGTGGGAGGGGTGGAGGGCAGTGCTGACCCGGCCTGCAACAGTTCACCAAAACAGCCTATGTGGCCCTTGGGCCCGAATAGTTGTCCACCCTTGGCATAGACATTGCTGTCTATATCGCCACTTCTTCCATTTGTCATACATATGTATTAATTTATTTTATGTCCAATTTTTATTTGCTCTCTTAGGGTGTTCAATTAACTAAAAAGTATATTTATGTGATTGCAGGATTGTATTTTTCACATTGTGAAAGACGAGGAATTGTAAGGATATATCTGTATATTAAAAGATATGGTACAAATTTTTTCCCCTAAACTTCATAGTTTGTAACTCACCTTATGCCACTTGTATTATTAAAAAAAGAAGCTATGTGCAAATCATATTTTAATTTTTTCTAGTTGAAATGAATGCAGAAAATTAAAAATGACATTTTTTTTTCTGAACTTCTTTTTAAATTTACAGTAGCACTTGAAATAGACTTTATGTTATTCCGCTATTATGGTCATAGAGAAGCAGGGCTGGAAGGGACCTCCAGAGTCATCTAGTCCAACCCCCTGCCTGAGGCAGGATCATCCCTATCCAAATCATCCCATACAAATGTAATCTAAACTCCACATAAGACAACCCTCAACCCTAACACAACATAGATCTAACATTATAACCTGCCACAGGTAAAGCAAGGGAACCATGGCACCAATGTTCTGCTTTTATAAAATGTTGTCAATATATGCTCAAGAGGTGCCAGGCAGAGGGTAATAGATAAGATGTTATAACATCGAAAGAATCATCGTGAGTCACTAAACATGCAGTTGATATAATTGTATCAGGGACATGTCAGTCTTCACATTCCAAAATAGAAGAATATAACTGTCTGTGTGATCTTTGGTGTACTGGATATATTTTAATTAGATCTAGTTCTATTTTAATGGTGAAACTCCCTTGAATAAAATTAACAGGATATAACTGTTCAAAGGATTAGGGACATATATGAGAACAAAATGTAATATTAGCAGCAGCCAATGAGATAAACCTACTATGTCTCATTACACAAAAGTCTCCTGAATTTCCCTACACGGGCTATTTCAGGAAAACCAAGATTAGCTGAAAAAGAAGAGAATGTGTGAAGATTATGAGAGAAATAAACGATAATTTTGGCAGACTGGTAGGAACATATTTGCTAATATCACTCAAAGAATGATAAGAGAGTTATTATTGACAGCAACAGAATAATTCAAATGAAGGTTTCTCTTTTTTTTCTCAATTTTTTATTAATAAAAGGAACAAGCAGCAGGTGCACAATGGAGGGTTCTGTTCAGGATGGGATAATTTCAGTTTTTTTAATTACCCTTCATTTAGTAAGAGCACGAAAAAGTGGGTTAAAGTAAATATATATATATTTGTTTTTTAGAAAGTGTTCCTTTAAAGGAAAACTACAGCGTTTTAGATACGATACAGTTTTGAATCATTCTATATCCTGTGTAGGTAATAAGTGCATATACTATGCACATCTAGTAAAATTCTTATTTTGACATTTGTATAACAATACATTTTTCTTAATTATTTCATGTATTTAATTTCATAACCTTTTGTAAACAGTTCAGTTAATGGAAAAAATATCCTTCAGCTGCCTAAAGTTAAAAAAGCCATGATCTTCCTAAGCTGTGGGGCATTATCAGCACATAGCCTATCTTGTAATTAATCCCTGTTTGTTTTTAATAAACTGCTGATCCCTGAGAACAAAAATTCTACATATTATTCTCAGCTTTTTTTTAACTTCCTTTCATTTCAGTGTCATTTTGTGAGTTTGGCCTTCTACTTTTTTTTTTCTTTTCCCCTCTATTTTGATTTTCACTCAGGTTTCCTTACCAATTCCTTTCCTTCTCTCCCTTCTGTTCTTGCCTTACTTTTTTTTCTTACTTTCCCTTTCCCTTCTCTTACATTACTGTTGCTCAATGTTTTGGCCCTCCGAGCCAGATGAGTGTCATAGGGCCAGTTTTCTGGCTGCATTGGGCCCCATGCTGCCCCTGAGAAGCCCTGCATGCTGGATCAGAGTCTTGGGGCCCACTCCATCTCTCTCTGACCACACATACTTGGATCAAGCCCTGCACCACCCTATGTGCCCAATTCAGGAAGTAGGCCCCAGTGGAAAGCCCTGCTGGCTAAATAATATGGAATTGGGAGCCAGCTCTGGCCTGCCAGCAAGGGGGTGAATATCCCTGCCTTACATTGTTTAAAATCCTACTCCATCCTATTTTCTTTCTTTCCCAGTATTGTGGCCACAAGTGGGTGGCTATGACCTGTGACCCAGGGCCTCCCAACTGGATCCTATTTTAACTCATTTGCAATAAAAATAATTTGTTGTGATATCAAACCTTTGTTTATTACCTATTCATTATAAAATAACCCCCTTCCCCCCATTTCTATTAGGCATGCTGCACTTTTCATTCTCCTTCAATCCCTCCCAGTTTCTTCCTCACTGCCTCTTTTTCTGTTTCTTCCTGTCTTTCCCCTCCCCTTGGTTTTGATCTTTTGTCTTCTTCCACAGCTGTGGAAGTTTCCTGATTCCCAAAGGGATTCATGCTGAGAAGAGGAAGGAAACACATACTTTGTCATGGCTGTGCTGTCTTTGCATTGCATTAGGAACACGAAAGATGCCTTTTGATCAGTTACAGAAGACAGCATGAAAGAAAGGGAGGTAAACATTGTAAAATCAGCTAGTCTCTGATTGCTGGTCTCAGGCTGTGCATAAGGAATTTCACACCCATTTTCTTTCTGTCGGCATATTCTGTTGCTCTGCCCATCTTGAGCTCCTGTATCATGGGAATATTCAAAGAATGAAACAATCTTTGGATCTCAGGAGCTCCCTTTGTTTTACTTTACACAGATCAGATCATGTTTTTCCTCCACTGGGAAAAAAAAGCTCCCCAAGGTGGGAATTACAGTATTAACTTGTTTCCATTACTACCCTTGTTTTAACAATTTCTCTGAGGTTCCTGAGAAAAAAAATGAAGAGATGCAAAGATCTGGCTGGCAAAGAAACTATTCTGGCTTCTTTTTCCCATTTGCGAGACAGGGAGAGTGTGAAGGTGTTTTCAAGTAAGTGGAAATGCTTTTGTAAGCACACCAGTTCTCAGTTGAAGACCAGCACAAGTTATTTATCATCATCTACAGCTCCTGGACATTATCTGTCTATAAAGTAAAAAAAAAATCTATTTTAGAACAAAACTATATTTACTGGCAGATAAATCTGGAGCTCGTGCTGACAAGTTGAGACTTGCTTAAAACTAGCCTTCAACGTGCAATGTTTTTACCATTAAATCAATGGGCAAGAGATTCACTCCAGAACAGCTAATCTCTTCAGAGAGTATAGGAGCCTCTATGAAGTTCACTGCCACATATTAATTTATCTTTGATATATTTAGTCATATTCATCTTTTTCAATGTTTCTGGGGTTTGATTTGTGCATGTGTGCACATGTGCATTTGAACAGCTCTTAGATGCTTTGAAATGGGCAATTTATCTATGGCTTAAATAAAAATATATGCAAATATTCTGAGGAATTGCCTTACAGGTTTCTGTTATTGTGGAAATCAGTGCTTGCATGTACACAAGATGCTGACTGCTCAGTAGCTTATTACTACTGCACAGTAGTGTCACATGGCATGAAATGTGACATGATGCTACTACTCACAGTAATCAGTCAGCATCATCATAAAGTCCTTCAGGGATGCTACTATGCAGTAATGCTGGTTACTGAGCAGTCATTTACTGCTTGTGTATGCAAGTACTAAATGACTACGCAGTAACAACTGCGCAGCCAACATCTCATGTAGACATAGCCAGTAAGTACCAGTATGTGATGGACTAAGAATATAACAAAGCCAGAAATGTATAAATTGATTGTGTTAACTTGTTTTTTCCTGTTTGGAGCTTGAAAGGGAGAAACCAATGGGCTCATTAAAGAATATTGCTCATTAAGGACTGAATATTGTTTTCTGCTAGCTTTTGAGAAACTTGGGTAAATGGTAATAAGCATCACATGTGCTAATGAATTAGAAAACAAATAGAAGAGTTACTTTGAATCTTTCCTTTGTTATTTTGAGACAAAGATATATATAATGCAGTGGTCTGTGTACTGTTCTGGGAACTAATAACTCTTGTTTTCTGATGCTGTGTATGCTGCTGTCTCCCTTTGCGAAAGTCATAGCATTTGGATATGTCTGTGCACTCCTCTTTCCTACCTATTCCAGTCACTGTCAAGGCATGGATTCAGCTCAGGAGGATAGCCAGTCTTTTCTTTTGATATTATTTAATGTCAAAGGACACTGTGGGAGGAATCTCAGCCATACCAGGTGACCTGCAGAAGGTGGAAATGGGTCTTGGGGAGTAGATAATGCAGCCTAGATGTTGACATGGTAGTGTGGAGACAGTTGATACAATCTGTAGTAACTGTGGATCGCTGGGTGCACTGACAGCTCTGTTACAAGACAACAAGCACAGAATGGTGAAACTATATTCAAATGGAAACCTAGGATGGCCTGCAATGGCTCCAGAACTTGCTGCCCTCCTCACATGGGATGTGACACATTGGTGCCAAAGACTTTCTGTGACCCTTTGGTGCCAGATCACATAGATGAGGGAAGTCATACCAAGTCTGGAAGGTAGTGCAATTGGTGAATTGGCTGTTATAGGTAAGTGGCTAATCTGTGTGGGGTTGTCAAGTCAACTGTTGGTGCTGTGGTTCTAGAGAAATTGTGAGACAATTTCTACAGCATACATTTGCAGAAGATGCTGCTAATCTTCCCCAAGCACTGGCTGGCTTTGAGAGAATGGGGTTCCCAAACTATGTAAAAGCTATCTATGTCACACTTGTGCCTCTTATCTGTGTGTCTCAGTCATTTGGACATGTCAGTAGGAATGATGCTATTTTATTTTGCAGGCCGCAATCAAACCTAAATAGAAGCACATGAAACACTAATGGGAGATGCAACAACAAAATACATGTTTCAGAAGATTTGGTATTTACCTGTTTAGACAAAAATAACTATTTCCTTCAAAGTATATGGATGTTGGAAGGGGATCTGTTCCCACAGTTATTTTAGTATGCCTGACATATCTTCTACTACCTTCATTCATCATGACACTATTATCTTGTGTAAGAGCACCCAACAGAAGAAGGTCTAGATACCTTCTGGCAATTGTGAGATTGTGGCATTTGGCCAACTGAAGGCAAAACAGCATTCCCCAAAAACGCCAGTCATATGTTATGTGTGTTAATGATATATGCAGCAGATGACAAAATACTTTATTTTAAAAAAATACCCTGATACACAACCTAGCTATACTTTGCAAAGACAGAAATATGCAATAATAACTACCACTACAGGCAACCCATGCAATTTAAGTAGTAATGGACCAACATACACGTTCTCTTCCACCCTTTTCCAACAAACATGTTCTCTTCCACCTTCTATAGCAGTGCTAAGGTGCTCCCTTCCATATCCATATGGAGGAATTGGATATGGAATATGGCACACCTCCCTTTCATATCCATATAGAGGAAAATTCACTGGTACTGGTAAATGTACAAGGGCTGATGCTGGGCTCTGCAGTCTGCTGGACATTAGGCTAAGCAGAAACTGAAAGGGGTCCCTTTGCTGCTGTTGGTTCTGTTCTCTTGTATTTGTGTCATCTCCACTTCACTACTCATCAAGCAATTCTTTCCTGTCTCCCATATCTCTCTTCTTTTTCTTTCCCCTCCTTTTCCTTTCTAGGTGCTACTTCAGAATTTAGTACAGTGGTCTGTCTTGTATGCAAAACCATTATATATCTCCTGCAGTCAGTTTTCCCCAATCCTTTACTTTCTCAAACTGGTTCATAATTCTTGCCACAAAAAGCCCAACAAAAAAATGAAAGAACACTTTGGTTTGTGTGTGTCTATGAATAGAAAGAAGTGTATCTCCATCCCAATGAGGCTACACATTTTATTTCCATGCATTTGGTATTCTTTTTATTTAATCTCTCTCATCAGTCTGTTCACAAGGCATCATATCTCAAGTTACTAGCACATGACAATGATATATTTAATATATATTTAATATTTATGTTATTCAAATATTTGAGAAATATTTGCAATCAGAAATGGGCTCCCAGACCAGAAACCCATTATCACTTAAGGTTTTGACACTATTTCCAGCAAGGATGACCTAAAAGAAGTTGTTCTGTTGATAATTTAATCTTAGTAAAAGGAACACCTTTTCCAGGCTTGCAGTGGAGGGCCAACTAGCAAATCAGCAGCTAGAGACAGCTTGTAGGCTACCAGAAGTTGAGTGGGGTGGGCTGGGAAGCAGGTAACAGCTCTGAGAGTGTTGCCCTCCTGTCGCAGAGCACTCAGGTGCCCTGCGACTGAGAGCAGAAACGGCTCGGGAGAGACCCCTAGTGGCAGGAAGGGGGAGGCTCAGCTGCCAGTCACCAGGACTGTGCAGGTGCTGGTTGCTAGGGCAACCAGTGAAACCTGGTGACAGGAAGGGGCAGGGCTTAGCCCTTCTTAAGCCCAGGCAGGAGGCCAGGAGGGCAGTTACCCTCCGGCGGCCAAGGGAGGAGGAACTTGGCTAGTGCAGACGAAGGGGAGAACTCTAACTGTGGGAACATCCCCTGGTTGCTGCTGGGGTTGGTGCGCTCTCTCTCTGGTAGGGATTGAATCTTGTTGACCAGACAGGCTAGCTTTTATGTTGCAGCCCAGGGGCTTTGTGTTCTTGTGTTTATTGTTTTGACTGGAGGACCGGATGAGGCTATTAGGGGTTGGAGGAGGCCTCATTGGAGCTCCACGGTAGCATGGGGACCCTGGCACCAGAAAGGGCGCAGCATTTTGGGGGTGCATTGACTCCAGCCCCAGAGAGAGAGGGGGCAGTGAGGAGCCCCAGAAGTAAAGGAGAGGTCTAAGGCATAACAGGGCCCAGGTCAAAACATGTCGGGACCATCTGCGAGGCTTGGGCTGCGGTGTAAGGGGAGGAAAGGAGCCGCAGATAGTGCCCCAGGCACCAAGACAGAAATGGGCAGCCTCCTGTTCGATTAATATCTTCCAATCAAATAAATAACAACAAGGCGTGGCGGCGAGAAGGCGGGCGGTTGGCCCTTAATCAGTGTTGCGGGGCACTAGTAGATGGACCCAAGGAGGCACAACTGTCACGCTTCCCAACAATCTCACTACCATTTCAGTTTCTCCTATCGGAAAAAAAAATCTGAAACATTCAGACGATAGGAGTAGACAGAAGCATAAAACATAATGCTTAAATGAGACACTTGCTTACAACAGGTTTTACTTTTCCTTGCCAAATAGTGGTCTACAGCAGTGGTTCTCAACCTTCTTTGTACCAGGACCCATTTGTAAACATTGATGGCCAGCCTCAACATAGTGTCCCTCAATCCCAAACCACTGCCCTCTCTCCCCCAGGTCCCAGCTCCCCAGTTTGTGGGGCAGGAGGTGGGTGTTTGTGGCAGGGGTGTCTGTGTAGGGCATGGGGGGCCTCAAGCAGCCCCTTGCAGGCTGGAACTCTGACATCCTGCAAGGAAAAAGCCATGGTTTCCCACATTTTTCTCCTTTAAAGAAGAATCCATTTTTAAAGTTTGTCAGTCCATTTTTTAAGTTTGTTCAAGATCCTTTCATGTATTTTTGCAACCTACTTTTGGGTCGTGACCCATGGGTTTAGAAATGCTGGTCTAGAGGGTGACATCACCAGCCAGCACCAATGGACTCTCTTTCTTAGTACAACCCCAGGTCATACTATGGGATTTATAGTCCAGGCTGCCTCATTATGGCTAGAAAATGATATGTAGAGGTTTGCTTTTGTGGATTGGCTTGTACGTAAAATAGATACTGTATTAAAACAATGGTCCAAGGCAACAGGTAGGCTTCATTGATTTCTAAAAGCCTGTTTTTGACAACATTTCTTCAAGGCCCACTGTGTCTGACACAGGCAAGCAGCAAGCAGACACAAATGCTAGGATATTGGAGACATGTACCACACTGTTCCATAATGTGAGATAAGGTGTCATTAAGTCACAGTGCCCAGCTGCAGAGCCTTTGAGATTTCCAGTTTTGGGGAACAGACCAAATTTGGAAAAGACCAGAAAAGCCCAAATTAGGATGTGTGCGTGTGATGGGTTTGTAAAACAGAGGAATATGCTGACAGGACAGAATGTAGACAGTCTGACAACCACAGAGAGACCAATCAGGGATGCCCAAAGATGAAGAGTGATCAGGGGAGAAAAGAATACAAAAGGAGGGATTTCAAAGCAGCAAAGGGTCTCTGATTGGGGAAGCCAAGGCCACCATGTACAGAAGGCATACCATGAGCCCATCTTGCTCATTCCATGGCAGGGCTCGGCCTCCAACCTCCAGGCTGCTGACATCTGACATTCATGAGAGAACCTCTGGGTGAAGCTTGTGTACTGGCCAGACATACCTTCCCTCTGATAGCAGCTCTAAGACTGGTAGATATAGATTGTTTGCATTATTCTTATCTGCTATCACTGTGTATCAGTAAAATACACCTATTATCAAATGAAGAGGTCATGGTTGGTCTGAGGGTTTGGGGTCTGCCAGGAACAAGGTATCTGGGTCTTAAATCCAGTGCCAACACCTCAGAGAATACTTTACTCCAGTAGCATTTTAGCACAGTTACAGACAGAATAGAGCATGTCTGTAGATATTTGGTATACATGTGGAGGGAAAAGCAGAATGACCAAAGAAATGTTG
>NW_017729032.1:91258077-91284652 GCF_001723915.1 Gavialis gangeticus
ATAATTATTTCTATACTAATTGAGGGGGGAACCCAAACAAATGTTGAGGTTTCCACCATCAATTGAAGCAAAAGATGCTGTTTAAATAAACAATGACCTCCATAAAAATAGTTATAACCTGGAGAAACATGCTTATTTTACCCTTAAGAATAGTAAAGTTAGGAGCTGGGGGTTCTGTGGACTGAAGCAGATGTAAATTTAACAGGCTCCTGCTATTTTTCAACATTTTCATACAGGTTCAGTTGTTAAAATTCATTAAATCTTTACAAAAGTTATAGCCGGGACTACTAAAAATCCTTATTTATGGCTGGGAAGAACTTTTACTCCTATCTGTTGTCAGCAGCTATCAAAACACCTTGAAGATTAAAGAGCCCTTTGATATCCAAGAAGGAGGTCTTTGATGATATGAGGGGCAGATAAAGGACCTGATGTCTCTCATACAGGTTATAACTAGCAAGATATAAAGCATTAAAATACAAAGACTCAAAAATGTGTCGTGAATATCCAGGTTTCATAGTTTCTTAATGAAGCAAGTTTCATCGTTTCTAAGGTCGGAAGAGACCTGAACAGATCATCCTGTCTGACCCCCTGCCCTGGGCAGGAACAAGTGCTGGGATCATAATACCCCAGCCAGATATCTATCCAACCTCCTCTTGAAGACCCCCAAGGTAGGGGAGAGCACCACCTCCCTTGGGAGCCCATTTTAGAGCCTGGCAGCCCTAACCATAAAGTAAGGTCTCCTGATATCAAGCCTGAAACCTGCTCTCAATCAATTTGTAGCCGTTATTCCTTGTTATTGCAGATGATGCCCAAGGGAATAGAGTCTCACTTATTTTCCGCTGGTCCCCCTGGTGAGTTTATAGACAGCCACCAGATCCCTTCTCAGTCTTCTCTTGTGGAGGCTGAATAGATTCAGGCCCTTCAGTCTATCTTCATAGGGCCTGGTCTGCTACTCCCAACCATGCGAGTGGCCCTCCTCTGGACCCTCTCAAGGTTAGCCACATCCCTCTTGAAATGCGCCACCCAGAACTGGGCGCAGAACTCCAACTGCAGCCTGACCAGTGCCACATAGAGGGGAAGGATCACCTCCCTGGACCTGCTTGTGATGGATCTGCAGATGCATGGAAAGGTGCAGTTAGCCTTACCGACTCCTTCCTCACATTGGTGGCTCATATCCATCCTGGAGTCAACAATGACTCCAAGTTCCCTTTCAGCCACTGTGTTGTTGAGAAGGGTGTTCCCCAGACTGTACCTTGATCCTCCTCTCCCTCAGCCCATAGCCCGAAACTGGGAGGATCAAGGAAAACACCACCTGTGCCCCCAACCCCTTAAGTCCCATTCCCAAAGCCCTGTAGTGCATGGAGCCCAGAACCATGGGTTCCATCTAGGTGGAGGCCTCGAGGTGCCAGAGCGGGAGGCTGAAGACTCTGAGGGGACCATTGGGGTGTGACGTGTGCCCATCTGCAATGTGCCACTGGGAATCTGGCTACTGATAGGACTGCCTTCCCTAGGGCTCACTGGCAGGGCCTCAGGCCCTCCCACTCACCCTCCTGTGCAAACTCCCGTGCTAATTTGCGCACTGGCAGACAAGCACACCTGTTTGTGCAGCCTGTTCACAAGGCCTGTTCATGAGGCTCTGGTCACATGGCTCCCTGGGAGCTGGGCAAAATAGGAGCTGGGGGGGGTGTCCCTCCTCAGCTCTGACTCAGCTGCCCTGCAGCCATCTGGGTTGGGGTCCCTCCCTCCCTGCCGCAGGTCCCGCCTACCTCTGGCTGTGCTGGGGGTCTGGGTTGGGGTCCCCCGGGCAATTCTGGGGATCCCTGGGCTCAAGGGGGGTACAATGGGCTTCTGCCCATTCATCTCTTGCTGGAGCTGGGGACCAACTTTGGCTTTGCCATCAGCAGACCCTTTTTAAACAGTGTGCATGAGCAGAAGTGCTTACTGATGGTGCCACATCACTCTAGGGGCTGGGGGGTCCCTGCTTCATGGAAAAAGGGGACAGGTGAGTGCCCCCCACTTCCCCTGTCTCACACACTGGGCGGGACCAGTCACATGGCTCCCTTGGGACCGGGCCAAGTAGGAGCCAGGGGGCTGTCCCTCCTCAGCTCTGACTCAGCTGCCCTGCAGCTGTCTGGGTTGGGGTCCCTTCCTCCCTGCCACAGGCTCTACCTCTGGCTGCCCTGGGGATCTGGGTCAGGTCCCACTGCGGGGTCCTGGGGGTCCCTGGGCTCAACAGGTACCTCCAGGACCCTGTTGAGCCCAGGGCTTCCACCCGTGCATTTCTCACCGGAGCCAGGGACAAAGTACAGCTTTCCCAGTGCTGCGAGAACCCCAGGAAAATGCTAGGCCAATTACCACCCCAGTGAAAAGCAGGTAAGGGTGCCTTAACTGCAGCCCCCCACCTTCGGGTGGGTTATATGATCCATGTAATCCAGGGAAGGCCAGGTAAGCTTCTTGAAGCACCTGAGCCTGCTGGGGTGAGTGACCCTGCAGGGCCAGGCACACTGTGTGAAGCATGTGAGCTGGGAATGGGGGACCCCGATCCCTGAGTGCTGGCAGTAGGCTTAGACCTAATCCGAGGGACCCAACTGGTCAATGCTGGGGCCAGGACCCAGATAGAGGTCAAAAGGGCCAGGGGCCCAACGGAAGGGATGCCCATATAGAGCAGAGAAGCTCGGGGTCCCAACTGGCCTGAGATGGGGCCAGGGCTTAAAGGGAAGCCAAAGTCCCAGGAAAGGGACCACAGCTAATGGGCAAAGGGGACGGTTGAGTTGGCTGCCTGAGATGCTATCTGCGAGGCTTGAGCCATGGTGTAGGGGTGGAAAGGAGCCGTGGGTAGCCCCCCAACATCAGGGTGTATAATGGGCAGCCTCCTGCCTAATTATTACATCAGTATTATTACATCAAGGTGTGGCAGATGAATGAGGCAGGTGGCTGACCCATAGACATAGGGCAGACCAGTGCTTGCACCGGGCATGAAAGCTTGCCTCTGTCACAAGTGGCTTTTATAAGATTTTTGTGAATGTCTTTGTCTTTATTGTTGCAGGGTGGTAGAGTGCTTTAGTTTAAATCTACCCAAATCTTCCTTGTGGACATAGTACTATATTTACTTGAATCCAAGAAAAAGTTATTTTCCCTACTTAACACTGGTCTTGCATTCCAATGCAAGATGGGTGGTGGATAGGAGGGGGGAGCAGGCAGCTGCTATGGCTCTGACTCTGACCTTGACCCAAGGTCTGGGTCGGAGCCTAAGCCACAACCTGCTGCCTCTTCCCTATTACTTGCCACCCCCCACCTCCTTCCTATGCCATTGCCACTCACCATCTGTGTCTGGCTCCAGCAGAGCTTCAGTCCCACTCCAGCTTGGGGCAGAGGATGTGGTTGCCTTGGCCCCAGCACACCCTACTAGCTATGTTTACTATGTTTTGTTTGACTAGTAAATACATTTCTATTACATGCAAAGAGTTTTGAAAAATAATTTCCAGATCTGATGTAGAAAAAAAAGAAAAAAATAATCAGCCATCTATTGAAAAACCAACTGAATGACATAATCTATAGAGTACAAGATGATACAGAGGGAGAGTTTTCCAGGTCTATTCATTCCACACATTATGCCTAGAGAAACTGAAGACTGTAAAAAACGTTCTCTATATCCCATATTTTATGTTTCTTCAACATAGCATTTTATGTTTTATGGTCATATTTATATCTATAATACCTCTATGTTCTTAATATAATATTTTGCATTATAGAAATGGTAGTCCAAATTCTAGAAAACGAAAAAAAAAAAGCCTCTCATCAACACACAGTTTTCCTATTATACTAGAATACAATGCATTCTCAGTAAGGTCAAACTTAGACTCATTTTGATTCATGAAGAATGCTTGACTACCCATCTCTAAAAGTTTACTTTGAGCTAGAAGGTTTCAGCATTCTCTATAAATAAAGCTGTTTCAATGCTTCTATGATTGTAATGATGGTATGAATTCGAATTTCTCTCTTGAAATATGGTTTTCTTTGGACAGTATCAGTTAGTTGAAATCCGAGCTGTCTGCAGGAAAGGGCAAATCCAAAGATATCTCTATTTTTCAACAAAAAGTTGAAAAGAAACTTAAAACTGTGAAAAAAGACTATTTTTTCAACACATGTTGTTTAAGTTTCAGGTTTATGCCTTACAATGAAGATTCATGAAGATTTTGATTTTTCATCCCAATTCAGGGTAGGAAGTCTCTCATATGCTGAAAAATGTCATGGGATGGAAAAACAAGTTGCTGCACAGCTCTGCTATTGCCTGGTCAGTAAAAACATTACAGGTTAGAATTTCAGAGGGAAAAAAGAACTTTATTCTCTTCTCTATTTTTGTCCATTGTCTCCCTGAGTCTTAAACTTTGTTTGTTCTTGATATCACAGGTTCTCTTTCCCTATTACATTATTTTTTCTTTTTATAACTACCACTAACAATAAAAATATCACTCATAAAACTCAGGTGTAACTACATCAACTTTAGTGAAATTTCTACAGATTTACCTGGTATAAATGAAAAAACTATCTGAAGCATAGTACATAAGGGGAGAGAGAGAGTCGTAAAGGAAAAGGGCTGGAACAGACCTCCAGAGGTCATGTAGTCCAACCACCTGTCTGAGGTAGGATCATCCCTATCCAAACCACCCCATATAACACTAATTTAAACTCTAGATAAGACTACCCTCAACCTTGACACAACATATACCTAACACCCTAACCTGCCAAAGGGAAAGCAGGGTATCAGCATATACTCAAGAGATCCTGGATAGAGGGCTACACCCCCCACTACAGAAGAAAGCAAAACCCCCACAGTCCATACCAATCTGAACATGGGGTAAAATTTCTTCCTGCCCCCAAATATGGTGATCAGTTTGACTCTGAATGGAGGGGCCACACCCTCTAGCCAGGAACCTCCAGCTTTGCTTCCAGCACAAAAATCCTAGTTGAAGTCTCCAGCCTGAGCTGAAGCTAGCACCCAATGTCTCTGGGGAGGCTTAAAAACATCCTGACATATATAACAGAAAAAAGGGAGGGGGGGCGTGGGGAGCAATCAGCAAAGCCCAGAATCATGGGAAATACCCACAGTAGAAAACAGGCATAGTTACTCCTAGATCCTCCCCGACCAGTGGCTGCCCAACCTCTTCTTGAATACCTCCAGTGATGGTAAGTCCACAGCTTCCCTAGGCAGTCTATTCCACTGCCTCACTATACTCACAGTGAAGTTTTTTTCCAGATATTCAATCTAAACTTACTTTCCTGCAAATTCAAGTCATTGGTCTGCATCCACCCAATCCCTGGACAAATAACTTAATTAGTAAGGCATTGGCCTAAAAATATAGGATGGTAATCCTCTTCCAGGATCTAATATCTATAATCACTGCTTTGGCCTGACTAAACTTTCAGAACTTATCTGACTTTACCTAATGTGTCATGCTGCTGTTTAACCACAGCACAACCCCACTGAGCATACTAAGTGGGCACAAGCAGCCTTGTCCAGCCAGAGCTGAATTGTGAATTGTAAATTGTATGTAAGTACCAAAACCTGCAATTACCTATCCATGTATGTGCTATGTAGGCATGTAAAAACAAATTGGATTTATCCCTGAAGATCCCATGCCTTTATATTTTAAAGTTCAAATCTGTCTAACAATATACCTGGGTTAAAGTGTCCTTTTTATTCAATAAATAAAAATGTTCCAATTATTTTAATATAAGCATTAAAACTAGAAAAAAAACCATGGGAAAAATTTGAAAAAGTATTTCTCCTTAAAATAAAACACTGTTTCCTTAATAGACTGGATTTCATAGATGTTAGGGTTGGAAGGGACCTCAGTAGATCATTGAGTCCGACACCCTGCATAGGCAGGAAAGTGTGCTGTGTTCAGATAACCCCAGCCAGATGCCTATCTAACCTCCTCTTGAAGACCCCCAGGGTCGGAGAGAGCACCACCTCCCTTGGGAGCCCATTCCAGATTTTGGCCACTCTAACTGTGAAGAAGTTCTTCCAAATATCCAGTCTAAATCTGTTCTCTGCTAGCTTATAGCCATTATTTCTTGTAACCCTCAGGGGCACCTTGGTAAGTAGAGCCTCACCAATTCCCTTCTGTGCCCCCATGATGAATTTATAGGCAGCCACAAGGTTGCCTCTCAACCTTCTCTTGCGAAGGCTGAAGAGGTCCAGGTGCCCTAGTCTCTCCTCATAGGGCTTGGCCTGAAAGCCCTTAACCATACAAATGGCCCTTCTCTGGACCCTCTCCAGGATTATCCACATCCCTTTTAAAGTGTGGCACCCAAAATACCCAAAATGCAGTACTCCAACTGTGGTCTGACAAGTGCCCGATAGAGGGGAAGTATCACCTCCTTGGTTCTTTTTGTCATGCATCTGCTAATGCACGATAAAGTGCCGTTAGCTTTGCTGATGACTTCGTCACACTGATGACTCTTGTTCATCTTGGAGTCCACTAGGACTCCGAGATCCCTTTCTGCTTCCATGCTGCTGAGCAGGTCATTTCCTAGGCAGTAGGTGTGTTGGACATTTTTCCTCCATAGGTGCAGCACTTTGCATTTCTCCTTGTTAAATTGCATTCTATTGTTTTCTGCCCATTTGTCCAACCGGTCTGCCTGTAGTTGTTCCCTGCCCTCCAGTGTGTCCACTTCTCCCCACAGTTTTGTATCACAGTTTATTGCAATACAAAATCACATGTCCCTATTTAATATTTTAAAATAATAAATCCATTTTTGCTTTAACTATTCTAATATCGGATGCAAACTGAAACAATATGGTTTCAGTTTTAGCTAACTGTGGGAGCATCAACACATGTCATTGAAGTGTCATGATAAACTCTTGTGCTGAAGTTTATAACAGCACCTTAATGACACGTATAGACACTCATACTGCTGAGGTCCAGGACTCACGTGCAGATGCTGCGCCTGGAAGCATAGCAGCCCTCAGCTGGCAGGAGGCTGGGGTGCCAGCCCTAGGGTACGAGAGGTGGCATTGGGTAGCAGAGGGGCTGACTGGGGCATAGGAGTGCCCCAGCATGCAAAGCCCTGTGGCTAGGCGGCAAGCAGGGATCTGGTCCCTACTGCCTGGGTTTACCAGGGACAGTGTCCACCTGGGTCACTGTTTACATGTGCATTTAGGTGCAGTTACTTTTGCCACCATAAGATAGTATTGTCCCTACACCAGAGAAAATTAGTTTGCTGCAGTCTAATAGCATCACACTTTACACCACATCAAATTAGTCTATTGCATGGTTAAGCAAATGTGTAGAAGTACCCTGTGTGTTTAATTATGAGTGAATATTATTTTCTGAGTAATCAGTATGTTTTTCACACTCCCACTTCCCTGCCTTTTTAATGAAAGGAATGTCAGTTATATTTTCATATTGTTCTGTGTTATTGTTTCACATTTATCTTCAATGTGTTGTTTTCATATGATGTTAGGAGTTAGCATAAATGGACTCAGTGGTAATATTAAATGTTAGGAAATATCATTGAGGTGACCTGTTGAATGTAAAATTGATACAACACTTAAGGAGTGCCTCTTCTAAAGAAAGAACTGGCTGGTGAAAAGAGTAGACTGAGTACAGAACTTCTGTGAAGATTTCACAGTTCAGGTAAAATCATCAAAAGACAACTTATGAAAAGAGTGGGTGTAGAATATGAATTTCATTCTCTACTGAAAATTATTCTCTTTATAAAAATCCCAAGCTATATTTTTTAATTTTCTTTTTTCTCACTATCAGCATTAATAATAATTGTTCTTTTATTAAAACTCTGCCAAAGTCTACACATTAATATATGAGATTTAATTATTATACTAATATTACATGAGTATAAATCAGTGCAAAATTTGGTTCAGTAACATTATTTGAAATATCTATAATACAGTTATGACTACTTTCTCTTTTATATGCATATGCAACTACCATTTGTATCACTGGTCACTATACATGTATAATGAAGGGGAATCAGGACTTTGTATAAAGAATATTATATTATGTCATTAGTGTGAAAATCTGAATACAGAAATTATATAACAGATTGGACGAAGATTTCCCTTTGTGCACCTAAATGTTAGTTTTATGGCTGTATATGTGGTTTTGGCCTTACCTTTGTGTTGTGGCCATGTTATGTTCTAACTTTATTAGAGGTGAAGTTACACTTAGAACATACTTATGGCATGTAAAATATCAATATTCACACATTAAAGCTTGTTAACTTGTGCTAAGTACTCTCTGAGCATCTCAAAGTTATAACACTTCAGGAGAGCATTAACTCTGGGCCGTGTTATCTAGCTCATGTTAGAATAACTTCAGCCTGCTTTGTGGAAATAAGCGGCGCAATCTGAAGTCCTCCATCATCATGAGATACACCATTCCCAGTGCCGTCCTCACTCCGAGCCCCGGTATCTGGCTCCTAGTCACAGCCCTACTCACCAGCCCTCTAGTGACCAGTCAGAGCTGTGCAGGCAAGACACAGTATTAACCCTTAACATACAACTGCTTCTAGCATGTTCTAACCTTAACATCACTTAACATTCCACAGATTTAGTATGTTCTAAGTGTAACTAGGTCACAACATTCTCATGATTTACAACAGTTGGAAGTGAATAAGTGACAAGGTGCTAAACATGTAGTGGCTCTATGCATTGGCTGGGCACCTATGTGCATACCTGAAAGTAAATCTAGAAAAACAAGTGGGACTCTCGTGTGTTTTAGCCCTGAGACCTAAGGGCATTTGTACACATTTGCACTGCAGCACCAGGCACTTTTAAAAGCACCCAGCACTGCAATGCATGCATTTGTATAAATGGTGAAATGCATGTCAGCACTGAGAAAATGGCAGCAGTGCGCTTTTGAACTAAGACACAACTGAAGGTGTTTTTGTTCAAAAGTGCACTGCCACCATTTTCTCAGCACTGACACACATTTCACCATTTGTACTAATGCATGTGATGCAGCGCCAGATGCGTCAGCTCATATGTGGAGCAGACTCGATTAATCAAAACTGCTCTGACACGCTGGATTTCTGGCATGTCAGAGCACACAAATCTATGTGTATAGAAGCCCTAAATGATTAGGTTTCTTGCCCAGCAAGTGGGAGACCCAGGTTCTAGTTTGCCATTGCACAGAGGGGTTTGACTCTGCATCTGACTTTCTGACACAGTGCACTAACCAACACACCACTGGCATTAAACAGATCTTTCTCCACTGCTTCTTCTGAAACTAAGCCCCTGAGAATGTGTTGTGGGAGTGCACCTCCCATGCTCCTGGAAGGTCCCGAGTGGGGACCGGCAAGGAGAAAGCTGCTGGAAACTGAGGAGAAAATGGATGGCCTAGGAAGGGCCACAAGAGCTGCTCATCAGCAGGGGAATACCTCAGCGGCATCAGAAGAGTGGCACATGAGTCCCACACAGCTTTCATCACGCTTTAAAAGTGTGTGCCGGCTGCATGTGCGGTTGGAGGGGGGGCAGTCAGCTCCTTGTGGTTTGGCATGAAGTGGCAAGCCAGCTTTAAAAGAAGGCCAGCAAACAGCTGGGAGATGGGAAGCCAGGGAAGACTGACAGTGGAGTGAAGCTGGGGGAGACTGGCAGCAGAGCAGGGAAGCCAGAGAGGACCGGCAAAGGCAGACATACCTGCACGATGGGAAAAACCAGCTGCAGAGTGAGGCCGGGGGAGACTGGAAGCAAAGCAGGGAAGCTGGTGAAAACCGGCAAAGGCAGTTGTGCCACCATGCCAGGGAAGATTGGCACTAGCAAAGCAAAGCTGGGGAAGCCTGGCATCAAGGCAAACAAGCCAGGGAAGACCAGCATAAACTTGGGAGTTAAGAATTGGAAAGCAGCTCACCAAGGGACCAAGATTGGCCTTGGCGCAGGCAGTCTATCCCAGAGAATCTACAGATGCAGAGTAGTTTAAGTCCAGTCCCCTGGACAAGGGACTAGCAAACGGGACACCAGAGCAGGACCCAGACCATGATATTCTTGAAGAAGTAACATAACCAGGAATAAAGATACTGTACCAAAAAACATCAGATCATGAGATTATTAATAAAACTATCCTTAGATATATTGCAATAAGACTTTATTAAGTTAACTGACTGATTATTAGGAATCTGAGTGTTTATGATGTAACATCTGGCTGGTGAACCACCGGGGTGAAAAGAGAGGTAGGACCCCCAAGTAAACAGCCATTAGTCTCACCTGATGCCCCTAACCTATGGAAGCCTCCCAGTCAAAATAAATAAAATCCAAGTCTTGATAGGTGAGAGCAGAGGCATAGCAGATGGGTGTAGATATCCAGATAAGCAATGGCTGTAGAACAAAACCTCAGAGGGCAAGGACTAAATCATAGCACTGTGTGCATTTGGTCCAGTAAAAGATATCACCCATAAAAATCCTCGATTTTCGCTTATGGTAACATGATATCCTTGGCTCTTCCTTACTAAAAATGTAACTGATTCAATTCTAGCATAAACAAAGCTAATATTTATAAATCAATGCATAAATTCTGGAATTTTTAAAAGGAAAGTAGTAAGAAATGTTAGTATGCAGCATATATGACCCTATATACTTCCCTACTTTAACTTTCCTGCTCTCTTTCTAAATAAACATTTCAAACTATTAAATAAACTTCTTATCTAATCTAGAATTATTTAATTGTTTCCCAGTCTGTATTTAAGCATACAGTACAAAAGGAATTAGTAAATATTTCTCACTTTCTCAAATATTTTCTCAGGCATTCATTTCTAGCAGTGAGAACTTCTGAAAAATGTCGACTGCTAGAAATGATTCTGGGAGAGGGGGCAGTATAAGTATTCAGTCTGCAAGTTCCCTCTCTCCCCTGCTCCTTGTGCCTTCCTGAGACCAAGGACACCCTGGGGGGAAGGGGATTTTTCCCTGCTGCTGAATTCCCATCCCACAAACCAGTCTGGTCAGCAAATAGAGCAGCAGGGCAAAGACCCCAGCATGTTCCTCAGACCAGGCAGTTTCTAGTCTGGGAATGCATGGGTGCATTCCTCAAAGCCCTGGGAAATGTTTTTTCCCAGCCTCATGGGCTTGAAAATGCAACATTTATAGACCACAGGGCTTGGAACTGGGGCAGGAAAGCCCCCTGCAGCCCACTTCCCATCTCCACTGGCTTTTAAATCATTGCCCTGCTGTCCAGCTGTGCAGCAGTGGTGGCAAAGGAAAGCCAGCTATGGCCAGGAACTAGGCTTGGAGACAGCCTCTCTGAACCTGATTCCTGGTCCTGTCAGCTTTGCAATGCTCTTCACTGTGCAGTTGTGCAATAGAAGCCACAGGTAGCAGAATAACCTCCTCAAGCCCAGTTCCTCATATCAGCATCTCCTAGCCTCACCGTTTCCTATCCCCACTTCCCACCTGGCAGTTCCCTGTTTGGGGAAGAACTGGGGAGCAGCAGCCTCTCCAAACCTCTTTAGATTGGTCCAGGATAGGAGGGCATCACATTTCCTAAACCGTAGTCTGCTGAAGAAGCAAGAAGCATTGCCACCCTGCTCCCCTCCTCACCAAACCATACAAGTGTTCATTCCTACAAGAGATTTTCTTTTGCACAGGAGATGTTACAGGTCTCAATACCTAGAGCACCTTATGACACTGGGAAGATTTCCTGGGAACAACTGAATGAACACTCATATATTTGTCATTTCTATGAGAAGAAGAATAGTGATTCTCCCAAGAGAAATGTAACACCTATATGTGGCCAATGGCTCTGTCATGGTATCCTCAGCTTTTTTAAATGTTATATTTTAGAATGGATATTTGTTCGTTTGCTCACATGTATGCATACTGTTTTCTCATCACATATAACATGATAACATGTTAATAACATGACACTGTAATATTTTTAATGCTATAATATAGCGAATGATATGATATAACTGGATGACCAGAATGGCAATCTGACCAGAATGAGACCCACTGATATTCAGTAGTCTCATTAATTAGAGGATAGGCACAAAATTAATTCAGCTGAAGAAAGGGAAAGATGATACCACTGAAAATAATTGAGATAACATCCTTTTCTGGTGTATGTCAATGGTTTTTCCTTGCTTAAAAGATAATTACGGGTGACTTTTTAAAGGTTTTGAGAGACCTGGGAATATAAATCTCATTGAACATGTACTCATAAGTCACTAAGGTGCTTTTGAAATTATTAGAGTATTCATGGATGTATAATCCATAACACATGGAAAAGCTGATTGCAAAACTTTATTTTAAATGTATGTCTCTTCTCAATGCTTCCCTTTATCCTTCCCATACAAGATATGTACCTTATCTTTAGGCCAAACAGTATGCTAAGGTTGCTGGCCTATGCTAAACATCTTTCCCCTGAATGCTGCATAAGATTTTCCCCTCTGTCCCTCCAGAGCTCCATGGAACTCAAGGTAACTGTACCTCATACAATATTTTTGAGACTACAGTGGTACAATTTTTACTACTGTCTAGTGACAACCAGGGATGGGTTATGATTCTATGTCCCTGCATCCTCCCACTTCTCTATTACTATGGGGTAGTTTAAATGCTTGATGAATTAATGAGATAGAGTCCATATACCGCTGGTACTTTGAAGTCTAGTGGATAGGTATTTCTTGGACACAAGAATGATGAGTCTTAGTCTAGCACTTAGGGCCTACATCTACAAAAACATATGCATGCACTTAATTCTGTGCACAGGCATCACTGAAACCATTCACAATATGTACAGTTGAGCACATACTTAAGTCTTTGCAGGATCTAGGCTTTAGACTTTATGTCCGTTAGTCCACTGTGGCACAGCCTTCTTTCACGTGCCTGTAAAGCATGATGCACATTTAGGAGGCCATACATATAAGAAATGTTATTAAAATTTTAAACAATCCATTATTTGTCTCCAACATGCTATTACACTGCTTTTCTGAAGACTCTTCATGCAGAAATAAGATTGGCACTTTCAATTCTTTATAATTTTCTAGCTGTCCACAGCAGTTAAATCTTATTGGATGTTCTTTACAGCAAAATTGAAGCTACTCGTGCTACTTTGTAAAGAAGCTGATTTGTAAGGAACATTAGAATTCTTATTCAATAGGCTGTTGGAGATCAGTTGAGGTACAGAAGTTATTGATTTAGGCTCCAGTTCAACAAAATATTTAAGTATGTACTTAAATATGTCAATGGGATTTAAACATATGTTGAACTTTCAGTAGGAAATGTCCTAAATCAGGGACCTAGATTTTACCAGGAAGACATGCACACTGACCTACTTTGTTTACTGATTTTGAAAAAGGCGTAAGAAGTGAACATAAATATTAAAACTGTCTTGAGGACAGAAGAAAACAAACCAGATTGTATTTTCATCTGGAACTTATCCTAAAGTAAATGAGGAAATAAATTAATTGTTCCTATATGTACTATCCAGCAATAAAAAATTATTTTCATCTGAAAATTGACACAAGCTTTCAGTTCATAAGCAATTGTTAAAAAAATGAATAACATTATTTTACTTATTTTTAACTAAAGGTATACAATAATAAAATTATCATGTATAGATTATGGATAGATTCATCCAAAAACTGAGATATCATTTCAAAATGTTTATTGCTATTGGTGAATTTCTTTCTCACTATGGATTTTACTCTCCACACAACAGGACAGAAAAAAGATGCAGGACAGAGGGAAAAGCAATTCCCGCTGCATGTGCCACTGTAAAAAAAAAAGCCACTTTCAATAAAATTCCTCAAACAGGGCATGTCAAAGAGAGCAACTTCTTTAAACGGAATGGACAATATGATCCCATCCTTATGTGGCCTAATGATCATCTTAATATCCAAGATTGCATAATGCTATTAGTAGTACCATGAATTGTTCTGCTACCCGAGAGCCAGTGGCAGTATGACAAGTGGGTCAACGATAGAGATGAGCCTACGTCTTCCTGGTAACTGAATATTCACAGAATTAGGACCAAGATTAATCACAGATATCTAGGCTCCATTCTTTTCTTGGTCATATTTCCTGAGTATATTAAATCTTTGTTACAAATATGGGGTAGATCACTGGAACATAAAAAAATGTACCCAAGCATGAGTCATGAAAAGGCATGGGTCTTCAAGACTGATTTGTTTTCCATTTTATAAGTGCAGTATGTAGGTTTCCATCAATGGTATCACATAAAACTCTATTTAAGGACCAGATTTTACCTGTTCCTTATATGATGCACAGAAGAGAGAAAGGCCACAGGAAACCTTGTTCCAGCTGTGCAGTCTGACAAAGTGACAGGTAGAATTGCATCCCCTGTGAACTGGGGAGTATGAGCTGCTCTAAATGTAAACTTTAAGAGATCTATAAGGAACTAAACAGGGGAGGAAAAGAAATGACTACATAGAGGAAGCATGAAATAGCACTCAAGTCTTATGGCACAAATCTTGTTAAGTTCCCACAAATTCTGTTATAGTTCACATCATTATTATTTTCTTATGTTTTACTGTACTGATAAGACATGTGTGCATGTGACCCATGTTAAGCTGTATCTATTTATGCTACTGTTATCACTGTATAGATTATATTACACTGGCTATATATAACTTCACGGTTTTGGATATGGTATGTTGGGTGGAACTGCTAATTAACCATTGCCATTGTGTTCTAAGGCCAGGACAATTGTTTCTTTCATGTTGAGATGAAATGGAAGAGCAAAAACTGTGCCCTACTCTTAGTCCTTGGTAAGAGGGGTACAGTTAAGGCAAAAAGTTTCCCAACAGACAACTCTGATAGGAATGTGTACGTTGATTATCACTCAAATGAGAAATGATGCTATCTTGATCCCAAGTAACTTTTAAAAGAAGACTACACTGAGAACTATAGAATGTGGTATAGGAATAATGATTCCTTGCTTGCAAGGGATTAACCTCTTTTTGACATACCTATTTTTCCTTCTCTTCCTGTTAAATTATTTCAATCCATATGCAATCATAACCAAAGAGAAAAATTAGCCTTGTTAAAATAAATTACTTTTGCACCATTTCAATACAGCCTTCATTTAAAATATTTTAAAGCCATGCATAATACAATTTCTGCATTGCAGATATCCTGCATTATATCTAATTTACTGAAAGTTCACTGGGTTTTTTTTTAATCACTGAACTGGCTATGTTTTAAACAATGATATTAGTATTGTTTCTCTCTAGATTAATATGAAAAATATGTCAGAAAACAGAATATGTTAGCCTACGTGGTATTCTATTATAATAAGGGCCCCATTGCTACAGTAAATGCACAGGAGAATACTGAGAGTCATTGTATTACCTTGAATATTAACTTCTTCCTGCTACTTTATTACAGAATTTATGTTAATGTTCATGTTGCTTACCACAGAGAAATATTAGTTATCTCTGCAAAGAAACCAGCCATTGTTTAAAATATACACATAACTTGAATTATTTATGTTGCATACCTTATTTCATAAACCCAAGGTACATTTGTGGGTTGGTTTGTTTTCTACCAGCAATATATATTTAAAAACAGGTCTAAGTAAACTGTTCTCATAAATCAGCACAGACTATGCTTTTTCTACATAATATCCAATCAACATGTTCTAAGGAAAATGCTCTAGTCATCATTTATAGTTCAATGAGGACATGGCCAAAAAATGTAAATGAGATATTAGGTTGAATTAAGAGTAGATTAAGAATAAAAGTTGAGACAAGGCTATGTGTGGCATACAGTGAACCCAGATTCAGAATCAATAAAGAAGTCGTGTCCTTACTTGTGGTAAAGCTCACAGTAGAGGTTAGTGGGTAAGCAGTGATGCTTGTATATGCTTCCACTTAGGCACTACAGCCCAAGACCAATTTCCATTTGGGACAGTGGTGCTCAACATTTCCCATGACACGGGGCCAGATAAGTGATGCAGGTCAAGTCAGCGGGATCCTGCATGTTAAGTCTGCATGCCTGATCCAGTACAGAGTTGCTGTGTGTGTGATCCAAAACAACACACTAGCTTCATGCAATGGATTTAGCTAGGGAGCTGGGCTGGTATTTGACCTGTCTGTCAAAACTTCTGTTTAAAATTTCCAAGGATGGTGATTCTAAAATTTCTTTAGGTATTCTTTTCCAATGCTTGACCACCCTCGTAGTCAGAAAGTTCTTCCTAATCTTTAATCTAAGTTTTCCTTGGTACAGCTTGCAGCCAATGCTCCTAGTCCTGTCCTCTCCAGTAACAGAGAAATGCACATCTCCATCCTCCCTGACTTGCCTTTTAGGTATTTGAAAACTCTTATTAAATCCCCATGCATCTCCTTCCCTATCTTTGTTCCCAGCTGCACTCATCATCTCATGGTTGTCCCTGTTTATGAAGATGGAGGTAAAAAAGGCATTAGAACATTTTAGCTTTCGCTTTCTCTGAAGTATTTAATTAGATTGCCTTAGGCATTCTCTAAGGTACCTATGGTTTCTCTAGCTTTTCTCTTCCTCTCTGCATAGGCATAGAATCCCTTTTTAACTTTTTTAATATCTCTTGCCAGCTGTGTCTCAAATTGTGCCTTCAACTTTCTAATTTTCTCCTGTGTGATCATATGATACTCTTATACTCTTCTTTAGTGTTATGACCAAGTTTCTACCACTTTCCTAATATTATGACCAAGTTTCCACTTCATCCTTGATATTATGACCAAGCTTCAATCATGGACTGACCCTCCTTCCCCCTCTAAAAAGGACTCTTCACACCTCCTGTTGAAGCTTACCTTCTGAGAAGACAAATAGGTCCAGAAGAAGGGAAAGTGTGTGGCTCACTAATATGGGCAACCTGGCCCAATAAGATTGATCCTATCCCACTAATGTATATTTGTTTTATTCAAATGCAGAAACACCTTTGGAACAGAACTGGCACGCAGCTAAAGTTAACTGTATAAGTGCTACTATACTTCTACAGGTAGAGCTGAATTTTGTCCTCTATGCCTGGCCCCTGGAAGGCCAGATAGACTTAGGTGCCTAGTCACAGTAGGTAGAGAACAGAGAGACATAGTCTTTTTCTAAGGGAGAATAGAAGATTCATGTAATGCCTAAAGCAAACATCAGCAACCTTCAGAAAAGCTAAGCACCTAAGTTAGAAGGTTTTCACTCACTCACGGTCAAGAAAGTGTACTCCATTTTCCATCTATGAACATGTAATAACCTATCCCAGGGGTCAGCATCCTATGGCCCATAGGCCAAATCTAGCCTGCAGCCATTTGATCCAGTCTTTGGACATAGAGCTTTGCCAGTGTTCAGAGGCAGGACGTCAGTACCAGCCACTCTCCCTGTGCTGCCTTGGGGAGAACTGGCAGTTGCCAGGACCCAGTGTCACCCACCCACCCCTTACCTCAGTGGGGTCATTCTGAGTCACAACCTAAAAAGTTTATGGACTGACCGCTGACCTGGCTTCTTAGGACATGTCCACACATGGTAGATTCTAAATTTACATGAGACCAAGCGGGTTTTAAACCAGGTCAATCCTGTGCAGGCCAACTACTTAACTTTACACAGCATATCAAAGATGGTTTTCAAATGAAGTTGATTATGGGCAGAGTGTTGTTGACCTATCTGCTGCACACTATAATGTCCAACACTGCATCATGATCCACAAACTGTACCTCATGAATAATGACATAGATAGAAGCCAGACTGTTCTGGCTCTTGGAGAACAGGTGCTTGTACAAGGAACTAAATGACTGGGAAAGTAGATGGTGCTCCCAAAAGTACGGTTTAGCACAAGGCAGTGTGCTTGTCCCACTTCTATTCAACACCTATATTAATGACCAGCCACTTCCTGCCAAATGTCAGGATTTCATATATGCTGATAATCTCTGCATCACCACACAGCAGAAGAACTTTGGGGACATAGAGAAAATTTTGGAGAGGGCACTTAATGAGGTGTCAGATTATTACCTGAATAATTATCTCAAACCCAACCCTAGCAAAACCCAAACCTGTGCTTTCCATCTGAGAAACTGGGATGCAGAACAATATCTACCTTGGGTGTCTTCAAGAGGAGGCTGGACAGATATTTGGCTGGGGTGTTATGACCCCACACTTGTACCTGCCTCGGGCAGGGGGTCGGACCTGATGATCTGTTTATGTCCCTTCTGACCCTAAGCACTATGAAACTATGGAGGCATGCGCACTTGCAGCAGCTCAGATAGGAACAGCACAAATATGTGTCAGGGATTTTTGCTTCAGTGCATGTGCCTGGACTTGCACTTTGGTGTGGGGCAAGTTGTGCCATTTGGGGCAAAATGACCCTGCCCAGCTCCTCCTGGATCTGCAGCCAGGGGGAGTTAGATCCTGGAGCCAGCACCTGTGCTGGTCACAATAGTATAAAAACCTGCCCTGTGCTCACCCCAGCAGTATAAAAAGCTGCCCTGGCAAGCAGCTCTGGGCTACTTGCTCTTAGAAATTTCTGGGGTATACATGACGAGGAAGGAGGCTCTGGCCAGAAAGGTACCCGAGGACTTTAGATCTGCATTCCTCTCACTGGTCCACACACACTTCCAGGTGGAACACCACTAGGCAGTGTCCACCAGCTCCTTAAATGTCTTTGAGGACCAGTGGGCACAGCCTGGAGGGCTCTTCTCAGTGTCCCCCTCAAGTATACTCATTTTTACATTTTGACCCTTTGACCCTCACGCACTCATTTCCTGTTTTTGCCTTTGTTGTCCCAAAAATGTTGTTGTTCCATTCATTCATTAGCCCCCATGAAAAGGGGCTACTGGTTAGCCGGGTGGGCCTTAGAGCTGACTGAACAAATAGACAGGAGTATCTGGGATGTAAATGACCAGGAAGGAGTCTCTGGCCAGGAAGGTGCCAGGGGACTGTGGGGCTGTGTTCCTGTCACTGATCCGCACATGTTTCTGGGTGGAGCACTACTGGGCGGTGTCCACTGGCTCCTTAGACATCTTTGAGGACCAGTAGGTGCAGCCTGGAGGGCTCTGCTTGGTGTCCCCCTCAGAAGCACTCATTTTCATGTTTTGACCCTTTGACCCTCACATCACACTCCAGCCCCGTCTTTTGCCTTTGTTGTCCCAAGAGGTTTGTTGTGTCATTCATCCATTATCCTCAGACAGTAGGGGCTACTAGCTGGCCAAGTGGGCCTTAGGGCCTATGATACTTGGATGAAACAAATAGACAGGAGCTTCTAGGGCCCAGTCAATTGGTATCTGGGGACACAAGCCCCTTGTGCCAGCTGACTGCTGAAGCAGCCCTAACTGAGCGTTCCCTGCACACTCTACCCACTGCAGCAGTCTGGCAGTGGAGGCTGCTGCCTGGGTATGACCTGCTGCCACCTATGACAGCATGTGGCTCCAAGGCTGCCAAACTTGGACAGGGACTGCATAGCCACACCTCTGTGCCAGCTGCCAGTGGACTGTGGCTGCACAGTTAGCCTTTGTGCAGCACTACTGCCATGTGTGCCCCCGCCCTGCCATCTGGGTAGTTATTGCCTGAAAAATGTTCTGAGTGTGGTGGCCTGCTTTGAACTGTCAAAGCGTGTTCTCCTGGCCCCAAATAGCCATTTGGCCTCCAGCTGGGTGCCAGGTGCCAGCCCTGAGCAGGTTCCTCTGCCTGGGTCCTGCCACTTGCCTCACTAGCAGGAATCCTGGTGTTCCCTGTTTAAAAACTGCAAATGCTGCAATTAAAAAAATCCCAAATTCATTCTTTAAAATTCTCTCAAAAATCATGTCCTTGCACATTTAAGACAAAAGAACACTCATATACACACATGCATGCACACACACACACACACACACACACACACAAATTGATCAGGGCAACATTTTATTGATATATTTACAATTTAAAAGCAATCTGGAAACCTATCAGTGTCTCTATCATCATTATAAAATCAATTATAAATATCTATATGCTCTGATGTTTGCTTTTGGCTTTCTTATCATACAAAAATTAGAGCTCGCCCTAACCACTTCACTAACCAGGATGTGGGGACAGCTGCCCCTGCCAGCAGGTCTCATCCTGTCTGGGCGTGTGATGGGGGATGTGAAGTTTGCAGGAAAGGGGCTGGGAAGGGGTGTGGTGGGATGTTTTGGTGGGTGTGGGAGTGGTGTGGGGTGTGTGGGTGGGTGTGGGGTGTGTGAGGGTGTGGCGGGCTGTGTGGTTTTCAGGAGGGAATTGGAGGGCATGGGGGTGGTGTGGGGTTTGCAGGAAGGGGGTGGAGGAATGTGAGGGGATGGGTTTTGTGGGGGGATGTGGAATTTTGGGGGGCATTACCCCCCCACCCACTGCAGTGCCAGCTGGGCCATGCCCACAGTAGTGATGCCTGACCTGTGGTCTGTGTGGGGAGAAAGGACCTGGCCGGAACCAACCTGACCCACCCCAATATGGACTGCTAGCATACCTTTGGACAGGACCAGGACATGCTGCTCTTGCATGTGCTAGTTGGGAGGTCCAGGCTGGCTCACACTGAGGTAGGCGCATTCTCCATGAGGGGCCAGGCAGTGATGCATGGCTATGGGGCTGTGCCTATAACCAGCCATGGCGCATTGCTGCCTGACCCTCACAGACAACAGGCCTGGACCAACGTAACCCAGCCCAGCCCAGCCCAGCCCACCCAGCTAGCACATGCCTTTGGACAGGTGCCGGATGTCCTGGAGCCACACATTCCAGTTCTGTCCAAAGTCATGCTAATGGGCTGTGTCAGGAGGCTTGGCTCTGGCTGGGCCCATTCTCCCCACATAGACTGCAGGTCCAGCAGTGCTGCAGTGGGCATAGCCCAGCTGGTACCACAGGAGGTGGGGGAGGTGGGCATGTGGTGGCTCCCCCACAAATCCCACATCCCCCCACGCACCCCACATCCCCCCAGTACATCTCCTGCCACTCCCACACACCCCACACCCCCAGTCCCTGCTTACCTGGGACAGTGCCTGGGGCTGGGTTCTTTTGCAGCCTTGACCCACTTCTGTTTGCCCCGCACACTAAGGGTGTGTGATGGGGCAAATGAAGCACCATAGAGACACTCTGGTCAGATAGCAGAGCATATCTGGAGGACTATCGGTTTGCCTCAGGGCACAGTCCTGGCCCATGCCTTGCCCTGCTTTTTCTCTGCCGGTTTTTTTTGTTTGTTTGTTTTTGATACCTTGATTTCCAGGTATCAAATTTAGAGTCAGCGCTGCAAATGTGCAGCATGGGAAATGTTCTTTTGTTCCCAGCATGCCTCTTGCAGCATCTCAAACTGCTTTCAAACACCGCAAGAGGCACCTGTGTGTTCGTCTGGACACACCCTTAAAGTTCTACAGTGCAGCCAAGAAAGAGTTCCATAATCATGAGGCTACAGAGTGAAATATTCTTTTACTGATTCCCCATCTGGCCCCATGACTGTAGTATCCTTGGCTTCATAGTAGCCTAAGTTCTCAAAAGGAGGGATGAAGGAAGAAAAGATAATTTCCTTGACTGCCACTTTGATTATATGACTTCTCAATATACATCTTTTCACAGGCTCCCTCCTTCTCTTCTCTATCACTCATGCATTGTCCTTACTTCCAATTTTATTCTGAACTCTGATCAACTGATTATACCATTTGCTATTGCTCCTTTGTTAAATTTTCAAAAAAACCCATTTTTTGAAAATTTAAAAAAATTGTATCTTATTCATTCCACCCTCACTTGAAAAGAGCACTTATAAATGTCCAAAAAAAGCATTTTATTTTTGATAACTAAATAACTTTGCCATGTTGTAGGTATCAACTGTTAAACTGTTGATTTGCTGATACTATGATGATCCTGCTAACTAAATTTACAATCATCTTTAGCCATGTATTATCTCCTGTCTTATACCTAAATTGTAACTCTTGTGGTAAGACCATCTTCTACATTTATGCAGTTGCTTGAAGAGTGGGATCCTAATCGATTATGAGGATTCCTAGCTGTTATGAGGATAAGTATGAAATAAATATCATCTTTGATATAGTTTCTCTAAATTAAACAGATATAATAGCAGACTAATGCTCTCTGTGAACACTGCTAAATTCAGTACTTCTAACTAAGAACATATTTCTATCAGACTACTGTCAGACAGTAGCAATCAAAAGGTCCATCTTCATTAAAAAAAATCCTACCTGTCTAGATTACAGACCACAAATAGGTTCATTGTATCTGTTTCCTCCGTATCAGATAGAAAGTAAAGTACAGTCAACAAAGTGGAATAAAATAATTTCTGTGTAATACAGAACAGCATCTCCCACTGCCTGCCCTCCACCACCTTCATCTCCACTGCCTGCCCCACTGCCTGCTCCCCAACCATGTCCCCCATCATCTGCCCTCCAACTGCATCCCCCACCCCCTGCCCCTACTACCTGCCCCACTATCTCCTCAACCACCACCTTTCCCACTGCAGCAGTTGGGGAAGATGACAAGTTTACAATGACCCTCCAATAATTAGGTTCTAGACATGGAAAATTATAACAAATGTATAAATTCGCCATGTCTAGAATCTAATTATTGGGGGTTGTCTTCTATTCAGGGTCACCTTGAATGGGGGACTATATAGATTAACAATGAATTGAAGCCTGTTAGACATTTTGCATTGACTTCAGTAGACTTTGGATCAAGTCTAACAGTTTCACTAAAATATTATTGTGCAAAAAATAGATTTCATAGATTTCATAGATTTTAGGCTAGGAAGACACCTATCAAATTGAGTCCGACCCCCTGCCCTGAGCAGGAAAGAGTGCTGGGGTCAGATGACCCTAGCCAGGTGTTTGTCCAATCTTCTCTCAAATACCTCCAAGGAAAGGAGCAGCACCACCTCCCTTGGAAGCATATTCCATATTTTGGCAACCCTCACTGTAAGGAATTTCTTCCTAATGTCCCTCACTGTAAATAATTTTTTCCTGATGTTAGGAATAGCTCTGGCTATGATTTACATTTTTAAAGACATGCTGCAGAAAGACAGCATTAATATTTTCATAGGCAGACAAGGTTCTTTGAGTAAATGGGATATGTTGTATTTGACCAACTAAATAGTTGGAAAAATTGTTCTTTGCAAGCTTTTGGGCACAAACACCCTTCTTCAGGAATAGGGAGAGTCTGATGGCGTTTTGTGTGCTCTCCTGGGTAACCAATATGCAAAATGTAGGTCTGTGAAAATGCAAATGTGTGGCAGTGAGAATCAGAGGGAATGGGAGACAGCAGGTGTGAGACAGGTAGGTGCAGGGGGAAGGAGTGGAATGCTGAACTAGTGATATAATGTACCTGGTAAATTGCAGACAGATTACCTGGGCTTATCAGATGGCAGGCAGGTTACAATGTACCATAAGTCCAATGTCTATATTTAGTCCATGATTTTTTGTATCCAATAGATTTATGAAATGAAGTTCATAGGCTCATCTATGAAAGGTGTTTTGTAAATTCCCTTTGAGGAACAGTACTGAAAGATTAGAGAGAGAGTGGTTGTCTTTTGAGAAGTGTGCACCCACAGGTAATTGGGTGTTTTTTGCCTTTGATAGATTTCCGATGTGCATTAATTCTGGTGCGCAGTAGTTGTATGGTTTGTCCTACATAATTTTCCATCAGGGCATCTAGTGCACTGGATGAAATATACAGCAAAAGCTTTGTTATCCAGGACTCATGGGGAACAGGGGGTGCCAGATAACCAAATATACCATTTACCTGAGAGGCCCGAATAGGCATCTTTGCCTGTTCAGGCTGCCACCCCTCCCACCACATACAGTGCACTGCCACCTCTCCCACCATGTCAGTGTGCTGGGGGACAGGGAGGAAGGCCCCATACAGGCTGCTATACCTCGGGCCTTTGGGGCTCAGTAGCGCAGGCTGCTTTGCCCTGGGCTGTAGGGACATGGCAAAACCAGAAGTGCCACAGTGGGCACTTCCAGTTTCCCTTACCTTACAACCTGGCACGCTGGTTAATAGAGCATGCTAGTTTGTAAGGTGCCGAATAATGTGGCTTTTACTGTATTACATTTCTGGAGGTGCAGGTGTAAGATCCAGGAATGGTGATGGTTCTGTTGTGGAGTGTAGTTATTGTGGGAGTGGTGGAGATGTGTTGGTATACTTTACATACCTTGTCCCAGCACAATCTGGATCCATTCAGTATGCTTTGGGCCATAGGAAGTTTGCTTCTGGTGATGAGGTTGGCAAGGTTCGGTGCTTGTTTAAAGGCTAGGATGGGGGGTTCTGGAAAGATGTCTTTAAGAATTGGGTCTTCTTCAAGTGGGTTACAATTGTTTGAGAATTTTCCATACAAGTTCCAGGAAAGTATTATCTGTCATAATTAATGGTGTTTGATTTGTGGGCATTTTCTTTTCGTACAGCAGCAATTTTTCACATGGTATCCAGGTGGGTACTTCAAAAGTATGATCTCTCTCTCTGGAGGAGTGTCCTTGTTGGGAGATTTGCGAGGTGACCATTGTGGGTATTCTCAGGGCAAATTCAGTGGTATTGGAGGGCTTAGCTATATATTACAGTTTTCTTTGTGTTTTTAGGGTGATTGTACTGTGTAGATTGTTAAAATTTTCATGTAACTTATTTAAAGATAGAAAAAGATTATATTTGTCCTGCCCACTTACCAGTCTGCCTGCTATCCAACTTTTTCTGGCTTGAACCAGTGTAGTTTGCATTATATGGAAAAGAAAATGATGGACCCCTGTGGAGGCAACTGCACCCTCTCTGTTCTACCAGAAGGAAGTTTTCACACTTAGACAGAAAGGAGTATGATCTTAACATATGTATCTTTAACTGGATGAAATTAAATATTTTGTGCTAAAGAACAGATTATTATCTTTACAACTACATATATATACACACCATACATATTTAATTTAAGACCAAACTGGATTTTTTTCAGAGCAATTTTCTTATTATTTTCCAGTAAGAAATGTGATTCAACTATATAATCCTCTAGCTAGTATTTGAAATTTGTTGTGTTGTGTTTATGAAGTCTCTATTATTTCATAGATTTCATAGACATTACGGCTGGAAGGGACCTCGGAAGATCCTCAAGTCCAGCCCCCCACCCAAAGGGCAGCAACTCAGCTGGGGTCATAGGATCCCAGCAAGATAAGCATCCAATTTTCTCTTGAAAGTGTTCAATGTAGGTGATTGAACCACCTCTGATGGCAGGCTATTCCAGACCTTGGGAGCTCAGACAGTAAAGAAATTCTTCCCTTTTGTCAAAACGAAAAAAACATAACAAAACAAAAAAACAGTTAATGAAAAACAGGGAAGGATACAAGAACATTACACAACCAAACATTCACAAACAAGTCTGGGATTTCTTCAAAGCTTCTTAAAGTATATTTGAAAGGAAAATTTATAGTGTTTTGACTTCAAATGAAAACTGCAACCAGTTTAGTGAAAGGAAGACAGCATCACATAATGGGTAGAATCCATTTTCCCTTGTGTTCCTAAATGGTAGTTGTCTAGATCTACAAGTAGCATTTTTGCCACTTAACACAGGTTGCAATTCTTTTACCTCTGCACTGTGGATACATAAGAATACATGCACATACTGATCGTGTACAAGCTGCACAGTGACCAAGCAGCTGTGGAACTACATGTTCCCACAGCTAAGTCATAATATTGTAGCTGTTGAGATAGAGAAGGAAAACCATCACACCATGTTTTAGCCTCACTATTAAGGCCTTGGTCAGATACCTGTCCAGTGTTCCTTTTGAGGCTGACTTGTGGGCAGCCAAGAGAGAGAGATATTTGGGCATAGATGCAAACTGTCTGTAGATGAGGGAAGGAACTGAATACCTAGAACTCTGTATTCTTAATCATAGAGGCTAAAAGATGAGAGGGGCTGCTCTTCAGTAGTGTAAATGAGATGGGGCAACTGGGGCAGTAGCTCTAGAAACTGCCTTTGTGGGGGTGGCGGGGGCAGGGACAAAAATAGCTGAAACCACAGCAGAGGCTCACACAGCACACCTATGTCTCTGCTGCTACTTATGGGCACATCCGTACATGCAAGCATGTGCGCTTGGAGCAGCTCAGATAGAAGCGGTTCAAATTTGAGATGGGACTTTTTGCCTCAGTGCACATGCTAAGACATGCACTTTGGTGTGGAGCAAATTGTGCCACTTGGGGCAAAATAATCCTGCCTGGATCCTCCTGCATCTGCAGCCAGGGGGAGCTAGAGCCCGGGGCTAGCACCTGTGCTGTCCCCAGCAGTATAAAAAGCTTCCCTGTACTGGCCCCATCAGTACAAAAAGCTGCCCTGGCAAGTAGCTCAGGGCTAATCGCTTTCAGGGGGTTATGGAGCGCAACCAATTGATAACTGGGGACATTACCCCTTGTGCCAGCTGAAGCAGCCCTGAGAGTTCCCTGCACCCTTTACCCAATGCAGCAGTCTGGCAGCGGGGCTGCTGCCTGGCTCTGACCTGCTGAGCATCTCCCAGACCCAAACGGGGACTGCACAGCCAGTAGAGGCATCTGCCCCTCTGGGTCAGCTGTCTGTGGGCTGTGGCTACAGGGTTGGCCCTTGTGTGGCACTTCTACTATGTATGCCCTTGCCTGGCCATCTGGGCAGCTATCGCCCAGAAGATATTTTGA
>NW_017729032.1:91289652-91293090 GCF_001723915.1 Gavialis gangeticus
TGTCAGCTCGCCTCGTGCCAGATTTCCTTGGGGGCTAGATTGTATTAATGCAGTCAGAAAAGTGCGGACTGGAGCATGAGACTTTATTTTATTTTATTTTTTATTGCCAGCCAGCAGCTCGCACTCGACAAGCTCAATGAACACTGCAGCAGTGCTGGATACTGGCCCCCTTCCCTCCACCAGTGGGTTTCCCTAGCTAAAGGCACTTCTGTCAGTGGTGGTTATATAGGATTCCTTGTCTTTGGGGTGCATCATGGTACAAGCTGCAGACACTGAATCTCTCATCCAAAAAAAACAGACCCTATGCGTATGGGCTGGTCATTAGAGAGCTATGACCTGCCAGTAGGATGCCTATCAGAGGAACTTGGGGGGCAGTCAGGAGCTGGAGCTGGGCAGAGCAGGGATCAAGGGGACTGGGGAAGCAAGCAGGGCCAGCGGGGGTCCCCCCATAGTCCCCTCCCCCATGACCCATTACTTACTGGCACTGGAGCCCTGCTGCTGGTACAGTGCCTGCCCTGCCTGGGCAGGCAACATGCTTCAGCACCAGGGTGAGGGCCAACCACAGAGACACTCTAGCAGCCAGAGCATCTCTGTGGAGGACCCAGCCTCCAGTTGCCTGCTCCGCTTTTTTTAGCTCCTGTCCCACTTTTTTTACCTTCATTTTTTTTGACCCCTGGATATCCAGGAATCTACTTTTGCCCCTGTGCTGCAAACTTGCAGCAGGAGGAGCCTTTTCCTGTCCCTGCATGTGCCTCTTGCAGCATCTTAAAGGGGTTTGAGATGCTGCATGAGGCATGTGTGGGTTTATCTGGATGTGCCCTATGAGTTTATCATAGAATCATAGAAAATTGAGTTTAGAAGGGACCTCAGAAGGTCATCTAATCCAACCCCCTACTCAAAGCAGGGCCATCCCCAACTATATCATCCCAGCCAAGGTTTTGTCTCCCTGGGTTTTAAAAAACTCCAAGGATGGAGAGTCTACAATGTGTCTGGGGAACCTGTTCCATTGCTTCACTGCCCTCCTAGTAAGAGAGGTAGCAGCAGTCTGCCTGACTTGCCCCTGCTCCCCCACTTCCCTCACCACTCCCTGCTCAAGCAGGAATTTCCCCTCTCCCCTCTGCCTTACACAGATACCTCTCAGCATTAGCTAGCATACCACATGCTGGCTATGGTCCATGCTGTAGGAGACAGGACAAAGGCAGACAGGACAGTGTCTGCTTACGGCTTTACAGAGCTAATCAACAGGTAGCTGGTAATGCCCCTCCTTTCCTTCCTTGATAAATGCTAACAACTCCCTGCGTAACTTTCTGCTGGGTAACTCAATGCGCTGATAAAAAGAGTGAAGGTGGGGGAACCCCTTCCTAATCAGAGCATCCTGCTGGGCCTGGCCATGCCTCACCCCCCCGAAGGGAAGGGCTGCTCTAATGCCTCCTGGCTTCTAGCCTGAGGCACTGCAGGCATGTGTTTGCATTTCTGAGATGTTTGTGTGGTTACAAACCAGTTTAACCTAGCCAGGTTAGACTAACCTACAAAGACTGAATCAATTCAGGCTCAGGCTTTTTGAACGTCTGTCCTTAGCCCTGTTGTATTACAGATTTAAACTGGTTTCTGATCTCTTATACCAGTTCATGTGTAATTTCTGTCCCTGGCCTCAGTGGCACTTACTCTGCCAATGTAACTGGGGTTCTATAGCCCTTTGCTGGTAGCCTACTTTTTGCAATCCTGTACTTACTTCCTCCAAGTAACAGAGAGAAAAGTTCCTCTGAATATCAAAAAAGTAAAAAAAAAAATCGTGCATGTTTCCTTGTCATAAATGTCAAAAAACATAGTATAATTCATTAAAATTACATATAAAGATGAGCCATCTTTATATTTTTAGCACTACTGTTGGCTACTGTACAGTCTTAGAAAAATATGTTTTATGCACTTTACTGCCTATTAGATGTTTTATGACTTCCAGGCAAATTTGAAATAAAGTAGATTTCTCTGGCAGAGGTTAAAAAATGGATAGCAAAAGTATTCTCAGTACTACATTAAATCAATGAAATATATCTGAGAAGAAATTATATGAAAAAGTCAATTTGTCAGGGTTTTAAAAATATGAAAAGTCTTATGCTGCATCCTATTATTTCTTTATAGTTGCTATTACATTCTTCAAGAAAGGTAAAGGAATCATGATTTATTTGAGTACCGTCAGCTGGATTCCCTTCTCAGCTACCAAGAGTTGTTCTGGATTTACTTGAATGTGGTCATATAGACAAATATATTTATTTCTTTTCTAGGCAAGATTCCTATGATGTCTACTTTGGGACATGTGCATTGTAATGTAGCAGTATTAACAACTTTGGCTTGACTTGCTGTGCATTCTTGGGTGGGTCTCAACAACATCTTTTCCATCCATAAAATGGAAGCGTATTTTCACCAGACCAAACAAAACCTTCCATCCCTGTGAAGATCATATTCTGAATACAGTAAAGTTAGAGTGAGAACAATCTGGGAGAAAAAGCAATTTATAAAAAAGCTGGATAGGGCTTATGAACTATATGGAATGTTATGGTGATCTCAAAAGGAAACTTACAAAAGAAAGTTTGAAGCCATGGAAAGAAAGAAAAGCCACATATATGGGGAATGAGTGGGGAATAGCTTTTGCAAATGTTACTTCAGGTGATTTAACTGGACTTTAGAACAAGGAAAGGATCAGAACTACTGTTATTTTTGTTTTTAATACCTTCTTGATGTAATTATGACATGATATGATGCTTTGAATTGAAGAAAGATCCAGTGAACAAGCACTGCTTTACAACTGACTTTTAAATCTGCCACAAAACTGGTGTGTTAGTGTACAGGTAGCTGGTCTTATGCTTACAGTAGATAGCACTTATTATCCATCTGTCACTGGTAAATGTTTTTTTCCCCCACAAATGTGCGCATCTCCAGAAAAAAAATAATCTGTTCTTAAAGTCTGGTATTATTTTACCCTTTCAGCACAGGCAGATAAGTTAAAGTTTAAGAGTAAGATTATATTTGGACAGAGGGAAATATTGGGATATATTCTACAATACACAAAAACAATATATGAAAGGAGTCAGAACTCACTTTATACCTTGTATAAAAGTGATGCTTAACTTCTGGCCCCCCCAAACCAGATGAGTGGCACAGGGCTCATCTATGGGTCAGATCAGGCCCTGCATTCCAGGATTTGGCACAACAACACCCCAAATTCTGGGTTCGGCTCTGCTCTGCCCTGACTCACACTGCTGGATCAGGTTCATCACTGCCTCTACGTGGCCCCACACTGCCAGATTGAGCCCCACGCCACCTCTGCTGGCCTCTGTACACTGAAGTCAGACCCCGTGCTGTTTACACCATACCTGCACAGATCATGGCCTCTGGTCCACACTGCACACCCAGGCAAAGTACAGACATTCAAAAAGTCCT
>NW_017729032.1:91298090-91302476 GCF_001723915.1 Gavialis gangeticus
GCCAGATTGAGCCCCACGCCACCTCTGCTGGCCTCTGTACACTGAAGTCAGACCCCGTGCTGTTTACACCATACCTGCACAGATCATGGCCTCTGGTCCACACTGCACACCCAGGCAAAGTACAGACATTCAAAAAGTCCTAGCCTGAATCAATTCAATCTTTGCAGGTTAGTCTAACCTGCATAGATTGAACCAGCAAGCAAGTGAATAGCTATTCACTTTTGATCCCAGAAATGCAGGTACATACCTGTAGTGGCTCAGGCTAGAAGCCAGGGGGCACTAGAGCAAGCCCTCTTCTGGAAGAAAACTGAGCTGAGGTTGGGGGTGGGGGTGGGGATGTAGCCAGGTCCTGGCAGACTATGATTGGGGAGGATTTAAACCCCAACCCTGGCCTGCACGGTCCCCAGTTAGGGTGTTTTGGTGTGGGAAGAAGGAAACAGACCCTGCCAGGCATTTCCTACACTTCCCCCTCGCTGCTTGAGTGTGGGAGGCATGGCCACCCTTCCTCCTTGTCACTCATACCAGGGGACACAGCCAGCCCTGGAAGCAGCCTCAAGCGAATGGGAGACAAAAGGGGGTTTACTTCCCCCCTCCCTCCTCTGCCCCACTGACACAGAACTCAGCCGTGGTCTGCCTTGCTGGGGCACACTATCCCCTGTCAGGGTCACTCACCCCTCTCTGCTCCAATGGCAGGGGCAGGGACATAGCCAGATGCCAGCTGGCATGGCCTCCTGAGACAAAGAGGGCAGGGAGGGGGTTTATTCTCCCCTCCCTCCCCTTTCTCCCTGGGGAACCCAGCAGGGGTCTGCCTGGCTGAGGGGTGAGTGGCACAGGTGGCAGCTAGGGCTGACAGACCCCAGCTGTGGTCCTCTGGGGCAAGAGGGGACAGAGTGGGGAATAAACCTCTTCCTGCCCCCTTCACATCAGGGGGCCATGCCAGCTGGTGTCTGGCCATGCACCCGTCCCTGACACTGCAGCTGTGATGTGAGGGGGGAACGCTGACATCAGCTGCTCTGCCACAGCCAGGCAGACCCTGTTAGGACAGGGGAGGGAGGGGGAAATTAACCCCCCACCCGTCCCCCAGATAAGTATGTGTCTGTGCGCATGTATATGCATATATTTAGCAGCATTTCATTTTGATTATGTTAAAAGGGGGATTTTGGGTTACTTCTTTTAATCTGAAAATTGGGGATTCTTGTTTATCAGAGAAAACCAGTATGCCTGGTGATGAAAATCATTTACAATAGAAACTAAAACATATCAGGTGAGCAAGTGTTAAATATAATGTTGGTCTACATTTCAGTGTAGCACAGATATGCCTGAGATTGTTTTACCCTGCTACTCATTTAAACCTGACTCAACAGAGCTCCAGGCTGCCACTGCTGGACTGTTTCAGATATCCAAGGTGGCTCATTTATAGTTGGTTTGATTAGAGCTATAGCATAGCACATGCCCCAGTGTAGATTTACTGATTTCACATTATTTTTCTCGGTCCACTTTAACCAGGCTTTCTTGGCCGTTTTTAAATTATTTAACATGAGTTCAGCAGACTCAGTTTATTTCCCATATTAAGATGGAGCCTATAAAAGTCTTATCCTGAAATATTTACCAGAAATTTCTCTCCTCTCCATCTGCTTTAGTAATTTTTTCAGGGTGAAGTTTTCTTTCCTAGTGGTCATTTCAAAATGTACTTATTCCTACATGTTAATATTTTTAAGTGATCAGAGAAATGAATGTATTAAAAACATAAAGGCTGGCAATTATATCATATAATTCTATGTTTGGTATTAGTCAATGGACCTTTCTTAAAGGTTATAAGTAATCTTTTGATAGTCTTTGAGCCAAAAACATGAAGTTTTTCAAAGAACCTGTTTTTTGTAATATGGAATATTCACAAATGATTTGAATTCTTTCTTTTCTGTGTTTAAGAAACCTTTCTGAAACATTCTTATTCAGCTGCTAGCTTCTGCTGATGTATTAAACTTTTATCCTTAGAATTAAACTTTCATAAGGTTTAAGGTTATAGAATGTTAAGACAAGGGTGAGGTGCTGATATGTTCAGTTTAAAGCAGAGAAAGTATATCTCTTTTTGAAAAATGTGTACTTTACCACAACTCTGCTTTGTCATCTCTCTCATGCTTTCTCTTTTCCAAGCTAGCATTTTTTGTTATTTTCTGAAGCAAAGGTATTTCTAAACACCTGATACAGTATAACAAGGAATGCTATCTTCAAGTTGTAATAAATGTACAATGTCCATGTACAGGTGTAACATTTCTACTTGCAAAATCTCTGTTCCCCCACTAGAAATGACAGGCGTTCAGGTGTTTGTTCAGTTTCTCCAGGAGGAATTTCTTCATGCCCTTCCAGGAAAAGATATTCCAGGTGTCCAGAGATTATTTGACAAGAACAAACACCTAAACACTTGCCTTCAGAGACTGCTGGGGGCTGGAAGCCTTGTATTGCAGTTCCCCTCCCCTCCCAGACTGGTCTAGGAAGGGAGGGAAAAGCAGGAGTGGGTAATGCTCCCTACCTCTTTCCCAGACCAAGGATTGCCTGGTCTGGGGAACAGGTTGAGAGCTTTGCCCTAGGTGAGCTGTGAGTGCCAGCTTTGAAGTGTTGCATTGGAGAGAAGCTCCCCCACACACAGTGTATGAAGAGCCCTGCATCAGCAGCCCCATGTGAGGGGTGGTAGGTGCTGGTTTTGAAGAGAGGCACAGGGCTGAAACTCTGACCCTATACAACCCTACTCGTGGGGCTGCAAGCAACAGCTTCGAAGTGCTGCACAAGAGAAAAGTTTTCCGTCATGCAGCACTAGAGAGCACTGCACCTGCACCCCCATGTTAGGGCTGTGGGCATCAGCTTTAAAACAACTATGGGGCACTAAGCCCTGCTATTCCAGGCCCCCAGGACCTGGAGGAGTGGAGCAGCCTCTGCACAGCACTTTTTGCAGACTGATCCCCAGTCTGGAGAGGGGAAAGGAAGCAGGGAAGAGGGGGAAACTGCAGGCAGAATGCCTGTAATGCTCCCTCTTATAGAACATTTTTTGTGGTGAAAATTTCTCAAAAACTCTTGCAAATTTTCTTCTAAATCATATGAATTCACATCCAGTGGCCAAATCTCAAAAATGGGAGTCAAGATGTCTAAATTATTAATGTCTAATTATAGGATATCTAATTACATCCTTGAAACAGTCATCCTATTGAAATTACTATCAGCTGAACATGTTCACTACCATGGAAGAAATGTAAGGTGCTGTCTCAGCATAGGAATAAAAAAAAGCAAAAATGTACTAATTTTTCTACAGGTAAGTTAATGTCTTTGCTGATGTTGCTTCCTAAAATTTAAGTAGTTTTAGAATTCTTACTTATTTTTACTGTTTACTTTTGCATTTCTGTGGCTTGGAGACACGACCGGTTTTACTAAAGTTTATACACACTTTCATTATCAGGTTCTAAATACTTCATTGCTTAATTTCAGTTATTGTCAGGGATGTCTTTTTGGGAGGCTGATGACAATGAAACATGTTTTTGAGTAATTGATATTAAAAGTAACATTATTATAAATAAAAGATATTGGATTTTTTTTAATGTACCTACTTTAGTTAAAAGTTACCCCTTTAATTTTCACTGGTGATCTGAAAAGGGAACAAAGTATTCTCAGTTTGCACATGGCAGGACATGCTTTTTCCTGGAGTAGGAATCGGGATGGTGGAAGAGGGAGGCTCTGCCTTGTCTCACCCATTTATGTTATTCTGTTCACATGTATGGAACAGAAATGTAGTGGGGAAAAAATACATTAGCTTCCTCCATTTTGCTCCTCCCCTATCTGAGGACAATTATTGGTAGAAGTCATAGAGTACTGATATTTCAGAAAGTCCTACCAGTTCTATTTATTTATATACAAAAGAATTATCCTTACAAGGGGGTGTTTATTTTCAATTGTGATGCATGGTACATAATTCTTTTTATGACATTAGAAAAGTCTTTTCTGCTTGAGTCTTGCTCTAGGCATGATTTTCTCTGGTAAAGCTAACTGATGAACGCAGGTTTTATTTGTAGAACCACAGAATGTCACAGATTCAAAATGTGACAATATTACTTAAATGATTACTTTTTAATTGAGTCTACCAGAAAAAAATGGCCTACTTCGTACAGAGGAGTGGAATTCTATGAGTGGAATTGCATATGAAGTGGCAATTTTTAGTTGCACTTTTGGCACTTATGCCAATAAAAAGTGTACATGCATGAACAACCGGTGCCCCTGGCAGCTGGGGGGGCATGGCAGTGGCAGGAGCGCCACAGAAGCATGGCGAGCTCCCGCAGATACCACCAGCGCTGTCAGGGGGGGGGGGGGGGGGGGGGGAAAGGGCACACACCGCGTGAGAAC
>NW_017729032.1:91302516-91304921 GCF_001723915.1 Gavialis gangeticus
GGGGGGGGGAGGAGGGCAAGTGCCGACCACGAGTCAGCAACCACCCACAGGTGCCGTCCAGTGTAGACAGTGCCTTTTTGTAGGGGGTGCACTGCCATGCTCAGGGGGTGCATGTGCACCTGCATGCACCCCCTACACTTCGTCCTTATGTACATATATACAACTATGAGTCCAAGAAATAAAATGGATAAGGACCCTCTTGTGTTTTAGTCCCAACAGTTGATACTTAAGATACTCACTCAGGAAGCCAGAGGCCTGGGTCCTAAGCCCCTCACTCATAACGGGTTTGAGTCTTCATCTCATGGGTTTTCACTGCAGCAGTCTAATCACACCACAGGTCAGGCATTATCCAGGCCCATCTCTGGTAAGCCTGAAGCAGATACAGTTCCCCTTGTATTTATCAGCTATTGAAAAGAATGGGCAACGGGAATGGGAAATGAAGTAGGGAATTGCTCACCAAAGTAGCAGCAGTAGCAGTCATCTCACCAGGCTACATACCCTCTAATTTACTTTCTTCCTCCTGTGTCCCTAGGAACCAGTTCCATGAAGAGCCTAGATCAGGGTGGGCAAAATATGAAGGGCGAGTGGGTGGGTGGCCACCATCTCATAGGATCTGGCCCACAGATGGCTGGCAGCTCCAGCCATCTCATGGTGCTAGGCAGGTGGGTAGAACAGCTTCTGTTAAGCAGTTTCACCCACCCACCCTGCATCCACCCAGAGATGATGCAGTGGTGTCAGCTGCGGGCTTGGGTGGATGCCTGAATCCCCACCTGGAACTTGTTGGGTGCAAGCTGTTTCTGTCACATCAGCAGTGTGGTGGCGTAAATTGCAGATGGGGTTGTCAGGTTCTGGGTAGGGATTGGTATTGGGGCATACTACAGTCTGAGCAGGGGCAGAGGACGGGAGGGAGAAAGAAGAGAGAGAAGAGAGAGAGGCAGAGAGGATGTGGGTGCACTACAACTCTAGGGAGAGAGAGAGAAGAGAGAGAGGATTAGGGCATGCTATCACTCTGGGTGATGGTGGGGAGAGGAGAAAGAGAAACAGGGGTGGGAATGGGGATCAAGTGTGCTATGGGGGGGAAGAGAGAGAGAGAGAGAGAGAGAGAGTGGAAGAGAGAGCAACTCAGGGCTACTTGCCCTCAGGAGCTTTTGAGGCCCAGCCAGTTGGTATCTGGGGACACTGTCCCTTGTGCCAGCTGGACTGCTGAAGCAGTCCTAACCTGGAGGGGGTCCTACCACCTTGTGCCCACTGCAGCAATCTGGTAGTGCGGGCTGATGCCTGGCTGTGACCTGCGGCCACCTGCAACAGCATCTGCCCTCTTGGACTTGCAGTCCCCATGGCTGCATGCCTGCCAGACCAAGATGGAGTGCCCCTGATCTGCCAGGAGGGCCCTGAGTGCCCCGATGGGCTGCTGCTGTGTCGGGGGGAGCTGTGGCCCATAAGGAGGGCAGGCAGGGGACCCACCCCTCCTGAACAGCTCCCCCACACCCACAGTCCCCTGCGCCCCCACAGCTCCCCTGCTTTAGTCCCCCCACCCTTACTTACCTCGGATGGAGCCGAGGTCCATGCATGCTGCACCACTCCAGGCTGCCCTGCACGTGAAGGCAGCATGCTTCAGCACTGGGGCAAGAAGCAGCCATAGAGATGTTCTGACCAGCTACCAGAGTATCTTTTTGGAGGACCCGAGACTCCACTTTTTTTCTGTGGGCTTTTTGGTGAGGACAGGGGGGTGTGGAATACCTGGATATCCAACTATCAAATTTTGAGCCCCTGCTGCAAATATGCAGCGTGAGGAACATTTTTTTGTTTCCAGCATGCCTCTTACCATGTCTCAAACTTCTCTGAGACATGGCAAAAGGCACGTGTGGGCTCATCTGGACGTGCCCAATGTGAACACTAGAATCTTACATACAGAAATAATTATTATATAGTAGAAAAAACCATGTAGTTACCACATACTCATATTATTTCTTTCACTTTATTGTATATATTTTTCACATATATTAAAGCTTTCTAATTGTACTTGACTGTCTAAAATTACTTTTCTAGCCAAAAATATTCTTACAATGTTTAGTTAAATGAATTTCAGTATGACACAGAGATTTACAAGGTAGTGGCATTTAAGGACATCAAATAATAGTGACTGTGCACAGGACATGGCAAGGCATAGCAAAAGTATAATACTTCTCTTTTGTTTCTATTAAGCTTTTTAACTTTAATGGCATTACTGATATAAGACTATTATGGCTTGATTCCCAATGGTACTAAATCCTATTAAGCAATACATATCAACACAAGAAAGTATAATAAGGTTAGAATGTGTTGATAGCAAATTACATTATTTTAATTCTAAAATAATTAGGTATACTTATTCTACTGTACACTTTATCTGTCTAAATTTCATG
>NW_017729032.1:91309921-91313810 GCF_001723915.1 Gavialis gangeticus
GACCTCCCAACCACGGGGAAGAGCTAGACCAGGAATTCTTCAGTCAGCTCACGGAGGTCGTTAGGTCAAAGGACGTGGTCATCATGGGTGACCTGAACTTGGTTTCATAGTTTCTAGGGCCGGAAGGGACCTGAGTAGATCATCTAGTCTGACCCCCTGCCAGGGCAGGAAAGAGTACTGGGGTCAAATGACCCCAGCAAGGTGTACATCTAGCACATTTGATTGTTTCTATTTAAATCCATAGTCAATGTCACAAGTAATAAGAATATGTGCCAACACAGCCCCACTTGAATTATAAAACAGAAAAGAAAGTACACCTACAAAGTGTCCCTTACAGACAATATATCAGTATTTTAACTTGCAGCAGGCAAGTGGGCACTAAATTAGAGGTGCATTGTAGCCCCCAGGGAGTCTGCACAGCAGCACTACAGGAGCAGAAGCAAGATTTGGGGATTTTGAGTCCCCATAGCAGTAAGACTAACCACTGCCCAACACACACCGTCTCCAGCTGGGTTTTCCCAACATGCTAAACTTGCTAGTTTCACCTCTGAATATATGTAAATACATATATATGTATTTATATATGTATGCACATATAAATACTATACTATCCATATATATTCATACATATATCTATACATACACACACACATATAATAGATATATATTATATATCTGTATAAAGATGTATATTTATCTATCTGACTACTGTGAATTGATTCCCAATGACTAAATCCTATTAAGCAATAGTGGTATGTATATAGAAAGAGCAAGACACAGGGGCCAGGGGCCCAGAACATGAGACAGGGGTTGGGACCCAGAAGCTGAAGTCTAAGACAGTGCATCTTGAGCCAAGGGGCCAAGCTACAGGAAAGGGGCTGACAGGTTACTGGATATATAATGTTGCCTAATATTTCTGCATTTAATAACATGTTTTCAGTTGCTAATAACTTTCTGAGATTATGATTAGACCAAGTTATGACCAGGGATCCTGGTTTTCTCTGATTTAAAACAATCCCCAATTATCGGTTTAAAAAAGTAAGTATATATATAGCGGTGTTTCATTTTAATCATGGAGAAATGTGGATTTGGGGTTACTCTTTTTTTAACTGAAAATTTGGGATTGTTTTGAATCAGAGAAAACCAGGATCCCTGGTTATGACCCACCACAAATTGCATCCTGCACATATGCAGTATATATTTTTTAAAGGTAATTTTTTTCTCTCAGCTCAGTATTCTTTGCACATACTAACATAGATGTGAAACAGGAAAATGTATTGAAGGGGGAAGACATTAGGGATAGCTTCTGCTTACTTCGTAAAACATATGGGGATTCAGTACCTTTAGACAGTTCAAAGTATAAAGAAGTCTGAGAGAATGCTGCTTGTCACTCATAATGGTAAAGGATCACAGATTCCATTTCTTTGGAACAGAAGACATTTTTTTTAAATAAAGAAACAGTATTCTTTCATTCTGGTTCACTACAGAGCTTCTCTTTCCACATTAGCAATACACTAACTGAGCACTGATTCTCTGAAAGGCAACAGGATGTGGATGCAGTACAAGACTGGATCTATACTCCCAAATCACTAAGACATTTTTAAAAGTTATGGATGTATTGTTTCTATGGACCTTATAAAGATGTCTAAATATTTGCAAATAAGGAAATAATAGTTAAACACACAACTTAACTCTACAGTACAAATTTTAATTACATCATAATGGACATTTTTTCAAATAATACACAGAAATGCCATGTTAATCTGAAGTAAGCTATTGCTTACAAAAGCTTATGCTTCTCTGAACAATTTAGCCTCTGTAACAGGAAACCCAAAGCTCTTTAAGAAAGGAAAGCAGCACTAGAAGGCTGCAATCAGGTAGGCAACTAAGGTAGAAAGAAATGTGGGAAAGTAAACTGCCATGGAAGCTGAAGATGGGAGCTATACAGTAGCTGGATACTGTCTGAGAGTTAACTGCATGGCTATAGGCAGAAAAGACTCCAGACAGGTAAGAAGGCAACAACTGCAGTTCAGTGACTTCTCTGGCAGTACTTGAAAGCAGACTGCAGTAAATCAAAGTAGGCTGAGTATTAGACTAAGTAGAAACCCTTAGGTAAGGTGGAGGCTCTGTGATTGGAAGGTTAGACACCTGACTCATGAGCCAGAGGGCCCTCAGGTCTGGCCTGACCATGGAAGGCAGGACTCCTGTCAGCCTGGGCAGCTAAAGAGGGGAAGCTGGTAGTAGTTAACCATTGGAACAATGCACAAGATTTTATGATGTCTTTTCTCACTGGAAATGTTTACATCAGGAGTGATGTTTTCCAGAAGATAGTCTCTAGTCCAAATTAGGATTAATTCAGAGAAAGTTTTATGTTCTATGTTATACAGTAAACCAGATGATCGTGGTGGTCTTTTTTGGGCCCTATAATTTATGAAGCCCATTGAAGTCTGTCGTTCATCTGACAGCATGGTTAAGTAAGGTTTGCCTTATCTGCCTTATCTTGTGAATTACCTACAAAGAAAGCTGTGTTGATCACTTAGATAGGAGCTGCCAAAATTATTAAAATGTATGTTTTTGAAAAGACAGCACATATCATCTAAAACCTGTATGGCCAAAATTTTCTTAAAATCTTCATATTTGTGCTACTGCTATTTGTCCCCATAGAATGCCCCTGCATGTGCACTCTTATGCGTGGCAAGTTGCCCTAGCTGGGGTGGGTGGCAAGTTGACCTGGGCGGGCCCCGGCAGCCTTTCCTGGAGTCCTGGGGGCCTCCTGGGGCTCCACCAGAGGTGATCTCCCAGGGTTAATAAAACCTGCCATACTGCAAATTAACAGAGCAGTGAACGCCTCTGTGTGTACTCATCGGAACACACCCACAGAGTCCTAACTTTCAGTAGATAGTTTTGAAATGTTGGTCATAAAAAAGTGATAAAAGATAGAAGCAGCAGGAAAGAAAGGAAGTTATGCTGGAGTCAGGAAAAAGGCTGTAAGGAGTGGAGTGGGTGGCTGAGTGAGATAGATGTTAATTTAGAAGAAAAGGACTATTTTCTAGCCCCTGTTCCCAAAAGCAGAAAACCTTTCCCAGTGCTGTTTAACAAGTGAATATTAAACATTAAAGGTGCAGTGGACCACCTTCAAAAAGATACCTGGTTAGTGTTCAGTGTAATGTCTGATTGTTAGAGCACTTTAGTGGAAATGGGGATATGCAGGTTTAAACACTCTGTAGAGGAGGGGAGCCTAGAATCTGCTTCTGCCCCTAGGCAGGACTTAAATAAACCCCCAAACTGTGTTTAAGTGCACAACACTACAGTTATGCAGCTACTTAAGTGCTATTTAAGCAGGTAAAGTAAAGCATGATTTAGCCCTAAATGAATGTATAAAAGTATGACATTATGCTATTGGTATATAGAATATTATTATGTATCATTTAACAAGTACACAGTTGTATAATTCCATGTGTAAATTATGGAATTAAAATTGTGTTCATAATCTGAACTACAGAATATTTTGATTTGAGACTACCTAATCATGCAACATGAATCTGCCAGTAATATTCCTATATGAACTTTTTTCTTTACCAATACATTATTATCTATATATGTATATATTATCATCTATATATGTATATCTAAAACAACTCTCCATATTTCCGTACTTTCATCAAAAGAGCTAATATACTGATATTTTAAATCCTTCTTTTATTCCAAAATATCTTACCACAATGTATTTGTCCTCTAAACTATTTGCAGACTGAGTGTTATATGCATATTGATAGATTGAGCACTTTTCCCCCTGTTTGCAACAGAATGCACAAACCATCTGGTGTTTTTTTCTCCAATTGCTGCTTTCATATGCTTATAAAATAAAAAAGGCTAATGACACGCCCCC
>NW_017729032.1:91313899-91327998 GCF_001723915.1 Gavialis gangeticus
CCCCCCCCCCAATCAAACCAAACAAATCTTCTAGCCCCTTCTGTAGAAGAAGATTTAAAATAAAAGCCATCAAAAGTTCTGTTAAGACTACACAAACAGGCCAGGGACAAAATAAAACCCCTATGGGTAAAGCAATGAATTTTTACCTTGCAGTAATTTCTGGCTGGGTATTTTCTTTGCTGTAATTGAATAAGCACTCCAGAGAGAACAGAGTTCTCAACAACACTCCTGATATTTAAAAATGATCTTATTTATAAGTTAATTGTTGTACTGTACTTTGAATGTTCTTTGCTGACAGTACATTAATTTTAAAGTATTCTTATTTCATTCAAGGAGTAGCTAACTGCAATAACAGATGAAAGGAGTAATAGTATGAGAAACAGATTTATCAGTCTTCAGCCACTGAAATGCTGAGCATGAGAGATCATTAGACAGGGTCACTAAAGTGCTCCTTGCAGACCATTCACACAGTAGGCTTGCTTTATTTATCGAGGTTTAATTTTGAATTGTTGCATGATGTATAATTTTTGCTATAATAATAGCAAGGTAAAGGTATAGTAAGGATAGAAAGGAGAGCACATCACATCATCTAACTGGTACATTTTTTCATTTATAACTTATTTCTTAAGGATTTGTAGTAATGCTGGAAACTTCCCAGGTAGGCACCAGTACCTGAACTGACCTAACACCTCAAAAGGTAATTAGACAGGTGATACTTCTAGTAGTTTATTTACATCTTTTGCTAAAACAATACAGTAACATTTACAATAAAATGATATATAATGTAACAATAAAATATATAATATATGGTTATTGGTCAAAATACCATAAGATTACACATTCTACCAATTCAAACAAACTGAAAACAGAGAAGACTGTATGATGATACAATGAAACAAAGTACAACAGTAGAATAAAAAAAATAATAGGAAAACACTATTTGACTTTAGCTCTCATTCTTTGTGCAAGTAACACAAATACACCCAGGGAATACAGGACAGCCTACAATTTGTTAGACAGCAGCCAAATTGTTTTTCTTCAGTAGCCCAATATTGAAAATTTTCAACCAATGAAGAGATCTATTTTTCCTTCATTTATTTTTTAAAATGAGCAAGACCCAAAGTGATTTGAATGGTCTATCTGACTCTTCCCACAAATACATACCCTGTCTGTATACAGCTTCCAACACCACCTGCCCATAACAACTTCACATCTCACTGGAGTGAACTACAGGCTAGTAAAGGCCTCTTGTTGTTAGTAGTTTTGTACTTCAGATGGGTAGTTTTCTATGCCAAAAGAGTGTTTTACAAACCTCAAAGAAGGAGAAATTTAAGAAGATTTCACTGCCTGCATATCTGTCTCCAGGTTAGAATCTTTAATTTATATCTTGTTTTAAATATTGGGTAATACTGAGTCAGCAAACTTCCAAAGCCATTTGTCTGGAAGAAAATTTAAATGTTATTTAACTAACCTTAACTAAATAAGGGTTTTCTTGAAAAAGGCTTCTAAAATGTACTTCTTAGGGCATTCAATACATTTAAAAGAATTAATGTGTCTCCAGGGGTGGATCCTTCAATTCCTAGACCACCTAAAGTTTAGAACCAACTGCCTGGAAAGGGCAACGACATTTCTATTTAGGCAGCAGTGAAGGAGTCACCGGTCTTCATGGCTCATTGTAGTTTACGTGCTTCTTTCTTCATTCCATGGGTGTTAATGACCCCCTCTCCTTTTAATGGTTTTGATGTTCCACTAATCAAGCTAGCCTTTCTTCTGCAATTCTGCTGTCTGTTATCTGTTCCTGGAAATGTAGCTCTTATTTCACAGCCTTGCAGACTGTTTTTAACTCAAGCTAAAAAAATGAACTCAGGTGAACAACAGCTTAGGTGTTGAAATAACTTTCGGTGAAGCATTGGATCAAGATGCTCAAAAAGGCTAGAATTTGTTTATTAAATCTTAAAGAAACTTGCATTTAATGCTGATGACAACAGTATTCAAGAAACAACATATTTAGATTATTTTTTGCCTACCTTATTGTGAGGTTTATATATATTATTGTATCAACAAGCAATGGTGAAAACCAAAAAAGAGTTGTGTTGACATTAATGCAGAAAATAGACATTTGTAAACATCTAGAAAAAGGTGAGGTTGGTGCCTCCCACTTTAAGGGCTGAGCCAAACAGCCAGCAGGTGCTTGATTGTGGCAGCCAGTTTGAGAAACTGGCTGCCTATATAAACAGAGCAGATTGCTGCTGGCAGGCCAGGCAGAAACACTGCCCGTCTGAACAGCTGTATGATAACATCTGCAGGTAGGAGCAGGAGGCTCCTGGTCCTGGGCATGACCTAAACTGCACTCTGCCGGGAGTGGCTGGCCTAGTGGGGCTCCCAATGGTGCAGGAACCACCAGGAAAATACTAGACCACTTACCACCCCAGTGGAAGGCAGGTCTGGGTGCTTCAGTAACCCCTAGCTCCCACATCACTGTGGGTAGCAGTTAGGGTCAGGCATGGCTACAACCATCTGAGCCCCCACCAGGGAGGGAAGCCTCGTAGCCCCAGTGAGGGGTCTAAGATGTGAAGCCCCGGTAGGGGTAGGCCCCAGTGAAGGGGTAGAGATGTAGAGCCCCAGTGAAGGGGAAATCAGAGGGCTGGGAGCCCAGTGTGTGTGACAGTTTGTGTAGAGTTGCCCCAGGAGGAGCCAGGGCAAGCTTGGCCCCAGTTGGGTAACTGGCTGGCCACTACCCCAGCGAGGGTCATGGAAGAGACCCAAAAGATGGTACGTCTGCCACCCAAGGTGTATGCTAGATAAAGCCTATGGCAGAAGGAGCCCACTCCGAGAAGAAGCAAGGTGGTATAAGTTGTTGATGTTGTGAGAGGGGGTGGAGCATGAGAGGCCCTAGTGAGAGGAGTGTGGTATAAATGTGTGTGTGTGTATGAGGTCTGTCAACAAAGGCTATGCTTGGTCCAGCTGTAGACTTGGAGCATTGTGCCACCTGGATGCCATCTGTGAGGCTTGGGCTGTAGTGTAGGGGAGGAATGCAGCAGCAGATAGCACCCCCTGAAATTGCAGCAAGAATAAGCAGTCTCTCACCTAATTAGAACCAATTAAGAAAACAAGTTCATTGAAAAGGCAAAAGATTTCTACAAGCAAATGGATTTGACTGAACCCTACACATTTTTGGCTGGATGGCTTTCATGTTTGAAACTGCATCATGGCATTAGAAGGCTAGATGTATCTGGTGAAATAAAACTGACTGACCATGAAGCTGCTGAAAAATACTGTGGATTTTTTAACACATTAGTTGCTGAGCATGATTTATCCCCTACCAAATCCACAACACAGATGAAACTGGCCTAGTTTGGCAGCGTTTGCTGAATTCTACCCTTGCTGGTGCAGGTGAATCTACTCCTGTTGGTTTCAAGGAGAATAAAGACTGAATAACTGTGCTTACATGCATTAGGGTGACAATAATTTGGATTTTGGGGAGCACTGGATCTGCAGCTGAATAAAGGCCTTTTTTCTGGGTCTCAGCAGAGCTGCTGGTAACAAGGCAGGATGATATATTAAGGCTAACCTTGCAAAAACTCAGGCAGGCAGTTTTCTAAACAAAGTCGGAGTGTTAGAGCCCATTGTGTAAGAAGAACAAGATGCAGCCCACCAGCTATCGTCAGGAGATAAAGCAGAAGCAAGACCTTAGAGATGATACTGAAGTTAGCAAGAACCAGAAAAAAAAAGTGATTGACTGAGAGTACCCAAGTTCATGGCCTTACACATGCACTCTTAGCAGAGAGGCATGTAAATGAAGGAAATGCATAGGAAATTCGATGCCAATTAAGTAAACAGTAACCAGAGGCAGAGCTTGAGATGGGAGGAGAAATGGGTGGAACCTGAGGAGGGATATAGGTGGAGTCAATGTTAATATGTATGGAAGTGTGTAAAATGTGAAAAAACTAATGTTCAGGGCTGCTCCCCGTGTTCATAGACTGTGTGTCTGTGAGAGAGCTTGCCCAAAGCCACCTCCATTTTGAATAAAGCTGTTGCGAGCAATCTGTGCTGGTGTTTGCTCCCTGCTTGCTCTGGCTAATGAGTAACATAATCCATGGACAATTGGATTGTCGTCTCTCTAGTCATTGGGCACCGCGTGGAGTTGGGGCCTAACAATGTGTGCTAATGTAGGAGGCACACAAAGTGAAGCTCTTGGTGGATGGAAAATTTAATCATCCTAGAGCTTTTAAGGGTATTACACCTTTACCTGTTGTTTACAAAGCTTAAAGTAATACATGGATGGACAAAGGAAATTTTTATGACTGGTTTCATCATGTTTTTTACCATCAGTAAAAGAACATTTTAGAAAAATTGGAAAACCTCAAGATACTAAAGCTATTCTGTTATTAGAAAATTGTCAAGCTCATTCTCCTGAATGCACATTAGTCTCAGATAATATTTTTACCATCTTCCTACCTGTCAATGTTACCTCACTAATTCAACCAATGGACCAGGGTATTATCCAAAATATGAAGTGTTATTACAGAAGAGATATTCTGAGAAAGTTAATCAATCATGAAGGCGCTATACAGAACTTTCAATCTCTTTATAAAATAAAATATTCATTTTTTTAATATGGCTTGTGCCTGGAATTCTGTAAAAAGTAAAACATTAAGGAATGTTTGGAGAAACTTGTGGTCTATTGTTGTTTGCAGAAGGCTCTTCTAATGAAGAAGACTTTGAAGGTTTTAATGTGAGACATAGAAAAAATACTATAGCACAAAATCTTGAAGTGGTGAAGGATGTTCCTTCTACAAATCCAGTCACCAAAACTTCAAGATAGTGAGATAAAAGAGTGGGTCGAAGCTGACCAAAAAGTTGAACATGTTTTTAGTGATACAGAAATAATGAGGAGTGTTGTTAATCCTGAAAAGTCTAAAGCCACTGAAAAAAAACTCTGAAGAAGACTACTTTAGTGAAGAACAGAAAATATCTTGGGTTAGTGTTGCTTCATGTATTGACAACTTTATTAAATTTGCTGAAAGGCAGAGTTGTTATTGTGCACAGGAGGTTATGCAGTTACACGTTATTCACTCTAATTTCATGCAGAAGGCAGCAGGCGGGAAGTAGGCAAGCTGATAGCAGGGATTTCTTTAAAAAAGCTTCTAGGGCTTGTCATAAAGCCAGTACAGAATCAGCCCCATCACCATCTACATTTGCAATTGATGTTGATGACTCTGAGGCACTGCAAGATCCCCAAGTGCTTCTTGAATCTCCAAAGAGGCTGCAAATTATGTACAGTGCATTAATGTAAATTGTATGCCATGTGCTGCCAATAGTGTACTATATGTAACTTTAGTGTACTGTACTGTACTGTACATCACTGCCTCAGGATTTCTCTTCACTCCAGTGCTGCTTTACTACTACTTGATTAGTGAGTACCTGCATACTATTTTATTCTTTATGCAGTATGTTCTGCTGTAATGTATTGTAATTTCTAATATTTCTAATTCTTTGAAAAATTGCACTACAAGTATGGCACTGTATTCCTTGCTAGGTATACTCTCAGATAACTGGAATTTTTAGATACTGGCACCCCGCCCCCATTCTCCACTCATGCTGGATAACAAAGCTTGTGCTGTATAAGTGCATGAAATTGTCTCCCTGTTAGCACATGCTTTAGATTATTCAGAAATAGATTAAAAAGTAGTGGAACAAAGCAAACATCCTTGTCATATCCATGACTTAATGACCAACGTTCTCATAACCAGGGATCCTGGTTTTCTCCAATTTAAAAACTCTAAGTTTTGGATTAAAACAGTAACCTCCAATCCACATTTGTGTGTGATTAAAATTAAACACCACTATACAAATACATAGTGGTGTTTCATTTTATATACATATAGGCTTTTAATTTTTTATATCTTTGTGTGTGTGTGTGTGTGTGTGTGTGTGTGTGTGTGTGTGTATATATATATATATATATATATATATATATAAAAATTAGTAGTGTTTCATTTTAAAAATCACACAAAAATGTGGATTTGGAGTTGCTTGTTTTAATCTGAAAAATTGAGGATTTTTTTTTTAAATCAGAGATTTAAAGCAAGATGCCTGCTCATAACATACCATTGATACTGTATTGGAGAAGTAGGCAATCATGGGTGTCTAGTGCCTCTTGAGTCAGGGGGCACGTGTCCCTCCCCAACACCAGTCAGTGACCGGGAAGTGGGGGTCCCCCCGGCAGCCAATCCCACTGGGCGGGGGGAATCCCCCAGCGGCAGAGCTCACTCACCATAAAACACCTGTGACCACTTTGCTAGTAGCCCCACTCCCAGCTAAACATAGAGTGTGGCCTCACAGGCGGTGCACCAGCGCTCTCAGGGCATGTACATGCACCCCCATGCATTGACCCTGTAGGCAATAGTAGGAGATCTTTTCCCATTGATATCACTGCTAGTATTTTTCATATTTTTTAACAGGTAATAGGGTGAAAAGCTCCCTTTAGATCTATGAAGGCTACATATAAATTATATTGTCTCTCTACATATTTGGATGCCAAATAATGCAACACTAAGCAATGGTCTGCACAAGAATAACTTTCTTTGAAACTGCTCTTCTCCCAGAGTGTTATTTTCAAAAATCCATTTTTGTAGTTAAGAGAGTGTTTCCCATATAGTTTGGCTGGATTAGACATAAGACTAATAGGAAATTTCATCACCATTTTTAAACTGAAACTATCATATTTTCATTCCAATGCTGATGATAAATGCTTCCTAATTATGTAGAGAGTCAAAATTAGGCACCACTGGATGAATTTTTTGAAGATTTCGGGGGAGGAAAATCAAGGACAGGAGACTTTCCATTATTCAGTAGGAATATATATGTTCTTACTTGAGATTCAGAAATGAGTATTGACCTCCTTGTGGCTTAAAAGATGAAATTTCCTTCAGTGAGCATTTCCTGAGTTTCCCTCACTGGCTGAGAATAGGTTGCTAAATTCATTTTTTTAAAAGCAAAACCCACATATCTTCAGGAATGTATGCATCACTGAGCTTATTTTTTTGTCCCTTTGGGCTATAATCTGCCAAAAGTGTTGATTATCTTTATTTTCCCCTGCTTTATCACATACAATTGGTCCCCATATTTCATTAATTATGTCTTCATTATCATGGATATCAGGGCCACCAATTCTAACATTGAAGTCACTTGCTATTATTATTTCTAGATCTGGAGGTTAATTTCAGATCATCTCCAGATCATTATGTAACAATTCCTATTTCAAGATTGCATTCATTTTTATGTACACAGTGGGAAATAAACAAGCATTAATAAGAATTAAGGGAGCTCTACCATGGAATTTAATGAGAACTGCTAAGAGATAGTTGTACTATTCAATTTCTAGTCCCTCAGCCAGACTCCTTATTGAGAAGAGAGTAACAAATCCTCCCTGCAGCCATTCCTTCGTTCTATCCTTCCAGCCATTTTTATAGAATGAAATTAACCATCTTCCCATACCATGTCTCTTGTAAAAATCACAATATCAAAATCTTTAAAAAAACTTCTCCATAACAGATCAGATAATGTATTTGTCATCCCAGATGTGTTCCAAACCAGTACACCAAGTTCAACTAGAGATGAAAGAGATAAAGGAATTTGCTTCTGCTTAGGGGTCTGGTTAATCTCTTCAGTTCACAGGTACAGGACAAAGGTAACCATTAGTAGGAACTGAGGACCTCATCTGTCTATAATACATCTTATTTTGAAAAGGCAGAATGTTGTTTTTAATTTCCATCCCATTAAGAAAAAGATGGCCCCTTTTACCATCAGGTGCCTAAAATCAACTCCCAATGGGGAATATCTAGCTAATCCTTTTGAGGATTACACCCAGGATACATAAATACTATTATTTTCCAATAGCTGAAGTGAAATGTTAAATCGTTTGGCTAAAAATTGTGCAATGCCCTGTTTCGTGCTTAACAAAATTCTCTTTTGCGTGGATAAAAATTGAGTAATAAAATATGCTGTTCTCTTAATTTTTTTTATTTTGTTTAATCTATGCCTGATAAAAATAAAGAAAGAGGTTTTTATTGGTCTGAGACTGAAACTGTCAGTCATCAACTGTAATAACATTACTATTTTGAATTTTCCTTTGGTTAAGAATATTATTTAAGGTTTCTTTGTTTATTTTCTATCAAATGCAGTTAGTAAAATACCATGGGCTCCTGATGTGATTTTAAGTCATAGATTATATTCTGAATTACTATTAATTCATATAAAAGTAGAATATTTCTTTTTTTATTTATTCTTTTATCACATCAACAACTGAAGACATGAAAGATACCTAGAGAATTTGATATTCTGAGGCATCCTGGTTACCTTCATTTTCCCACTGTAGGGTTGTTCCACATATCCAGGACTTGTCTCCTCAGATAACAGTCAGGCAATGAAGGAAAACTCTGAAGATTAAGAGAGTTGTAGATTTGATATGTTAAAATTCCCTTTTTCCATAGTGAGTAATGTGGTATAATTTTTTTTTTTTAAGATTTCTTCATTTATCTTTTCTTCCAGTGTCTCCAATTGTCTAAATTATATCATTGGAATATTAATGGATTAATGGTAATGTTACTGAGTTGAAAGGAAGAGGTTCTTTTTAGGCCTTTCTTAACAATATATTTATTAATTTTCAGCTGCGTAGATAGATCTTGATTTACTGACAGCAAGGCTATGAGAAAGGGTTATATTATAGATAGACTAATGATCATATTTACAACAGCCAGAGCTCTCAGTTATAGAACTTTAACCCTAATCTAGGGATTCCTTTCCTAAAACACACTAGACTCTACAGAGCAACTGCTGAACAGATACTGTTGAAAGAACCACCTACTACACAATGAACTAAGAATGCCACCATCAAGGATTATATAAATTAGTGATAATTAAAAAACAGATTAAGTCAGACAAAAAAAAAAAAGATTCAGGCTTACAAGTGGCCTTTGACTGTAGCTTTTAGGCTGCTGCCTAGGGCAGCAGCAGTAGTTTATACTGACAGAGGTTTCACTTCACCCAGGTGGAAATGATTCCTCTAACACAGTCTCTCTGGATTCCTGTCTTAACTCCACAGCCCTCTCCTCAACAAGGGCAACAGCAGTGTATATTGGGGAATGGTCTGGTACACTGAGGTAGAGATTTCTCTAACAGAGTCTCTGCTGAGTTCTTGTCTCCAGCTCCACAGCCCTATCAACAGATGATACGTGAGAGGTGCCGTTTTAGTTTTTAGCCTTTATTTCTTCCTCCAATTTAAGATTCTTACAGTAATTTTAAACCAACAACAACAAAAAAGGTTAACCATTGTTATAAAACATCCAGAGCCCGGAGTTTCTCCCCACCATCCTACTGCTTGTCCCAAGAAACAGATAGAGATATACTTTGGGATAACTCCTAATCCCTACAAACCTCAATTCCACTGCCCTTATGCTGATCCTGACAGCTGCGGCAGGAGAATCCATCAGTTCCAGGTAGCTTTCCTTTGGGTTGTGAAAGAAATTAATTTCCCTCTTTCCACCAGCAATCAGTAAGGAGACAAAACAGCAAAACAGTTTATTATGAAGAAAATAAGTATACAAGCAAAACTGACCACAAGTTTGAAGACAGAACAGCAGGCAGAGTAAAAGCTTCTTACCTTCTCATCTGCCTACAACCTAGGCCCCCTGCAAGCCCTGCCAATATCTCCAGAAGTCAGCCTTCCAACTGATTCTTTCCTGACTGCTGAGGCCTTGGACCCTTCCTTCTCCAGTCTGGCAAAAATCCAAAGACCAGGGACACGACACAGATAATGGGGTCTAGGACAGTCATCACACAATATCATCTAGTTTATTTGAACATAATGGGAGGTATGATTGCTTTGGTTAAATAGAGACTATTCAGTGCAAATAATGCACAATGTGCAACATAATAAATTTCACATGATGGTGTTTTCAGAATAAGCGGGAAACAAATAATCCAAATTCCACTATATATTTTAACTCCTGTTTTGTAGAAAAAGTTTATCTAAATTATTTTTTCTAAACTAAATGTTGCAGTAAGAGGCAGGAAGCATGGCCTTGTGATTAAGGCACCAGGATCCAGTATATCTACACTTGGTTGTGATTCTGCAGCAGGCTTTTTGTGCAATCTCTTGCGAGTTACTTAATATATGTCTGTACTGGGGCTGAACTCAAGTCATACCCACCAACCATCCTACTAAAAGCCCCTAATTCACACCCATAATTAGAACCAAATACAGAATAATCAAGTAGTGCCCAGATTGAACCCTAGAAATGTTCTGCTTAAGGAATAGGCAACACAATGTGAATGCCTGGGCTAAGGACAGACATTCAAAAAGCCTTAGCCTGAATTCACAGACATTAGAACTGGAAGGGATCTCTGAAGATCATTGAGTCCAGCCCCACACCCAAAGGGCGGGAAGTCAGCTGGGGTCATAGGATCACGTCATCCCTTGGGACGCTCTGGTGAACAAACATTCCCCCAGATACTGGTGGTCACCCCTGATAAACTTATAGGTGGCCATCAGATCACCCCTCAGACTGCACTTTTCCAAGCTAAAGAGCCCCATGGCTCTCAGCCTGTCATCGTAAGGTCCATTTTCCTGACCTCTGATCATGCACATGGCTCTTCTCTGGACTCTCTCAAGCTTCTCCACATCCTTTTTCAGTTGTGGGGCCCAAAACTGGACACAGTACTCCAGCTACAGCCTCACCAAGGCCGAGTACAAGGAGAGAATGACATCCCAGGATTTGCTTGAGAAGCATCTATGGAGGTAAGCCAGCATTTTGGTCGCTTTACTAGCTGCAGCATCGCACTGCAGGCTCATATTCATCTTGTGGTCAATGATGACCCCCAAGTCTCTTTCTTCCATAGTGCTAGCCAGCGTAGCACTGCTGAGCCTATAAGGACGCTGCAGGTTTTTCTTCCCAAGGTGGAGAACCTTGCATTTTTTCAGTGTCAAACACCATCAGGTTCTCGCCAGCACATTTGCTGAACCTGTCCAAGTCAAATTGGATTGCCCTCCAGTCTTCAGATGTGGATGCTTTGCCCCAAAGTTTGATGTCATTGGAGAACTTGGCCAGTCCGCTTCTGACTCCAATGTCCACATCATTAATGAAGATGTTGAACAAGATGGGTCCAAGGACAGAGCCTTGGGGGACCCCACTGGTCACAGAGCCCCATGATGATTGACTTACCATCAATTACCCCCCTCTGGGTCTGACCACGGAGCCAATTTCCCAGCCAGCAGATCGTGGTGGACCCAAGGCCACAATTGGCCAGCTTCGCCAAGAGAAGATCATGGGATACCAGATCAAAGGCTATTTTCAAGTCAAGATATATGACAACAATCTCTTCTCCCTTGTCCAGGTGATAGGTCACCTGGTCATAAAAGGAAATGAGATTGGTCAAGCAAGACCTACCCACAACAAACTTGTGCTGGCTATCCCTCAGGATGTTGGCATCTGCCGGTCCATTAAGGATAGCTTCTTTAATAAACTTTTCTAAGATCTTCCCCTGGATAGAAGTCAGGCTGATGGGCCTATAGATTGCCAGATCTACTTCCCTCTCTTTATTGAAGATAGGCATCACATTTGCCTTCTTCCAGTCTTTCGGCACTACACCAGAGCACCAGAAGTTCTCAAAGATCTGTGCCAGAGGCTGCGCTATAATGCTTACCAGTTCCTTGAGTACCCTGGGGTGTAGATTGTCAGGGCCAGCTGACTTGAAGGTATCCAGCCTCTCAAGGTGTTCCTTCATGAGGTCATTGATGGAGGGCAGGGGATCTCCCTCACCCGGACCTCCCTGTCCCATAGCAGACATGAGTGTCCCATGGGATTGATGAAAGACTGATGCAAAGTACTCATTTAATAGGTTGGCTTTTTCCTGGGCGTCAGTTGTCAGTTGTCCCATCTGGTTCAGCAGGGGTCCAATGTTGCTCTTGCTTTTCCTCCGGCTCTCCATGTATCTGAAAAAGGACTTTTTATTGTCCTTGATGCTTGAAGCTAGTTGGAGTTCAGTTGCAGCCTTGGCTTTCCTGATTTGCTCCCTGCATGACCGGACCAGTGAAGAATATTCCTCTTTGGAGGTGAATCCCATCCTCAATCCTTTGTAGGCCTTTCTTTTTAGCCTCAGGAGGTCTGCTAGGTCCCTGGACAGCCAGGGGGGCTGCTATGCCCTCTTGTTGCCTTTCCTCTGCGATGGAATAGAATTAGCTTGTGCGTTGAGGATTCAGTCTTTGCAGGTTAGTCTAAACTAGCTAGGCCAATCCAGACAGACATCCCAGAAATGCAGGCACATGCCTGCAGTGGCTCAGGCTAGAAGCCAGTGGGGCTGGCATTAGAGCAGCCCTCCCTTCCCTTCCACAGAGCTGAGCCGAGGAGGGCCCTGGCCATGCCCCCATAGGACACTATGATTAGGGAGGGCTTCCCCCCTTCCTGACCAGCCCCGGATGGAATGTTTATTACCCTTAATTCAGTGTTTATCAGCCCATTAAGAAAACAAAGGGACATTACCAGCTATCTGTTGATTCTGCCTTTGTCCTGTGTGCCGAGGTAGCCAGCCCATGGTCTGCTAGCTAATGCTGAAATGTGTCTGTGAGGCATGAGAGAATGCCTGCTTAGCAAAGAGTGGGGAGGGGAGGGCAGCAGAAGCCAGGCAGAGACCTGAAGAGACTGCCGGAGCTGCAGCCAGGAAGCAGAGGGGAAGGGCTAGCTCTGCTGTGGAACAGAGAGCTCTGCCCAGCCCAGAGAGCATGCCAGGATGCTGGGGGAGTCTGATTTAATTTAAGCCAGCAAGGGGTCTGGGACAGACATTGCATAAACCAGTTTGACCCAAATCAGTTAAGTCTGATACTACGTTCAACCTGGTTTCTCTCAAACTGGCTTATATGCACTGAACAGCTGTTCTGTTACAGGTTTAAACCAGTTTCTGATCACTTAAACCGGTTTATGTGTAATGTCTGTCCCTAGCCCTAGAGACAAGCTGTCAGATGAAACACTGACAGGGAAGAACTGGAAATAGGAAAGCAGAGGGAAGATATAATAGAGGCCCATTAAATCACGGGGCGCATCCACACATGCAGGCACATGCACTTGCAGCAGCTCAAATAGAAATGGTACAAATTTGAGATGGGACTATTTGCCTCAGCGCACATGCCTAGACATGCACTTTGGTGTGGGGCAAATTGTGCCACTTGGGGCAAAATAACCCTGCCTGGATCCTCCCATATCAGCAGCAAGGAAGAGCTAGAGCCCCAGGCCAACACCTGTGTTGTCCCCAGCAGTATGAAAAGCTGCCCTGGCAAGCAACTCAGAGCTACTTGCTCTCAGGAGCTTCTGGAGCCCAACCAATTGGTACCTGGGGACACTACCCCTTGTGCCAGCTGCACTGCTGAAGCAGCTCTGAGTGTTCCCTGCACCCTCTACCCACTGCAGCAGTCTGGCAGTGGAGGCTACTGCCTAGCTGTGACCTGATGCGTACCTGCCAGACCCAGATGGGACTGCACAGCCAGTAGAGGCATCTGCCCCTCTGGGCCAGCTGCCAATGGGCTGTGGCTGCAGGGTTGGCCTTTGTGCGGCACTATTTCCATGTGTGCCCCTGCCTGGCCATCTGGGCAGCTATTGCCTGGAAGATGTTTCCAGTGTGGTGGCCTGCTTTAAACTGTCAAAGCATGTCCTCCTGGCTACAATTTGCCAGGAGGTCAGCCACAGCCAGCTGGGTCCAAGGTGCCAGCTCTGAGCAGGCAGGGTCCTGCCACTGGGCTCCTTAGCAGGAATTCTGGTGTTCCCTATTGGAAAACTGAAAAATCCCATATAAAAAAAATCCCAAAGTCATTGTGTTCCTCCACAATTAAAACAAAAGACCACTACAGAGAGAGAGACAGAGAGACAACGATCAGTTGGGCAAAGTTTTATTGATATATCTACAGTGTTAAAGCAGTTTTGAAGCCTACCAGTGTCTCTATTATCATAAAAAAGTGAATTCTAAATACCTATAGGTTTTGCTGCCCCCAACAGGGTCTACAGCCCCCATGGCCCCCTCAGGGGCTACCTCCCCTGCAGGGCCCACAT
>NW_017729032.1:91332998-91344882 GCF_001723915.1 Gavialis gangeticus
GGGGCTCCGGGAGCAGGCAGAGCCAGCAGGGTTCCCCCCATAATCCTCTCCCCCTCCCCTGCCCCCCCGTGACCCCTTATGTACCAGCATTGCAACCCGGGTCCAGCTCCCTGCTGCTGACATGCTGCCTGCCCTGCATGGGCAGGCAATGTGCTTTAGCACCTGGACAAGAGCCAACCATAGAGACGTTCTGGCAGCCAGAGCATCTCTGTGGAGGACCCAGCCTCTGGTTGCCTCAGGGCATGGCCTGGGACCATGCCCTGCCCCGCATTCTTTTTATCTGTGGGGTTTTTATTACCCTTGGATATCCAGGGATCTAATTTTGCCCCCATGCTGTAAGTTTGCAGCGTGGTGAACATTTTTTTGTTTCTGCACATGCCTCTTGCACTCAAAAGGAGTTTGAGATGCTCCAAGAGGCATGTGCAGGCTCATCTGGACGGGCCCACAAAAGGACAAGACAAAGTGAACAGGGAACTGTTATTCAGTGCTAAGTCCCAGAGCACTACAATGAGAGGCACCCACTGAAGTTAAAAGAAGACACATTTTAAAAACTAACAAGAGAAAGTACTTTGTTATACAATGCATAGTTAACTTGTGGAATTCATTCATCACGGGAGATGGTAGATACAGATAGCATAGCCAGGTTCAGAAAGAGACTAGACAAATTCATGGATGATAGATATATTAATAGCTGTTTAGGAAAATGGTTGGAAATGTTTTCTTTGGTATCTCTAGAGCAATAATAATGGACCCCAGGGAAGGTAATGAATCTAGCTATAGCTGGTTCAATGTTCTCCCATTAAAGCATCCACCCTTTTAAAGCTGCCACTGTTGAAAATATGGGCCAGAGGTACAAGAAATACTGGATTAGTCTCTTATATAGAAGGTGGAATATTTCTGATGCTAGTATTACTTCAACATTGTCCCTTGTTCACCATCTGAAAAATGACAGGTATCACACTAATGGGAGATTTTTCTAATTTTTTAGAAGAAAAAAAAAGGGGGCAGTATTGGAGGAAAATCAAGTCTGGCAACTGAAACTTTTGTATACATGAAGCTTTGGTATCTGGCCATGAATTGTAATCCAGATACAGGGATAAGCATCTAGACTCCTTATTCAGTTAATGGAGAGACTTAAGAACCTCCAAAGGAAGATCCAGAGTGCACAGTGATGGAGCATAAAGTCACTTAGAGGTGGCCTGTAGGAAAGACTGAGCTGAACTCCAACTTTACTTTGGACCTTAAATAGCTGATTCAAGATCAGGAATGAAGTTCTCATTGATAAAGACTGCAGGTGAAAACAAACTGGGAAAGGTTGCGCATGCTGGTGGTCAAGACTAAAATTCAAAAGGATTTTGATGAATTAGAAAACTGATAATAGATAAACTAAAAAAAACCCTGATTATGGATTTTAAAAATAAAATAATATCCCAGACAGACAAATGAAAGTGCTACATCTAGTGAATTAAAAACAAATGTAAAGTTACTGAGGGAAAACTGTCTAGGAAATATCACTGCCAAGGATGTGGGGGTTGTGTAGGACCACCAATTTAATATGAGCCAGCAATATGATACCATCAGGGAATGAAAAAAGCAAATGTTTGTGTGCATTAAAAGAATTATTATATATAAAACATGAGAAATAATGTTGCCACTCTACAGGGAACTGGTCTGCCTCCAAAGGGTATATCATGTCCATTTCTGGGCACCAGATTTCAAAAAGGTTTTAGAGAAACTGGATTGAGAAGCCCAGAACAAAAAGGATAAAGGGTTTGGAAGACATGTTGCATGAGGAAAAGTTGTGAGAACTAAATAAGTGTAGTCTGAAGAAATGAAAATTAAGGGATGGACAGCAGTTTTATAATATCTGAGCTGATTCTGCTTTTCTATGGATTGGTGCTTTCAAGAAGAAATGATAGCAGTCAGGTTTTGAATAAAAGTATAATGGTTAGAGCACATGGCCAGAAAGTAGGACAACTGAGTTTTATGACCTTGTCAGGTTACAAGGATTTAAATTTATTTATCCTAATTCCTGAGAGAGTAACCTAACAAGGCTAAAGGATAAACTGGGTGAGAGTGCCTTCTACCCATCCTGTTTCAAGCAGTGAATCATGCATGTTTTGGGGCCACATGAAGAGCAAATTATTAAGTTTGTAGCCTAGAGATCAGGGCACTGAGTTGGAACCCTAGTTATGGTTCCTGATACCAGGTGTTTTGCTGTTTTTAGTCAAGGATTGCCAATGTAAAATGTATAAACAGCCAAGCAATATATGTTATTCAATACTTTGTAGCAGTAAGACAAATCCTAAATAAAAAAGCAACAAGTATTTCCCTTCAACTCTGGTGTACTTAATGAATTTCAACAATTACAAAAAAAAAAAAAAGATTTGGAAGGACCTTCAAAATCCATGAGAGGAAATAATCTTACCTAGATCAGGAAACTCATCTTTTAGTTACGTTTAAACAAAACACTGCCTGCATTCAACTTTCCATTAAACATCTCCTTTCAGGTTCTCTACAATGTCAGTGTATTTCATCCCTTTCCTGTACTTTAATCTACTTTTCTTATTTTTTATTGAACACATGGAACAGCTACTTCATTGGTGTAAATGACAATTACTCACTTGAAATGTACTTGTTTTGGTTTGCTTTGTTTTGCTGTCCATCTACAAAAATGTAAGTAGCTTTGCTGACATTTAAAGGTGAGCATTGCAGGTAACACCCAGAAGATATCCAGGCAGGGGAAAAATAAATGTGGCAATGAATGTAGCAGGGATGGACAAGCAGGACAGTTTGGAAACAGAGACCAGTAAAGGGGATTTAGGGCTCAGGAACTGAAGAGACTGCAAAGGAAACTGAATAGATGCTTAATCCTTTGGAAGTGGGCAGAGAAAGGCTAGGTAACTTTTATCCCAGTAAATGATTTTACTGAAGTGGAGCTGTCTGATGCTTGGAATTTTGAGTTCTACTTGTTCTCCCCAACAAGAGATGAAGTCCCTTTCTCAGGAGCAGAACTGGGTGTTAGTTTCTTGAGTAACAGCCACAGAGAGCCAGAGAGGGTAAAGAACGTAAGGGCTAGTGTCTTAGAGTGGGAAGGAACCACAACTCAAACCTCTGCTCTAGAAGCCATGCCTGACTGGTACTAGGGTGGGAGGTCACCCTCAGAGACCAGACAAGGTTGTGGTGATCCCAAGCAAGCATCTCCCTCATCTATGCATCTAGATACATTTGGAAACCTGCTCGTAAATATTCGAGACACTTCAAAAATTGAAACTTAAGGCACCCAACTATAACTATCACTTTACTTATTAAAATGTTTATTAAGCACATACAGAAGCTGTAAGCAAGTATATGGGCTAATAAAGGTAATAAATTACTAAAAATTGAAATTTAAAATTAAGCTAAAGTGTTTAACATTAGTTTCAGAAGGAAATATACTCAACCTTATGTTAACAAGTATACTGGGACTTCTTTAAAAATGCATTTTCTGTCAAATAAATCAATTGTTTTCATAGGAGAATTCTGGCAGTGCCTAATTAAGGTTATACAGGTTTCCCTCGATTTATGTGGTACATGCATTCCCAGAGACTGGCACGTAAGTCGAGTTTGCATAAAGCAAACCCAGTTTACAATAGAACAGATAGAGATATGTTCCCACTGCAGTGAGGGAGGGAGGGAGGGAGAGAAGGAGTAAAGCTGGGACTAGGGAAGGGGCAAGGGGAGGGGTGCAGAGCAACCCATCAGCAGCTCCCGGGGCTGCAGCAGGCAGCAAGGCAGCAGGATTTGTGAATGCATGCGGGGTGCATGGCAGGGGGTGCAGTTCTTGCTGCTACATGCCCCCTGGGAGAGCTGCAGGCTGGGGGCTGCACCAGGCTCTTCCCGGGGGCGGTACAGGCTGCTGGATCTTTGTGCAGGACAACAGCAGACTGTCACTGTGAGTTGGGGCTGGCAGCAACACCTGGCTCTCCCCAGCACTCGGTGGGCAGTTTGGGGGAGGGGGGGACTATGGTGAATTTTGGGGTGGCAGCAGCCCCCTCCCAGCGCTGCTGCCTCATTCATGCAAGCAAGGCTGGGGCTGGAGGCAGCATCAGGCTCTTCCCAGCACTCCAGGTGGGCAGTGGCACTGGGAGGGGGGCTGCTGTCACCCCAAAATTCACTGTAGCCCCCCCCCAACCTGCCCACCAGGTAGGCAGCTTGTTGTTGTGCCATGCGCAGATCCAGGGGCACACGCTGCCCAGAAAAAAACCCAGCACAACCCCACAGCCCTCCTGGGGGGCACATAGCAGCAAGAGCCACACACCCCCATCCCACGCCCCAACCCCCCCCACACCCCTCACCCACTCACAGTTCCGGCCACCTTACTGCCTGCTGAGGCCCGGGGCCTCCGCTTCTCCTCACTCACCCCAATCCCTGCAGAAGCAGCCAATGCCAGCTGCTTGTAGCCACTGGGCTGCACCATGCCCTGAAACTCCCAGAGCTGTTTTTCTCCCCAGTCAACCCAGCTGCTGCAGCAGACTAGAAGTAGCCAACACCACCTGCCTGCACCACAGCACGGCACAGCCCAGCAACTCGGGTGTGTGGGAAGAAGTGGAGCCTTGACTGCATAAAAGAGTGAATTTACCTCAAATATGGAATTTTGGTTAGAAAGAGGGTGATCACATAAGAGCAAATTCACATATATGGAACCCACATAAAATTGAGGGAAACCTGTAGTTCAAATGCCTCATGTGCATGTTCTCTTTTTTGGGCTGGATTCTCTGTCTTTAATAAGCCTGCCAGTGCACCACAGTGTTTAGAGATCAGATTTTGGTGTAAAATGGACTCTGCAACTAGGCCTGGCCCACAGAGGAGAATGAAGGCATGAAGCATTGTACCTTCCATAAGGTACTGTGACAACTTATGAAGATACAGTTCAATGTCAATGTGAAATAAACATATTTCTTTGGTCAAAAAGGTAAGAAAAATATTTCTTAACTATCTTTTTAGAGAAAAGGGAAAAAAAAAGGCAAGGAAAGCACATGTTGAAATAATGGAATTTTCCAAAGGATATAAACTGATTTTGTCAGCATTTGTTAGATGCAGTTTGATATTCTTGAACAGAGTTGTAGATATTATGGAAGTTATAATAATTTACCTCATAAACCTAAAAAAGTCTTAAACCAAAAAAGATATTCCTAATTTAGTTCAATTTTCAAAAACATGTCATTTCAAAAACAGGAGTTTTTTTAAAGTGTTGAAATGAAATGTTTCAGCACTTACATAGATACTTGTTTTGTAAATATTAAAATGAAGATTGTTTTTCATTTTTTCCCCATGGAAACTATCTATCAATCCCTCTGAAACTCTTAATTGGTGAAGTTATTATTAATAAATAGAAAGTACTAGATGTGAATACCAGGGATCCTGGCTTTCTCCAATTAAAAAAAAAAAATCCCCAATCTTCTGATTAAAAAAGTAACCTAAAAATCCACATTTTCCTGTGATTTTAAATGAAACACTACTATACGTAGGTCTGCATATTAGTGATGTTTCATTTTAATCACAGGAAAATGTGGACTTGGGGTAACTTTTTTTTAGATCCAAAAATTGGGGGGATTGTTTTGTTTTTTTTCTTTAATATTGGAGAAAAACAGATTCCCTAATGATTACACCATTTTGCGGAGAAGTAGTATATTTCAAGGATTTGCAGGGCAGCTTGCTTTTGCAGGAAAAGTTGTTTTATTATACTAAATAGGTCTTTTCCTAGAGGAACTTCTTTATTTTACAAAAAGCACCAAGAATTTGTTCCATTTAGAAACATGAGGTCAAAAAACAACTTTGCTAGATGCTTGCAAAAGCTTCCCTCAAAAAGACGTTACATAACAAAACTAAAGATCTGTTTCTTCAAAGACTGATGGTTGCATGTAAGAGAAGTAGCAGGTAAAACTATGTGTAACAGCACCATCTGGTGGCTCCTGGCATTAAAGAAAACCAAAAAAACTAAAAAACCCTAAAAAACCTTCACATTTCTAGAATGTATTTTAATTTATTTAATTTGCATTCACCTTAAATGAATGTAATGCTCACAAACTGTCAGCATGAATAGAATATAATGAATTAATTATTTTAAACCAATTGGCAAATTATGGGCAGTATTCATTAACTTTATTACCACAGTACAATTTCAATCTATTCAAAAACTTATTTTAAGGGCGATACCTATATCTCTAGAGTCAATTACTATTTTTAATGATAGTGAGCTTTAAGTTTGCGTTTTATGCATTACAAGAAGTGGAATATCTAGAACTGTGCAACTTTAGTCATTTGGGCTAAGAATGTCCATGTTAGGTGTCTGCCTCAGGCTGATTTTTTGAAAATTTCAGCCAACTTGTTTAACCATTTCTAAAAGTGAGATTACAAAAAAAAAATGACGTTAAAAATTCTGGCCACCTTTTCTGTGAACCATTTTAATGACACTTGCAGAAAGACTGATATCTCCTGGAGGGAAAGGCAAAAAGGCTGTCTCAGAGGGGTGCTTTCTGCCAACTGTGCAAATCTACCACATTTTGTCTAGGTTATAAGCTTTTTTTTAATTAACAGTTCAACCATGCTCAGTAGAGGCATCTGCTTTTAGCAGATAATTTCTACAAATATTCTTTTCTCACTGAGCATGATCATCTTTCTCTCTCAGCACCTAGTGCTGAGCAGAAAGTATATGTACTATCTCCACAGAGTAACCTTAATTGAGCACTCAAGTGCACATGCATTATAATTGCAATGTATTATAATTCAGTCTTTAGTTAATGATCACATACCTAAAGTAAAACTGAATCAGGGGTATATTATGAAGGAGACAGTTGTGTATATGACCCTTGCAGAAGTTGAAAACTGTGTGTTGAATGATCAAGGAACAAAAGTGGCACTTAAGATTTCCATAGTTTAAGGATTCCCTAGAGAATTGGATTCTATCCCTGCCACAGAGTTTTTATAAGATGATATACATATCATTTAAACTAAACTTTCTCAAGTGCTCTTTGGTTGCAGGATCTTGGTTTGCAAGGTAGAAAAGCACTCACAGATGCAACTGAAGCTAATGTGCTGCAGCCATAAAAAGTGCTAGCTGTATATTGCTCTGTACTCTGAAAAAGTATGTTCTAGGCAACTCCGTTTTTGTCATTGAAAATTATGAATGAGTGTCTTTGTGATTCAGCTTTCTATTTGAAAAATACAATAGTATTGAGAATAATTTCGTACTGCATTTGAAGCACTCAGATATTCAATAATAAATGCCACAGAAAAGTCCATGGGTAAGTTAATAAATTTGTTCTATGGTAAGTCTTGAATACTGAAAAGTAAATGAGGCATGGTGCTAAACACTAAACAATACGGAGAACCTAAAATATTCACTCCTCCCCTTTAAATAAGTATGTAAATCTTTTTCACTGAATAAGACTGGGTCCTGTAGAAAACCTGTGTATGCTACCATGTAATTTAAAACTGTATCATTATGCAAATACACATAGGGGTGAATTAAAGTTGCGTGGGCCATCTTAATTCTGGACCTTATTAATTTTTAAAACCTTAACAATGTTCCTTAATAAACTACATGAAAAAAAAATCTATTACAGATCATACTTGATTTGTCTGCTATGGTTATTTCTAAGCAACCTACGTAATCTTTCAAGCAGAATAAATAAATTGCATTTAATTTACTGAACGCTAGGGATCCTGGTTTTCTCTGATTTAAAAAAAAATCCCCAACATGAGTTGAAAAAACTAAACCAAAATCCACATTTTTCTGCTCACATACATAACATTAATCACGTGCATAATGTTTGCAGGATTAGCCACACGGAAAATTCTCTGGAGATGAACAATAGAACTATATGTGTTTTTTTAAATAATTTGTTCAAAATTGCATAGAGCAATACAATTATTATAAATAATTAATTACAATTATTGTAAATAAATAATACAATAAGGAGTCCAAGTAACTAAGATAAATAGGTAAGTTTTTAGTACAGATGTAAAGATTAAGCCTTTGTCAAGAGTTGGGAATTACCAAGAAGAGATGTGTTGTTAAAGACCATAAGCATAAAATTTTATGTCAATAAAATGGGAAACTCTTCTCGTTCCTGGACTGTGACTGCACATCAGAATGCAAAGGAAGAAATAAGGTTCATATCAGCCATAAGTGATATAATACATTTAGTCTACGTATGAAGATGCTACTGATATGCCTACTTATGGCTTTAATTATACACATAAGGAACTAACTCTAATTTTTCAGACTGCCTTTATGTTAAGAATGCGTTAACTTTAAAGAATTGTACATTCTTTCAAGACACCAGATATGGAAATATATATTTAAAATTTTAGGAAAAAAACCCTTTTCATAACATAATATTCTTATAAATAAAAAGGTCATTATCATGAAGAAAAAGCAAATGTTTCCTTAGTTTTCATAAACGATTTGTTACTATATACATGCTTTTATATTTCTTATAACATAGCTATACTACCATTCTGAAATATAAAGTTTTAAAATGACATAATTTTCTGCTTAAATACTTTTAAAAAAAAACCATGAGTTAACATAATTATAGGTATGAAATATGCCACCTTAAAAAAATTAGTTTTGTAGTGAGTGAGTTTGCAGGGTCAGTATAAATACATACACACACACTTTATGCATATGTTTAGACAAAACTTAGTCCAATCTTTCTGTTCCCAGATAGAAATTGACCAGAAATTCTGACAGACCACATATGGGAGAGCCAAAGACACTCAAATAAAGTGTGGAAAACCTGAATTAAACGTCCCTGTCCAACCCAAGCAGAACAGTAACTGGTTCACCCACATCCTAAATGAGAGTCCCAACCATGGGTACATTCTGGAATAGGAAGGTCTCTTACCTCACAAAAGTTCTAAAGGTTGTCAATATATTCTGACATCACAAAATGAAATGGCAAACCCTTGGAACCATTTATCAACTGGAAATTTGAAGTACAGAGCAGTCTTGAGTTGCACGTCAAAAATGTGTGAACAAGGGAGCAAAAACTTGAACAAACTTAAATTAACAAATTGTACTGGCGTGTACTTGAAGGATGTGCATTTATGTCACAAATCTGAACACAACCTGTTATTCAAAAGTGAAGTATAGATCATATATGCAACAGACACAGTGAAGTTAGTACTAATTATAGAAAATTTTGCTTCTGTAGAAAAGAGGACTCTAACTGGTCAAACCAGTTTAGAGTAGGTTCAAATTGGGTGTTAATCACTTTTAATGACTGTAGAATTATATGTAGTACACTGTGCAGAATGGTATCAGAAAGATAAACTGATGACACCTAACCGTAACAAATAAATTCTCAGTACTTTCTAATGTCTCCCCATGGCATTCAAAACTGAAAGAGTTAGACAGATATTATCCTGGTGGGGAAAAAAAAAATCCTGGATTATAAAATTACTGTAAACAATACAAATTTCCCCCCCCCCCAGAGGGAAAAGTGTATTTAACTCATTAACCATTTTATCTACTCAGTATATATTCTATAATACAGAAGTTGAACAAAACAATGGCAGCAATGGTGACTACTGAAGTGTCAGTAAATCAGAAGTATAGAGCCCACACAGTTTGCAAAATCAAGAACACACATTATTCATCAATAACACATTATCACAAAATGCATATATAAGCGAGAAAAATCCATTTGATCATACCTATCCTTATGAAGAAATTAAGTAGTTCCATTAACATTCAGTAAGCTAGGAAATATTTTTTCCTTTCCCAGTCTACAGAATCTCTGAGGACCCTTAAGTCAATGATGTTCCCAATATGAAGTGTGTGCAAAGAAAATATATAAGAACCAGGTACATTTTTTTACCTGATGAGTGCAGTTCAAGTATTTATTATGAAGAGTGAGTAGTTTTCCTTGCTAACAATTTGTATCTTTAATACTATATTAAACATCCAACTGGTTATGAATGATTATCTCCAGTATAGGTTAAAACTTTAGCATCACTGACCTCCCATTTTAACAATGTATTCTGACTTGAGCCTTGAATGTACTGCAGTTGTTTAAACAAAGTAGTTACTGTGAAATGAACTATAATAATTGATTTTTTATGAAAAGCCTAGCTTTAGAAAATATGTTGAATTGTGTTTCTCCACATACTCTAACGTGCTTTCTGCCAAACTAAAAGTGTTAACTAATGCAGTCTGAGATTATTTACAGAGTTGTCTTGGTATGTAATAAAATATTTAACTTAGTAACTTTAACTTTATTTGCAATGCAGTGAACAGGAATCATCTATGGAATGCATGAAATGTTAAGATTTTCCTTTCTTTTAATAAATAAAATTGCACATTTAGTTTATAAAGAAAAAGTACAGGAGAAAAGAAATGCAATTAAAATGGTTTTAAATAATAGGGAAAGGAAGGCAAGTTGAGCCAGACTAATGTGGAGTTGAAGGTCCTCTGGGACCTACTTTTTAGCCTCAGTTGCATCAAAGTCCCTGGAAACCTTTGAATTGTATGCCAATTACACTTCAGACTTTGAAGAAATTAGTTATTATTTTATATTTTGCTTGCATTTTTCCTCCGGAGAGCAAGTGAACCAACCACCTGACAGAAAAACTTTCCTATAAGAAAAGCAAGTATCTAAAAGCAACTTTCAAGTTCTGGTAAGTATGTGATTAACCATGAATTTTCCCAGATACCACTGACCCTCCTCAGGATGGCCAGCCCCGAATTTTTAAGGGACACACTTAACTTTCTATTCAGTGGGTTGTCCCACGACTTGCTTACCCAGGTGATATACTTGAAGAGAGAGAATACCAAGCCAACTATTCTTTAGCAAGCGGATAACTAAGGAAGGAAACAAGGAATCACACCTTCAGGCCGCTGATTACTTTTTAATCAAACTTTTGTCTGCACGTTTCAGGCACTGGCCCATCTCTTCCAGCCCTGCCTCATAACCTGCTGGTGACTTTACCTCGAAGGTTTCTCATCATGTTCTGCTGTGGGTAAAATTATGAGGGGGGGTGGGGAATGGAAAAAGAGAGAGTAGATGCCAACAAGCCTGTCGCCTGTGGCAACCACAGGGCTGGCCTCACTGTGTGGCACCTGTGGTGGGAGCCAAGCTGTCCAGATGATCACCCCTGGTTAGAGGTGGGGGCACCTCTGAGAAACTTTTTTATTGGCTCCATCATCAAACTCACCAGACCCAGAGTGAGATAGTTGGAGGTGGCTGGGAGGGAACCAAGGCACCTCCTGGGACATGTCACCACTGTCCTCCCACCCCATCCCAGGCTGGTCCCTAGGGGGATGACTGTACCTGTGTCCACATCCTTCACCTGTTGCCTGGCCGCTGCCATCCAAGTAGCCCTCCTTCACCTCTGGCACCCCCAGGGCCTTCTTCTCCTGCTCCGGGGTGACCTCCATCCCACCGGGCACCACCACCTCCTCCTCCTCCAGGGCCTCCACGTAGAAGATGGTCCTGGGCGCCGGGTGCTGGGGCTGGCCCAGCCCATGCCCGCCGGGCTGCAGGCGGGTCAGAGTGCCATTGAGCGGGGTGCTGGGGCAGCAGGAGGACGACGAAGAGGAGGACGAGGACGACGAGGAGGAGGAAGGCTTCTTCCAGAAGGCGCCGCTGCCCCGCTCCTGGCCCTTCAGCAGGCGGCTCTGGCTGGGCCCCCAGTGCTCGAAGCCACCGTCCTGCTGCAGGCAGCCACCCCCCGCCGGCCCGCCGGGCGCCGACGGGTGGCTGAACAGTTTCCAGCGGAGGCGCAAGATGTGCTTCACGTCAAAGTCTTTCCTCCCCGAGCCGGACATGCTGCTGCTGCTGCCGCGGCCCCGCGAGGCGAGAGGCGGCGGGGGCTTGGCCCCAGCCCGGCCGGG
>NW_017729032.1:91345277-91352930 GCF_001723915.1 Gavialis gangeticus
CGGGAGGCCTCAGCTCTTCCCGCCGCCCCCTCCCCTCCCCTCCCCGGTCACTGACGCAGACCCGCCCCGGGCCCTGGGGGGCGCCTCGCTCGGCTTCCTACAAGGGTGGGGGGGCTGTCACTCAGGGTTCTTCGTCGTGTCGTGTCGTCACTGTTACTATCACCAGCAGCATTGTCATTGTCATCATTACTATCATCATTATCGTTATTATTACTATGGCCGGTATTATTGTCATCAGTTTCCACGTCAACATTGATATTACTACCATATTAGCGTTACTATTCTCCTTACGAATATTATTATCCATATGACTCATACTACTGCCCTTATACTTGCCATCATCAGTAGCACTACTAGTATTATTGCATGTATGGTTAACATGATGATTGTCTTCGTTATTAATACGATATGTATTAATAATAATAATATTGCCCAAATCGTTGTCATTATTATCAATAGTATCATGGATATTATTAGTAGTATCATTGACATTACTGTCATAATTATCATTCATGTTAATGATATCACCATTATCTTGTCCTTATGGTCAATAGCATTAATATGATTATTCATCTAATTATTATTCATATAATTATTGACATGATTATTGTCATCATTATTATTCACTATTATAATTATACTATTAATGATATTATATTATTAATGATATTACCATTACCCTTGTCATTATGACCAATAGCATTAATATTATTATTCATATTATTAACATGATTATTGTCATAATTATTATTCATGATATTAATGATATTACCATTATCCTTGTCATTATGATCAATATCATTATTAATATCATTAGTCATCCCATTATTGTCATGGTTATCAACATTATCATTCTTGTCGTTATTATCATTTTCCATGTTATTATGATGAATATCATTAATATTATTATTTATACCATTATTGACATGATTATTGTCATAATCATTATTCATATTATTAACATTACCATTATCCCTGTCATTATGATCATTATCATTAATATCATTATCAACATGATCATTGTCATTATTATTATTCATATTAGTAATAATATTACCATTACTGCTGTCATAATTACCAATATCATTATTAATATTATCAATATCAGTATTAACATTATTGTTATTGTCATCTTCGTTAATATTGTTCATATTATTAATTATGCTGTTTCCAATATCATTGTAATTATTGTCAATGTAATTGTTGATACTGTTAACATTATCATGATGCTAATGATGCTTTTGGTTCTGAGGCAGCTCCATGGCTCTAAAACCACAATGGGGAGGGCTGGGAAATGCATCAGGAGCAGTAAACAAAAAGAGCATGAATCATAAGCGTGTGTGAACTTAATAGACTATGTTCTGCCTGTGAGAAGGTTATAGGTTAACGACTTCTTTTGCAAGCTTCATTCATTAGCCTCTTGGCTTCCTGCTCCTGCCATAGTGGGAAACACCAGAGAGAAGGCCCCTGAGTGTCAAAGAAGAATAGCGCTCCACATCTGCTCCTCACCTTTTATGTCCGCCATCAATGCATTCAGACAGTGCTAAACCCAAGGGAGGTTCCATCAGAACAGAGAAATTCACCTTGGGGGCATCTACCCAACGGGGAGGAGTGTTGCAAAGGGCACTGTGCCACTGGGACATCATTATAGAAGGAAAGGTTTTGTGGTGAATAGCTAGGAAAGGGATACAGAGGCAAAACTGGATAGTGTGTCATCACCTTCTAGCTCATAAATCATCATATAAAATGCATGAAAGGCTGCAGGCAATAAAATGATACACAGCGTGCCTGCAAACCACTTGCCTTGCTGAAATTAGTTGTTTGGAGGAGGGAAGAGAGGGTTTCTCCTTTAAGAAAATAATCAAAAAGGTCATGATTTCCTCAGGATACTCTTCTACTATAACCAGCTTTAACTTCTGCTTTAGTGAGCCATCAAAAGTCTGTTGAATCAAACCCTCTGTGAGTGCAGGTGGAAGGGGTAAAGGCAAGCTTTCCCTAAGTCAACTAGAAATATTTTTGCTTCTTATTCTTGAAGAAGCCACAGCCTGATTAATCCCCCAGAGGGGCACAGGAGTCAAACATTTAGCAGAAGTTCTATTAATGTTCTTCTCACTCATCACTGAGCTAGTAAACCTGGTATAAGCCCAAATTAGAGTTTTCATTCTAGCTTAGACAAAGTTCTGTATTTCAACAGAGCAAGAAATTCAGAACATAAAGCCCTACTTTCAGAGGAAGAAAAATCACTACTGTGCATTTTAAATATTGATTTATGCCACAACAGCTGGACTGCAAAGTCCCTTGTGCCTCGATTTGGCTCTCAGTATTCAGTGATAAAAAAAAGACTAAAAGCCCTTTAAAGCAAACAGAAGAAAGATTATTTTTTTCCATGTACTGATCTGAGTGAATATGTCCTATTTGGGAGAACATTAGATAGGAGCAAAGTGTGCACCAGAAATAAGAGGAGGGGGGAAAAAAACTTTTTTACTTTAGAAACTTGAACTGCATATCATTTGTCAAGACATTTGTGAAGATTTTAATGATGAATACACATTCCAGAGGTATTAGTAACTTCTGATAATGTACTATACAGAAATATTTAGCTCTACAAAATAGCTTAAAATATCTGCACATACATATGTGTGCAAGCATGCACATATATCTATATGGTTATAGATTTGTATGTCTGTCCAGTTAATTTAAGCTTTTTTTTCCTATATATAAAATGGTAACTGAAGTTTGGAAAAAAAACATTCTAATGTGTAAGACTACATGTCACCAAATATGCTATAAAATTCAGAGAAGGCATTTGGAACCTGATAACTTCTATGAATAATATCTATTAGACTAACATCTATTTCATGGTTTGACGTGAAGAGTTGATGGGTTGTAAAGTATTACAATATCAACCCTACTGTAATCATTTTTCTAGACTGGCTACTGTAAGTACCATGATAAATGCCAATATGTAAACAAAACTAGCCGTATTGTAACTATGAGTTATTGGACTAAAGTTTTGAAATATAAATCAACAAAATGACTTAGACTTTTGAATGTAGCTAACACCATTCTAGCAACTTGTGAATAAAATTATATGACAAAACGGATATGCTGCCTTTGCAAACCATGTTCTGTCATTGTTTTCACATTCAGCAAGCATTATGTCCTTTGTAGTTCTATAATTTTTTGTCTTGTACTTGGGGCCTCTATTTATCAAAATTTTACTCATAGGATTGCACATTTTAATGGTTATTGAATCCTGTGTACATCATAACACAAGTATTTGCTATGAATCATAGGTATGGTACTTTTTGTTTTGGTTTTTAATAGGTTATTAGACAGCATGCATATCAGAATCTTTTTCAAATTTGAAAATGGATAAACACCTTTCTACCATGTTACTATGTTAATTAGATATGGTTATCTCCCAGGAATTTGTTACTTTGCACTACACTCATCAATGTAAAAATGATCCCTGTCAGTATGTAGTGAATAAGACCCACAACAAAGTAGCCCTTGTCACTATAGTATACAGGGAAAAGTTGATTTCCTGGCACAGAGCAGAAGAACAAAATAGTATGCTTTACTTATGTTTTGAAGTTTCTGTTGTTGGTGCTTCTGCTGCATAAAAAATGTTCCTATGACTAGTCCCACATACAAAGCAAAAGATATAATGGGTGCTGACAGAAATGATGTTTTGTCATGCAGTTGACCCCCAGAAAGCACTCTACAGTCAGACAGAAGTGCACAGCTGCAGAGCACTTTAAAAGTGCCCAATCGCACAACACATGAACCCTCATTACATGAGGATTTAGATGAAGGTGCTCCGAAGTGGAACACCTTCATTAACTGGTCAGTGCTCACTGGGAGCAGGGCTAGGCTGCTGCCCCTGGTGCTGTCTTCAGGATGGGAGAGAGGAAGGGAAGAGAGGGAGTTTGGTCTGGGGTTTGTCCAGCCTATGCTGGAGGGGGAAGCAGGTGAATTGGAGCCTCTCCCACCTCAGGAGGGGCTTTAATCCACCCATCCTTCTCCTCCAGTGCAGGCTGGGCAAACCCCAAACCAAACTTCCTTCCCTCTTTTCTTTCCCTCCCACCCTGACTATAGCACTAGAGCTGGGAGCATGGGGAGGGTGGGGGAGGTAGGGGAGTGAGATTGCAAACATGCAGGCTGGAGCTCAATCATCCAGCCCCTCAGACCCAATGGAGAACATCTGTTGGGTCAGGGGGATCTCTGTAATTCATAGCACTTCCTGTTAAGCACCGTGGGTTACAGTGGGGAGCTGCATGTCTGTCAGTGCCCTGTGTAGCATAGATCATTGCATGCCAGGATGAACAACAAACCACATTTAACTCTCCAAATGATTAAACTGTTGATTTCCTAGGTATACAGTAAGAGAATCAATGCATTAGAGGGATAAAATATACTAAAAATGATTATAATAAGAAGTTTTGAAAATGAAAAAAAGTGAGAAATGAAGATCTCCGTGCCTGATAGGGAAAAGGAAAGCATATTTATGCTTACTATGTTAGAAAAACATGACAAAAATCATGACACTTGAGAAGCTACTGAGGTCCTTGCAAGCTTGGGTTAGCTGTAAATCTTGTTTATGAAGTTTAGCATGCTTGCATTATGCTTTTCATTCATTAAAATCTATCCGCACTTGATCCATTTCTACTCAATGTGAGTGTTTATACATGTGCCCCAGGAGACAGGCGGAGGTGCTTTAATTAAAGCACCCAGAGCATTCAACAAGCTTTAGTTAAAGCGCCCACACTGCCACTTTTCAGTACAGGGACATGGATACACACGATGCTGGGGTCTGTGGTAGTTACCAGTCTCCAGCAGACTTGATTAATCAAGTCTGCTCCGACACACTGGAATTGCATGTAATTACGGATCACTGGAGCAGCTTCTCATGTAATGACAGCATGTCAGAGCAGCCTCAGTGCACCCTATAGGATCATTAGAAAGCTAGAGTGGAAGGAACCTCACAAGGTCTTTTAGTCCAGCCCCCAGCTCAAGGCAGGATCCTTGACTCAAGCATCCCAGCCAAGTGTCTGTCTAATCTGCTCTTGAAAACTTCCAAGGATAGGGATTCCACAATATCTCCAGGTAGTCTATTTCAAGGCATGAAGACCCTGATAGTCAGAAAGTTCATCCTAACATCCAACCTAAATTTTATCGGCTAAAACTTGAGTGCATTCCTCTTGGTCCTGTTCCCTGTAACCACAGAGAAAAGGCCAACACCATCCTTCCTATAATCACCCTTCAAGTATTTCAAGATTGTTATCAAATCCTCACTTCTTCAGACAAAAAAAACCCTTGTTCTTTTAGTTTTCCTCATAAGCAGTGATCCTGGTTTTCTCTGATTAAAACAATTCCCAATTTTCAGCTAAAACATACTAACCCCAAATCCACATTTTTCCATGCCTCCCTGGCCCCTAATCAGTTTTTTTTCTCTGTGCTGGACTCTCCAAACTGTCCGTGTCCTTCTTGAAATGTGGGCCCCAAATTGGACACAGTACTCTAGCAGTGTAAGGACCCAGTTGCGCACCTGGAGCCAAGCAGAAGAAGTTTCTTTCAGTTTCAGATCACAAATGCTGGGACAATGGGGTGCAGTGATGGGTGCTGGGCTCTGGGCCTGCTGGCACATCCAAGCTAGCCCAGCCAACTGCCACCTGTGCTGCTGGGCCCAGCTGTCACAGAGCTGCAGCCAGCTGGGAAAGGCCCTGCCCCCATGACCTGGCTGGGGCCATCCCCACCAGGTCACAGCTCCATGACAGCCCCACCCAGTCTGAATGTGGGGAGCAGAGAGCAATCTGGCCATGCAGCTCCCATGACTGCAGCTTAAGCTGAAACCCAGGCTGGCCCCTCAGCAGTGCCTGTGGGCCAGCCCAGTTCAGCCCCACAGCCCCAGCCCCACCCATGGGTGAGGCAGACAGATGATGAGGCCTGCCGACTGGCCACACCCCTACTGGAATGGGGAAGGAGGGAATGCCTGACAGGGGCTGCTCTGTTCCAGCCAGGTAGACCCTGGCTACAGTCCCCCAGTGGAAGGGGGAGGGAGAAAACTCTCTCCCTGCTCCCTTTGCCTCAGGGGGCCATGCCAGGCCTTTGTCTACAAGGCAGAAGGGTGGGGCCAGGCCTGCTGGGTGAAGCAGACAGCACATCCCAGCCCAGGTCTGCAGAGCATTCTGGGATGCTGGGGGATTCAGCATTTTAACCCATAAAGGGGTCTGGGACGTAAGTTGCATAAACCGGTTTGACCCAAATCAGTTAAGTCCGATACTACATTCAGCAAGGTTTATCTTAAACCATTTTTGGCCATTTTGAAACCAGTTTACGTGCACTGAACTTCTGTTCTGTTAGAGGTTTAAACCAGTTTCTGATGACTGAAACTGGTTTATGTGTAATTTCTGTCCCTCGCCATAATGATTTGCATCTACTGAGTCTGTAGGTACTAAATACATGGATCATTGTAGACAGAATGTAGAAAGGAATGGGTGATGTTTCCTAGCAAACTGAAGATAGAAGATATTCATTTGCTACTCATATTTCTTAGTTGTCTTGTTTGGAATCTAGCAGAACTCAAAAGCTTCACATTAATATAATCAAAAGGAGAGAAATACCTTTGATGGAAATCAAGTGTAAAAAGGAGATCTTGGAATATATTCAAATAATTGTCATAGATGCCTAACCAGGGTTTAGACACATTTTAAACACATTTTAGACTCTTAAGCAGAAAAGTGAACCAAATCAACCTGACTCCCACAGCTGCAAAACACCTGAAATACCAAATTTCATTAGGCACTTCCATTATGACCTGAAACAGCCTCAGGGTATACAGTTAGACTTGAGCATCCAGACACTTATCTCCTGCTTATGCTCTGTTCCAATCCAGATCAGACATGGGAAGTGCCTGAAATACTTCATCTGTTTGTAACCATGAAGTATGCCTAACTTACACTAAGAGTACAGAGTACAGGGGCTACTCTGTACACTGAAAACATGCTCACCTCATCAGAAACAGAGCCAGAAGTGGTGGCCATCTTTTTGTATAATAGCATAAGCATTAAAGATCTCAACCAGAAACTGGGAGACCTGGATTTCTAGACCATCCCAAGTGTGAGAAAATTCAAACCCATATGTTCTACCTCCTTAAAAAGGATACCAAGTACCACGAAAGCCAGACAGAAGACAACTTTGTAGCCTTGTGATAAAGACATTCCTCCCCCCCTCCCCTGGACTGTTTAGTGTTTTACATTAAAGAGCTATTGGTTTGAAGAAAATACCCTGAAAGCCAGAGCCCAGTTTCTCCCTCCCAGGGGACTACTTTCTTCATTAGACCATAGGGCCAAGTTCCCTCTTGCTTGCTTTCCTTTTGGCCCCATGACTCTTGCACCATTAGCTTCCCTGTGGCCACTTCAACAGGGAAGATAATGGGTGCTCCCTTCACAACTGTTATAATAATGTTACTATCTATAGTCAATTAGGGGCCTCTGAGCTCCTTGGAATTGATGAAGGCATCTTGTAATACAGTGCCGATCCTGGGCTCTATTAGGCATAGTCCCTGTAGCTGGGGAGTGCTATTGCCACCGTGCCCACAGCCTCAGGAAAATCCTGGTCCAATACCAAAAGTGTTAAACTGGATGTGCA
>NW_017729032.1:91357930-91360434 GCF_001723915.1 Gavialis gangeticus
CAAGTAAGGGATTTGATGATGGTGCAAGCTTCAATTGCTGTACCACTTCAAGAGATTTAAAACAACTTTAGAGGTGCACAGATACATCGGTCCCTATTGTATCGGCAGTGATAAAAGGAAAATTGACGTTATCGACAGTCAGCTTTTTTTGGATGTGCAATGATCAAGTGCAGGAGGAGCTGGCTCCCATAAGACCCCGGAAGCTCCGGTTCTCTTTAAAAGGGAGTAACCAGGATTACCTTTTTCCCCAGAGAGGGGAGAGCAAGGCAGTATAGGTACCTCGCCACTTGTGCAGAGGCACAAACAGGGAGTGAAGATTGCAAGAAGGATCCTGCTGAGAAAAGAGAGAACAATAGATTGACCTGGGAGCAGTCATCCAGGCAAGATCCTGATGTATGCAGGGTTTGTCCCAGCTCCAGAGAAAGAAGAGTTGTGCCCAGGAGGGTGAGAAAAACCCATGCCTGCCCAGAAGGTGAGCAGATCTTGAGAGCTAAAGTAAATTTAAAAGGACAAGACCCAAAATGAGAAACAGAAGTTAATTAATGATAAGGGTGGACCGTATCAATTAAGACTATAGATTAATTGAGGTTCAACGTGATAAAATCAATAACAAAGAAAGGACAAATTGATAATTTGAGTTGTGTCAAATTAATCAAGGAGGAATTAATTGCAAAGAGAGCACCTACTGATAATTGAATTCTGTCAAGGTAATTTAGGGATAAATTGATCAGTGACTGTGTGTGACCTGGTCAGTTCAGAGGCCAAAATAGGTCAAGCCTAGGGAGTGAAAACCTGGCTGAAATGGAACCTTGTCACCATCAAACTCCTGAGGAGGCAAAAAAGTAGGGTGGGCCAGGGCCCCAGCTTCACCAGCCAGGGCAACCCATGAAAGTGGCAAGAAGTGACAGACCTGTAGGCAGATTCAACCTGAGTAAGAACCAAAACAAGGGATACCAGACAAGATGATCAGGCTTACAATCTGCCAACTAAGATCTAAATGAGTGTGTGACAGACTGGAGTGAAGGAGAGGAGGGGCCCTATGAATACACCTCAAATTTCGACTGTCTGATCCATGGCAGAAGACACCTGCCTCCCCTTTCTTTATTAGTGACATCTTAGCATGGCTGGGAAAAAGAAATAGCGGAGAAGTGACAAGATAGTTAGAACCAGTTGGGGAGAACACCATTCTCAGTAAACGATCAAGTTGGTGAACATTGTGAGAAGAGGGACTGCTTACACATCTAATATACAACCCTGAGTTTGGCTTTCAAGCTCTGAAGAGAGCTAGTTTCTCTTGGCCCTATTATTTCTGATTTGCTCACTTGTCAGGGTAGGCAAATCACCTTTCTGGATTCCTAAAGCTTTCCTTTGACTCTACAGAGAACCTGGGTGCTTTACCCTATCTATCCAAACACAGTCATTGGGCAATATTCTTATTTATTAAGTGGTGGAATGTCTTAAATGGAGCTCTTAAATGGAGCTGAAAAGCTGATGTGGATCTGTCTCATTGTCATGAGTAGGATAGGGCAGGTACTAGAGCAAATGGCCTTAAAACAAATCTCTGCCACATACACAGGATCATGTGCCTCATTCAAATGATATGATGAAGAATGCTGACTTTACTAGCTTATAGTCTAATAGCTTTACTAGTGGTTGATCTTTTATTCAACAGCAAGAGCTTAAGGCTATTAAGAAAGCCAAATGGATGACATATAGAGAAGCATGATACAAGAGAGAACAGAGAAAAAACTGGTAGGTATGGACACCTGAGAGAACACATTTCTAAGTAAAGCCAGCACAGTCAATTGAAAAGAAATAGAAATTATATTATAGCTTTTCTTCTAACTTTTTGTTTGTGCTTAACATCATTTCCATAGAAAATGTACTAAAGGTAGACATACTCTACTTTTAATACATATATAGTCAAGTTACTGAAAACTGCTGAGAGGGAAAAAGGTTATTTTTAGTAATGGTAAGTAAAACATTAAACAGAAGCTAACAAATTACTCTTGTAAATATTTTATGTTTAATAAGTAAATGTAATTAAATTCAGCTTCTGGTATATGCAGGTTTCTGCCAGCATAGATATTGGTATAAATGCAGTGAGAGAAAGTGGCCACAAGCCATCCTAGCTATCAAGTAACTTGCAAGGAAACAATTAAATCTTATGAAATTCAATAAGGACAAGTGCAAAGTCCTGCACTTAGGATGGAACAATCCCATGCACCAGTACAGGCTGGGGACCAACTAGCTAGGCAGCAGCTCTGCAGAAAAGGACCTGGGGGTTAAAATGAACAATAAGCTCAATATGAGTTAATGGTGTGCCATTTTTGCTAAGAAGGCTAATGGCATACGGGTTGCATTAATAGGAGCATCGCCAGCAGATCGAGGGAAATGATTATTCCCCTCAATTCTGCACTGGTGAAGCCACATCTGGAGCCTTGTGTCCAGTTTTGGGCCCCATACTACAGAAAGGATGTGGACAAGTTGGAGAGTCCAGCAGA
>NW_017729032.1:91361247-91366336 GCF_001723915.1 Gavialis gangeticus
AAAGAATAAAAATTAAACAGGAAACAAACATTAAGTAATGGTTTGTTCAGCTGGAAACTTCGTCTGAATGCCTTTTTCTGGAAAGTTTTCAACTCAGATTGCTCCTTTGAGATTACTTTTTTTTTTCTGGCAGTTGCGCTTGGTAAATTAAAACCACAGTATATTTCTGCCTGAAATTAGCTGTGGGCTCTATCTCAAACATATCATGAGGCTTGGATGTACAAAGAACTTACTGCAGGCGAAAGGCAGTAGGCTTTATTGTGAATCTGTTGTTCCATGGTACCTGACCATGTACATACCCTTGCTGGCAGTGGCAGTTACCATGGCAGTTTAGCCTGCAGTGAAATAAGGCTCTGTTCAAGCTGTCTCAGGTAACTACACAAATTAAATATCACATTAAAACTGACAGTAATATATTAAAACTAATATTGTTGACAGTACTTTCTCACCTCATTGATAGCATGGAAGTTTTAGTGACCTCAAAGAGGAAAGCCCACCTGTTTCAGGGCCTGGCTAGATTCAAGTATCTTCTTGGGTCATGTTTTTGTGGGTAATCATGAGGGATCCTGGTTTTCTCTGATAATCCCCCCCCCCAATATTCAGATTTAACAAAGTAAACCAAAATATATAGATCTCTCTCTCTGTATATAGATATAGATATAGATATAGATATAGATAAATAGACATCTATCTGTATCTGTATACAGATATTTATTAGGGCTGTGCAAAATAACATCATTCTAATTCAACTTCCATTTCAACGACTTGACAGAACAGAGTTTTGTTTCGAGTTTCATTTAGTTTCAAAAGCACTGTTCTGTTTCATTTTGTTGAAACTGTTTTGCTGTTTTGACGCTGTTTCAACGCTGTTTCAATGTTTTGCCCGTAGGATATTATGGGGAAACATAAAATGCAGCAGTCAGGTAGATTGAGGGATCTCCCGCACCCCCAGGTACCCAAGTCTTCCCAGGGGTGTGAGCCCCTGATCTGTCTGCCAGATGAGGGAAGCTGGATGCTGCCGCCTGGGACCAGCGCCAGGAAGATGGCTGCTGCTTCTGGTTCCAGGTGGCAGCGCCCACCTCCTGTCATCTAGCAGGCAGACTGGGGGCTCGCCAACACCCCCGCGAGGGCTGCAGGGACTGTTCCAGAGTCCTCCTAGGGATACAGGCCCCCGATCTGCCTGCCAGATGACAGACGGGTGCAAGCCCGCACCCAGCCTGAGCTGATCTGCCCTGCCCCCTACTGGAGCCGGCTCCAGGTGGGGACCCAGGGCAGAGCAGCTGGTGCAGGGACACTCTTCTACCCCAGGATCAGGGCGGCAGGTCCCTACACGAGCTGATCAGCCCTGTCCTCTAAGGGGAGCCACTCCAGGTGGGGGCCCAGGGCAGATCAGGTGGTGTGGGGGATGCTCCCCCACCCTGGGATTGGGGTGGTGGGTCCTTTCCCAAGTTGATCTGCCCCAGCCCTGCTGGCACCAAGTGACAGCACCCAGCTCCTGTCATCCAGCAGGGAGATTGGGGGCCTGCTGGCACCCCCAGGAGGGCTGAGGGGGCTGTGCCAGAGTCCTCCCAGGGGTGCGGGCCCCTGATCTTCCTGCAAGGCAGCACTGATCTTCCCGGTGCTGGGTGTGGGCTGCACCCAGCACCGGTCTGTCATCTGGCAGGCAGATCAGGGGCCTGCACACCTAGGAGGACTCCGACACAGTCCCCACAACCCTCCCAGGGGTGCGGGAAGCCTCTGATCTGCCTGCCGGATGATAGGAGGTGGGTGCTGCTGGCTGGGACTGGCACTGAAGCCAGTAAGCCTGTCTTTGAAAGTCAAAACATTTTGAAACTCTCTAACGTTTTGAGTTCCCTTGTTTTGTTTCAAAGCTGTTTTGAAGACTTTTGTTTCATTTTGATTTTGCTCTTTCAAGCTCAAAACACATTGAAACAGCTCCAAAATGAAACTCTGGGTGAAATTTCTCACAGCTCTAATATCTATATCTATCTATCTATCTATCTATCTATATGTATATATATTAGCACTTACCTAGCTATATAATATCAAATTCTGGAATTTACACAGGGTTTGGATTCTATTTCCACCTGTAGTGGAATACAATCATCTTGTGCACATATCTGCCATAAATGAAAAGAACCCTCTGACTTTTAGCTAAATACCCTAGTGTTTAGGGTACGTGCCTAGCAAGAGGGAGGCCTGAATGTTGGGCCACACTCACCTTTGAGAGGGTTTGAACCAAGGCATCTATTTTTTAGCCAAGAGTTCTCAGGCTTCTGGCACAGATTATGTTTGTGGAACAATTAGGGTGTTAATCACACCAGAAACAGCAACTGACCACACATCCACAGAATGTATGGTGCCATAAAATCACTAACCAGCCACAAAGATATTACTTGAACAATATGCAATATCTTTGTGACTGGTTTGTATGGTGCTATAACTTGAATGTGTAGCATAACATACAGGGACCTCCCCATGGCTTGAGTCCAGAACAGTCCCAATCAGCTGATCATCAGCTTGCAGAGACACCCTGGGACTTGAATCCCAGGTGATGATTAGCTGATCAAGAGAGCCCCAGGGCTTGAATCCCTTGACTGGTTCCTGCCAGCTGACTACAGACTGGGATTGCCCCAGGACTCAACTGATAATTGGTCAACTCCAGGGACCACAGTGGGGCTCAAATAGACCCATGGATCCCCAGTGCCATCTTACGATCATCTGATTATCAGGCACCCAACCTTTCAGTGCAGGGAGATTCTGGGATTATGACCCCGTACTCCCCCTGCACCAACAGTATGGTGTGATTAGCAGGGATCCTGGTTTTCTCTGAAAAAAAAAAAAATCCCTAACTTTTGGATTAAAAAAGTAAGCCAAAATCCACATTTTCCTGTGATTAAAATGAAACACCACTATCTACATCAAGGGTCTGCAACCCCAAGCACACATGACAAGCATGGCATGAGAGGCAATTTCGCTCAGCACACCATGGCCAGCCACAGCTCTGGGTAGCTGCTGCCAGTGATGGAGCCTGAGTGGGGGAGAGACTGGAGCTGTGCTGCCTCAGGCCCCTCCCTCACTGCTGCTCCAATGTGTGGGTGCAAGCGTTGGTATGGAGCTGATGCCAGAGCCCAGCACAGCTATTTGGAGCCTCCCAGCTGCAGCTGGCCCCAGCTCTGGGTAGCTGCTGCTAGCCGAGAGCCTGGGCTGCTCCCAGCAGAGCAGGCAGCTGGGATGCTGCAAGCCCTGCTGGGAGCAGCCTGGGCTCCAGCAGCTACCCAGAGCCTAGGCTGGGGGTCAGGGGCTTTGGGTGGAGGGCAAGGGACACAAGCAGAGCATCCTGCCATGTACCCCTTGCCTTCATTTTGTTTTTCTGGCATGCCAGCACTCCGGCACCTTCCAAGGCAGGCACCGTGGTGTTTTTTGGCACTCTGGCCAAAAAACGTTGCCTACCCCTGATCTATATATTAGTGGTGTTTCATTTTTATCACAGAAAAATGTGGATTTTGGCTTACTTTTTTTAACCAAAAATTGGGGAGGTTTTTTTTAATCGGAGAAAACCAAGATCCTTGGTGATTGGGGTCTGGTTCTCAATTCTATAATCATGCCTCCTGCAGTGCATATGTGGCATGGCAGGAGGCATGATCATTGGGATCAGGAATCAGATTCACTTGGACCCTTATGTGACTGTTTGTCAGGGGCATAAGAATCAGGCTATGGATTAATAAATGCTCAGAGCTCTTTCCAGCCCCCTTGGATCTGGTCCACTTCACCTTGCATTTACTAGTCACTAAATAAACAGTGGGATGATTTCTACACCACTGTGGATAACCTAGAATACAGGGTCCCTATCATTCCAAAGTAGTATCCATCTCACTGAGATGTCCTCTCTCTGGCCTTCTTTCCCCATCCTGGTCTCACATATGTTCCCCTCCTGGCTTTCTTCACCAGAAGAGCTATATCAATCGCTGTGTACTGCCCAGCCTGTGGCCCAGTAGTTAGAGCACTGAGATTCAACTGAACATAAAGTATTCAGTGGAGATTCAAACTGAAACTCCCTTTGAGTGAAAGATACCTAAAATTCAGGTCTCTTGCTCCCTGGGCATGTGCCACAATAATTGAATTACTGGGCCAGAAGGTAGTAAATACTGCTTCTCTAACTCTATCCACTGCTCTTCCTTTTGCTGCAACTAAAATTTCAGGATTTACACAGAGTATTATATATATGCATTGTTCCCTCAAGTAACTGCACAGCCTACTGAACATGTTCAGAAAATGCAGGGTAAGCATAGCTATGTGGAATCCAGGATTGTCAACTCAAGGAATTTTTTTTTAACTGACAAGCCACACTTTTTTTTAATGAAACATGTATTTACTGACATACGTTTAACATAATGTGGATGTAAACTTTCTGCCAGGCCTTACACAAAAGCCAGGTTCAAATGTAGGGGTTAAACACCAACATAGTAAAAAAGTTTGGTTGTCAGTAAACAGTTCAGGGGAGGGTAACTAGCACAGTGCAAATGCTTGACTTTAGGAAAGCCAACTTTGATGTGCTCAGGGCAGTAGTCAGGGAGGCACTTGGAGCCCAGGGTGTAGCTAGTATGAGGGTCCAGGAAAGGTGATCCTTCCTCAAGGAGGCTATCCTTGGGGCACAGCAAGACACAATTCCACTGTGCAGGAAGGCAGGAAAAGGGTCTGAGAAAACTTCATGGATGAGCACGGATATCCAGGCTGGCCTGAGGGCAAACAAAAAAGCATACTGGTGGTGGAAGTAGGGGGCAGGGACAAAGGAGGAGTACACCTCCCTGACCTGAGCTTGTAGAAATTTGGTAAGGGAGGCTAAAGGAGCACTGGAGCTTAGATTAGCTTCTGGGATTAAGGATAACAAAAAGTCCTTCTTCAAGTATATAGGTAGCAAGAAGAAGTCTCGGGGTAACATTGGACCCCTACGGGGTAGGGTAGGGCAGGGCAGGGCAGGGCAGTTAGTGATGGATGCGTGAGAGAAGGCACAACTCTTTAACAAGTTCTTTGCTTCTGTGTTCCTCCCTGCTGACAATGGGGTGCTCTTGGGTGATAGCGTAGAGAG
>NW_017729032.1:91366347-91373996 GCF_001723915.1 Gavialis gangeticus
ACTAGATGATCTGTCTAGGTCCCTTCCAACTCATTGATTATATGATTCTATGATTCACAGATTATCAGTAAAAAAAAATAATGTCTTGTATTGGCAACCCTGCTTGAGTTCAGGAACAGACATACCCTGATACCCTGAATGCACACCTAACTGTGTTGCACCCCAGCCCAGCTGCCACCTCCAGCCCCTCTAGCCCCAATCCTCATCCTGCCATGGACCCCAAAAAAGAATTGTTGTCTACCTACCTGTGACCCAACAGTGTTACAGGTAGTTGATGGGATGTGGTAGCAGCAGCATCACCACATGGCTGGTGGGGAATAATAATTCAAAGCCCTAAGATAATGCTTTCTGCAGGGTGTGTCTGAGTGCAGGTGGCACTGCTCTGTTCTGCTGTGCTCTGCTCTGTCTTTCCCTCAACGATTTGCCTCCAGCTTCTTTCCAAAGAAGGATCTTCAATCAAGCTTCAAGTTTAGGTATATTTTCCTTTTTTTTTTAAGAGACAGCTCATCTTATTATGAATTTTATGAATAGGCAGTTTGCCCATGTTTTTTATGAACTATCTATAAATTTCTAGATAGCTGGCAATGCTAGTGGAATCTAAACTGTATGTAAATATAAAAAAATCAGTGTTACTTAGCTATGTAAGTATTACTTGGATGCATGAAGATATCTCACTAAGTTTTATTAGTTTTAAATTCTTGTTCTTTAAAGTCATTATCTTTATATTAGATTGCATAGATAAGAGGTATGTACCTAGGGAGCCATCTGATGACCTGACCTGTTGTCTTGGCAAGTCTGCTGCTTGCCCAGAGCCTGGATCTGAGATATCATGGAAGGATTACTGAGACTCATCTGGCCCTCTGACTACTATCCCGTGCCTCTCATCCATGTGGGTACTATTGATATTGCCAGAAATGACCATGACCAGATCAAACATGACTAGAGGGTTCTAAGTGCAAGGGTGAATGGGCCTGGGACTCAGATCATCTTCTCTTTGATCCTTCTGGTCAAGGGAAAGGGCCCAGGCAGGAACAGGTACGTCCTGAAAATCAATACCTGGCTGTACAGGTAGTATCACCAGCAGGTATTTGGCTTCTTCAACCATGAGATGTTGTTCCAAGAAGAAGGATTTCTAGAAAGCAATGAGATCCACCTGACAAAGAGAGGGAAGAGCATCTTCACAGACACGCTTGCTAACCTAGTGAGGAAGGCTTGAAACTAGGTTCACTGTGGGGTGAAAACCATAGCACTGAGGTAAGTGGGAAAGTGGAAGACCTGGAGGAAGAAACAGGGGATCTGTTCTCATACTTCCTGAGAAATCAGGGCAATCAGTTAGTTACCTCACGTTCCTGTACATGAATTCACGGAGCCTGGGAAACAATCAGAAAGAGCTGGAAGTCCTTGTACAGTCACAGAACTATGACATGATTGGAATAACAAAGACTTAGTGGGATAGCTCGCATGACTGAAGCAGTCATGGATAGGTACAAACTGTTCAGGAAGGACAGGCAAGGAAGAAGAGGAGGAGATGCACTTTATGTTAAAAAACCATATGATTGCTCAGAGCTCCAGTATGAAATTGGAGATAGGCCGGTTGAAAGTCTCTGGGTTAAGGTTAGAGGGGTGATGTTGTGGTGGTTGTCTTCTATAGACCACCAGACCACAAGGATATGGTGGATGAGGCTTTCTTCAAACATTTCCCAATCACAAGCCCTGCTTCTCATGGGCTGGTTCAAGCATCCTGACATCTGCTAGCAGGACAATACAGCAGTACACAGGCAATCCAGGAATTTTGGACAGTGTTGGAAACAACTTCTTGGTGCAAGTGCTGGAGCGGCCAACTATGGGCCGTGGTCTTCTTGACCTGCTGCTCACAAACAGAGAAGAATTGGTGGGGAATGTAGTAGTGGATGGCAACTTGGGCAGCAGTGACCATGAGATGGTGCAGTCCAGGATGGAGAGCAGCAGAGTAAGAACCCTTGACATCAGAAAAGCAGACTATAACTCACTTAGGGAATTCATGGGCAGGATGCCCTGGGGAGACAGTCTGAGGGGGAGAGGAGTCCAGGAGACCTGGCTGTATTTTAAAGAAGCCTTACTAAGAGTTCAAGAACAAACCATCCCAGTGCACAGGAAGACTAGCAAGTATGGCAGAAGACCAGCTTGGCTTAGCAGGGAGCTCTTCAGTAAACTAAGTCACAAAAAGGAAGCTTACAAGAAGTGGAAGGTTGGAGAAATAAATAGGGAGAAGCATAAGCGCATTGCTCGGTCACACAGGGATGAAGTTGGGAAGGCAAAGTGCAATTGGAGTTGCAGCTAGCAAGGGATGTGAAGGGAAAAAAGAAGGGTTTCTAGAAGTATGTTGGTGGTAAGAGGAGGATCATGGAAACTGTGGGTCCCTTACTAAATGTGGGATGCAACCTTGTAACAGAGGATACAGAAAAGGCTGAAGTGTTCAATGCTTCTTAGCCTCAGTTTTCACAGGCAAGGTCAGGTCCCAGACTACTGCACCAGGCAGCACAGTTTGGGAAGAAGGTGAACAGCCAACAGTGGTTAAAGAAGAGGTTAGAGATTATTTAGAAAAGCTGGATATATACAAGTCCATGGGGCCAGACAGAGTGCAAACAAGAGTGCTGAGGGAGTTGGCTAATGAGATTTCAGAGCCATCATCTTTGAAAATTCATGGGGATCAGGTGAGGTCCCAGATGATTGAAAAAGGGCAAATATAGTACCCATATTTAAGAAAGGGAAAAATGAGGATCCAGGGAACTACAGACCAGTCAGCCTCATCTCAGTCCCTGGAAAAATCATGAGCAGATCCTCAAGGAATCCATTTCTAAGCACTTGGAGAAAAAGAAGGTGATTAGGAACAGTCAGCATGGACTCATGAAGGGCAAGTCATGCCTGACCAACACGATTGCCTTCTATGCCAAGGTGACTGGCTCTGTGGATGTGAGGAGATGAGTGGATGAGATATACTTCGATTTTAGCAAGGCTTTCGATATGGTGTCCCATAACATTCTTGCAGGCAAGCTAAGGAAGTGCAGGTTGGATGAATGGACTGTAAGCTGGTTAGAAAATTGGCCAGAGCACTGGGCTCAGAGGGTAGCAATCAATGGCTCGATGTCTAGTTGGAAGCTGGTGTCAAGTGGGGTGCCCCAAGGGTCAGTCCTGGGGCCAGTTTTCTTCAATGTCTTCATCAATGACCTGGAAGATGGCATGGAGTGCACCCTCCGTAAGTCTGTAGGTGACACCAAGCTGTGAGGAGTAGTACATACACTGGAGGGTAGGGCTAGGATTCAGAGTAACTCAGACAAATTGGAGGATTGGTCCAAAAGAAGTCTCAAGAACAGGGATCCTGGTTTTCTTTGATAAAAAAAAATCCCCAGTTTTTGGGTAAAAAAAAATAACCCAGAATCCTTTTTCCATGGCGTTTCATTTTGATCATGGAAAAATGTGGATTTTGTATTACTTTTTTAAACCTAAAAATCAGGATTTTTTTATCAGAGAAAACCAAAGAAACCAGAATCCCTGCTATGAGGTTCAACAAGGACAAATGAAAACTCCTGCACTGAGGATGGAACTTTCCCATACACCAGTACAGGCTGGGGGCTGACTGGCTGGGCAGCAGCTCTGCAAAAAAGGACCTGGGGGTTACAGTGGACAATAAACTAAATATGAGCCAACAGTGCACCCTTGTTATAAAGAAGGCTAGCAGCATACTAGGCTACATTGGTAGGAGTGTTGCCAGTAGATCGAGGGAAGTGATTATTCCCCTGTATTCAGCACAGGTGAGGCCACATCTGGGGTACTGTGTTCAGTTTTGGGGCCCCAACTACAGAAAGGATGTGGACAAATTGGAGAGGGTCCAGCAGAGGGCAACAAAAACGGTGAGGGGGCTGTGGGACATGACATAAGGAAAGACTGAGGGAACTGGGCTTAGGGGGCATTTATACACATTTTCTTTGTTGGATGTGCAGGAGATGCCGCATATGATGTGCTGCACATGAGCTGATGCGCACCACACTGTGTGCAGTTGTATATGCAGTGAAATGCATGTGAAAGAAATGGCGGTGGTGCACTTTTGAACTAAAATACATTTGAGGTGTTTTAGTTCAAAAGTGCACCACCGCCATTTTCTGTGCAGTGACGTGCATTTTGCTGCTTATGTAACTGCACACGCCACAGCGCTAGGCCCTTTTCAAAGTACTTGGTGCTGCAGCACATACTTGTGTAAAAATGCCCATTTAGTTTAGAGAAGAGGAGACTAAGAGGGAATTTAATAGCAGCCTTCATCTACCTGAAGGGGGGTTCAAAAGAGGATGAAGCGAGACTCTTCTCAGTGGTTTCAGATAACAAAACAAGGAGCAATGGTCTCAAGTTGCAGAAAGGGAAATTTAAGTTAGATATTAGGAAGAATTGTCTTCCTACGAGGGCAGTAAAACACTGGAACAAGTTATGTAGAGAGACTGTGGAACCTCCATACTTGGAGATTTTTAAGACCTAGACAAAGCTTTGGCTGTATTGATCTAGTTGGGGATTATCCAGGTTTGAGCAGGGTTTTGGACTAGATGACCTCCTGAGGTCCCTTCCAACCCTAATTTTCTATGAGTCTATGATTCTATGATTTATACACCAATCTTGTAGCTATTAAGCTACTGAGAGGGTGGAGGAAGAGGAGAATAGCCAACCCCTGCACAAGGGTTGGTCACCTTGCCTCCCACAGAATCCCACAATGGATGCCAGTTCAACCTGGCTAAGGTGAAAGAAGTGCCAGACCATCCCTTACTGAGGAATTTCCCCTTAGATTAACAATCGGTTGCTCACAGTATATTTACACCTTGTTTTTAAAGACTTCTATCAAATATTCTATATAAGCCATGAGTCACCATAAGTAAAACCATTTTTTCTTTAAAACAAAGCATAAATGAGCCAGTATAGTGTACTCTAAGGAAGTATTTTAGTCTGGGTAAACACTTTTAAGATAATAAAGGTGTTGGTAACTTCATTTGAAACTTTAAAAGCCTGAGACAAATTGACAGAAAGCAGGTCTCTTAGAGGGTTCTTTATAGTTAATTTAAGGCAAATATGTATTTCTTTTGTTTTTCTCCCATTAATAGGGTTTGTTAAGAAAGTGGTATTTTTGTGAACCGTGCATTCCAGAATGGGTAAGTGTAATTCTTGAGTTATTGTGTAAGGTTTGTAAATATTCTGATTATACATACTTCTACCTGAACTGATGGTGAGGAATTTTATATAAAATGAAACAAAATAAGATATTTAAATCAATAATTTTAAAGTATACACCTATCTGTTTTACATTTAACTCCCTTGAAAAAAATATTTAGCTTATGACTGACCCTCTTTGCAAAATATTTGTTGACATAATGTATGAAAAACTCCACAAAAGAACCAACAACCAAACTACCCGCTAAATCACAGAGTATTCTCAGCTGCTTTATTTTGAAGGTCAGTTAAATGCATATTAGTTTACAACTCCTCTGTATTAGGTAAATTAAAATTAGAGAGCTTGTAATAACAAGTCTCCTATCTTTAAAATTAATTATTTGCATTGTACTATTTTTGCAGTTTTATGAAGAGCAAATTTTAGGGATGCAGCACTTTATTGTCACCCCATACTCTCCTAAATGAGCATTTTTCCTTCTGTAGTTTACAGCTATACAAAAACATGTGGAAGTAATAACTAATTTCTAATCACCTGCTAGAAGAACACTGACTTTTATTTTCCATATAATTTTAAAGTATATGAAAAAAATAGATGTAATGAAACTAGAGCTAATGAAACTGTACAGTTAAAATCTACCAAATTTTCCCAAACTTACACATTAAAAAACTATTGGGGGGCAGGTGAGGGAGGGGATAAGTTGTGCTGTCCCCTTGAAATGCCTGTCCATTTACCAGGACTGGCCAGACAGAGATGTGACTCTTCATTTTTTTTCTTCTTTTCCTGGTCACCTTCCCATTTGGAAACAGCATTTGGTCAGGCTGTAGTCTTATGCAAAGGGGTGATGACCAAGTATAAGCATTGGACATACTTCTTGTATACAGCACCTTTTTATTTGCTGCAAGTCCCTCTTTCTAGTGGAGGTGCACTCTCTCAAATGTGGGTGCTGTTCAGCATCAGAACTATATCTTTCTTCAGCTTCTTCTTTGCTAGGTCAGGTCTTGGGGGAGGTCAGGCTTGGTTCATGAGGCAAGGGGACTCCAACCTTACCCCCCTCATCACCTCAGCCTCTTGACAACAACAACCAGCAGCCAGCAGCTGCAAAATGAGACTGCCCAGCCTGGTGTTTGGCCACACTGGGAACTGAGGATGGAGGGAGGGAGCTCTCCTGCTATGTGGACCTGACCCAGCTTCCACTCCCTCCTGCCCCCAAGACCTGATCCAGCAATCTGGGGGGGTGTCCATGCAGCATGGGGGCTTCATTCCTCAACCCTCAGCCTAGCTGTACAAAGAGAAGACAGTGGTGGGGCTGAGCTGGTACTTACCCAGAGGAGATGAGCACTGGCCAAGGCTAGCAAGCCACCCAGCAAGGGGGCCCTGATATGCTAGGGGAATGCAACCTGCCTTGACTCGGAATGGGATGTGGTGCAAATATTCAATAAAGTACTCTATACTCTATACTGTAATCCATGCAGGGTTAACATAGGGTATTTATATACATATTCTGGGAATGGGGGCACTTTAATTAGAGCAGTTTGAAGAGCATCTCTAATTAAAGCAGTTGGAGAATCTTGTGCACAGTAATTGCCATGCTAATTGAGTCTGCTCTGACATGCTACTCTCTCCACACGTACAGGTAACCTTAGAGAACGATCCACCATTTTTAAATTGTTTTAAGTGCTGTGAACATCTGATGTGTTACAGCTGTAAAGCACTTTCTGCACACTTAATACATGATAAGTGTAACATCTGTACCTGGTCTGAAATTCAGTTCTACTTAATGGCAAACTGGCTCCAGGGGCGAACCCAGAGGGTGTTGGTGGACAGGTCAAAGTCGACCTGGGAGGGTGTGGATAGTGGAGTCCTGCAGGGCTCAGTCCTTGGGCTGGTACTGTTCAACATCTTCATTAGCGACCTGGACGAGGATGTGGAGAGCACCCTGTTCAAGTTCGCTGATGACACCAAGCTGTGGGGTAAAGTGAATACACCGGCAGGCAGGGACTGCATCCAGGCAGACCTGGATAGGTTGGAGAAGTGGGCGGATCTGAACAGGATGCGGTTCAACAAGGACAAGTGCAGGGTGCTGCACCTTGGGAGACGGAATCAGCATTATGGTTATAGGTTAGGGGTTGACCCTCTCATCAGCACAGAGGAAGAGAGGGATCTTGGAGTCAGGATTGACTCCAGGATGAATATGAGTCGCCAATGCGATGAAGCAATAGGCAGAGCCATGCATCAACAGGGGCATCACTAACAGGTCCAGAGAGGTCTTGCTCTCCCTCTATGCGGTGCTGGTCAGGCCACAGCTGGAGTACTGTGTCCAGTTCTGGGCACCGCACTTCAAGAGGGACATGGAGAACCTGGATAGGGTCCAGAGGAGGGCCACTCATATGGTTGAAGGCCTCCGTGGCCAGCCCTATGAGAAGAGGCTGAGGGACCTGAATCTCTTTAGTCTCTGCAAGAG
>NW_017729032.1:91378996-91455509 GCF_001723915.1 Gavialis gangeticus
GGGTCTTATGACCCCTGCCACCCCCAGTGCTCATTCCTGCCCATGGCAGGGGGTCAGACTAGATGATCTGTCTAGGTCCCTTCCGACTCATGGATTCTATGATTATATGATTAATGATACATAGGTAGTTGCTGAGACTCTTTATTGGACAAATACCATGGAGATATTCAATCAATATAGAAGGAAAAATATTTTATCAGGTAAATTCTGTGTTCATAATTTCTTGAGAAATTTTGGAGGCTCATTTTCAGCCCATATGCTATACTACTTACTATTATATATGATAAATATATGATAAATTTAAGAACACAGTTTGTTTGCAATGTTCCTGCTTGACACTTTCATATCCAATGATACCTTTTTTTTTAACATAATCTTTTATTCAGGAATTGGTAAAACCAATGGGAAATAAGATTTTACAGGCCTGTAAATAGTTTTTTAATTTAAAAAGATCTTCATAATTATGTATTCTCAAATTGTATTTAATATATGTGCTACATATTCATAAATATTTCATACTGATGTAATGTCATATATATTTAAATGTAGTGAGAACAGTTTGTCCCATAGTCATTACATATTTTTGTTCATTTTGACGTTTACACTTATCATAAAGTTACGTGTTAATTACAGTGTAATTACAATATGTTACAGCAGAGATTTCCAACTCTGACAGTTTGTGCACCATCAATTTAAAATGATACAACTTTAAGTACCACCAGCAAATTTTTGTCATATGGAGTAATTATAATAAATCTGTTAACACATACCACTGACAGGTTGTCTGTGTACCACTGGTGGTACACATACCACAGATTGGGAGCTGCTGTATTACAGTGTTAAAAAAATAATTTACTTGTAATATCTGTTTTATTTGATATATAGGTCCCAGTCTTGAAAATGGTACACAGATATTACTCAGTGAATATTCTCATTGACTTCAATAGAACTATTTGGGCAAACAAATTTATTTGTCTTATAGGGTCCAGACTCAGCAGTTTTCAATTGAATTATGTTGATTGCTTTACTAGGCTTGTAACTCCAAGCTAATATCAAAACCCATTTTCTGGAGGTGAATTGGCTACATTAATAATGCTCCAGTCCTTTGTTAACTACAAGAATTGCAAAACATCTGAAATATTTCACTTTTGTTTAAAAGTGAGAGATGGATATAAGTCTACCAGTATTATAGAACAAAAAACATACTAATGGGTTAAAGGCTTGTAGTTTTATGATAAGAGTTTTATCACAATTGTAAGCCTGGAGAAGAGAAATTTGCTGTTACATTGTGATACTTAAGCCCTTACCTGTTTAGCTTTTCAGTTTGGGAATTCAGTTCTCTTTTCCCATCGTATCATAAATGTAAGCATATGTTTATCACATGAATCATCCATTAAGCATAAGTAGATGTTACTAATTCTACTGCATAAATGCTAGATAAAACACAGAGAGGAGAACTTGCCTGGCACAGGAATTGGTATATCATGTATTTTTGCAAATATTCACCTCTTAGAAACCAGAAGAATGTGTATTTCTGAACTAACAAAATGAGATATACTAAATGCTTGAACTTTTATCTTTTGCACACAATAGTGAATACTTATTTATATGAGCTACATACCATTGAATTTTATTTAAATAAGTACTCATCAGCATAAACAATGGCTGCATAATTGCCTCCCCCCTCAAAAAAACTGTAGGGAGACAGAGCACATTTACACATCATTGTCCTAATGACAATATTCAGTTGACTGTGGATTAAAATATGCATTATAATCATGCATATATTACATAATTTACTTTATTCTTGCTCATTAAAATTTCTGAGCAATTAAAAGAATACTAAATGACATTTATGAACTATAATTAAGTATGGAGGATGCAGCATATTGCACTGATATCCCCTTCAAAATATGTTATTGAGGGGCATAACATTCAATCTTGCTTAGTCTTGTCTTAATAATGAAAACAGCAAAGAGCAGACTACTTACATTGTAACACCACTTTATAAAATAAATATAATAGATGTTAAAATCACAGTTCAAACAAAATGAATAATTCTGGTGTTTAATTTTTATCTTAATTGGTTAGCATAAAACTGAGGAAGCTGCGTGCTCTTACTTCTAAACCAAAACTAATTATATCAAATATTTTTTTCCAAGTCAAGACCTACCAGTGTATAAGCATTACTCAGCTGTAACTTCAGAATTTAAACTGGGACTATTTCAATTCTAGGATATCTCATAAGTAGATCCAAATTGAGGACATATTGAACTAGAAAATCTTGGGCAATCAACATGAAGTGATAAAAAAGCATACTATTATATTTTTTTCAGATTTTTTTGTTGATCTTTCTGAATTAAAAAAAAGTAAAGTAGCCCTGATTGATATAAATGTATATATGCAAATGTTCTGTAATTTACTGTATGTATAATTTAAAAAATGATGGGTGCTGACCATCACCTTTTAAAACACATGGTGATTGGGAGAGGTCATGGAAGGTTGGAAAAGGGCAAATGTAGTGCCCATCTTTAAGAAAGGGAAGAAGAAGAAGAATCCAGGGAACTACAAAGTGGTCAGCCTTACCTCAGTCCCTGGAAAAATCATGGAGCAGGTCCTCAAGAAATCCATTTGTAAGCACTTGGAGGAGAAGAAGGTGATTATAAACAGTCAGCATGGATCCACCAAGGACAAGTCATGCCTGAACAACCTGGTTGCCTTCTATGATGGGATGACTGGCTCTGTGTATTCCAGAAGATCTGTGAACATGAAATACTTTGACTTTAGCATGTTTTTTGGTCTGGTCTCCTACCAAGTTCTTACAAGCAAGCTATAGAAGTATGGACCAGATGAATGGACTGTAAGGTGGACAGAAAACTGGCTAGACAGTAAGGTTCATTGTTTAGTTGGCAGCTGGTGTCAAGTGGAGTGACCCAGGGGTTGGTTCTGGGGCTAATTTTGTCCAATATCCTCATTAGTGACCTGGAAGATGGGATGGAGCACATGCTCAGCAAGTTTGCATATGACACCAAGCTGGGGGGAGTAGTAGATATGCTGGAAGGTAGGGCTAGGATTCAGAAAAAGCTCTACAAATCATAGGATTGGAGCAAAAGAAATCTCATGAGGTTCAATGAGGTCTAGTGCAAAGTCTTGGACTCAGAACCAAAGAATCTCATGCACTGCTAGGGATGGAATAGGCGTGTTACCAGCAGATAAAGGGAGGTAATTCTTCCCCTCTATTCAGTACTGGTGAGGTCCAGTTTTGGGCCCCCCACTACAGAAACGATGTGGACAAATTGAAGAGAGTCCAGCAGAGGGCAATGACAATGGTTAACTGGCTGGGGCCCATGACTTCTAAAGAGTGGATGAGGGAACTAAGCTTTTTCAGGCTTATTTAGTCTGGAGAAGAAAAGACTGAAAGGGGGTGAGGGAAAAGAAGGAATCCCTGGGGCAGAGAGGAAGTCACCAGGGTTTGAAGGATGCTTGATTGCAGTCTCCCCATTGCCTAGGATACATACAGCTACAAAGAAATCTTTCTTCTCCTGGTGCTTCTGGAGGGGAGAGGGAAGGAAGGCAAGGTCCAGCATAAAGAAGGACCCAGAGCAGACTCAGGGGTGGAGACAGGAACCGGAAATTTCTCCCCCCAACAGTGAGGGAGCGGAAAGTCCTGAGAGAGGCAAGGAAGCACGAGCAATTGTTCTGCCTGAAGCTAGCTGCAGATTTTCCACTGTAAGAGAAGTATCTGTGAGAAAGCAGCTGGAATAAAATCCGACACTCCAGTCAGCTAGCTCTGTGAGAAGGGCCGAAACGGAGGTACCGTATATACTGAGATATATGGACACTGATTTTTGTTTTGTTCATTATTTCTCTTGGACTGAAGGAGGTGGGAATCCTCCCAGAAAATAGAGTAAGGATAAAGCTCAGATATCTGTACGCTGGCTGGTAAATCATTTGAAGGAAAGATGTTTCATTTTCAGAGTCCCAGTGAGGATTAACCAAGACTAATTTAGTTTTGATTTAAGTTAAAAGTACAAGCCTCACAAAAGGATCCTGTGGACATTTTTTCTGCTGTTATATGGACAATGAGTTACAACCTGGTGGATTGGGAGAGGGTATAGGAGTAGGCAGAACCCTTGCTATATTAAGGTATCACCAAAGTTCATTCATGAAGTTAGCATCGTGCCCTGACACCCTTTATTTTCCTTCTTTGTAATCAAGACATGGCAGGAAAGAGGGAGGTGTGAGGTATCCTACACTAAGAAGTATCCTGGGAATCTTCTGCTGACTGGCTGAAGATTAAAACTACCTTAATATAGAAGACACCTGGAGACAGTTTTACTTGCTAGGAACAATTAATAGCTGAATTAGTATGAGACATTTGTCGCCAATACTTGAGCAGTGATCAAGTACCTTCCAGGGTGATTTAATGGCAGTTTTCAACTACTTGAAGTGGGGTTCCAGAGAGGATGGAGATGGACTGCTCTTGGTGGCAGAAACAAAACAAGGAGCACTGGTCTCAAGTTGCATCAAGGGAAGTTTAGGTTAGGAATTAAAAAAAAACGTTATCACTGGGAGGTTAGTAAAACATTAGAACAGGTTACCCAGAAAAATTGCAGACACTCTGTGACCGCCGAGTTTCAGACACCCAGTCATGTGCAGCCTTGGTCCGAGTAATGGGTGATGTCCACCTTACAGGCTCCCATAGTTGGCCGAGTAGCTGTCCACTCCAGGAGTAGTCTTCCCCTATCTTACCTGCCACGGCTTTGAATGTTCCCAGTGTGGGCGCTGACTATCCATGGTCCCTCTGCGGCACACGGTCTGCCTGATGGTCACTCGTGGGGCTCCACCACCCCTACACCCCACCCTCATGCTACCTTGATGGATCCCTCCATATTCTTGGCCACATCCCTTCTCTCCAGTAGCTATGGTGCCTCTTGGGTTTCTTCTCATCGGGCGTATCAGCCCTGGAGCCTGCTTCGCTTACCCCTTTGTGGGCCTTCTATGTTCGGAGGTCCTGATCATGGAACCTACCCCTGTCCAGAGCAAACTTCTTACTCTCAGGATCAAATCACCATGTGACAACTTTGCTCCATTTACTCTATATATCTAAGCCTGTCCTACCTCTCAACCCCTTCACCTGGGGAAATGAAAAAAAAGAACACAAAAGAAAACCACAGGACACCTCATCTGTCACTTCGCTGGGAATTTGGATAGTCCTCCTCCCTGGTTCCTTACAACAGGGTACAAGGAACCTAGTTCTCCTATAGCCTAGCTAGGAGATACCCTCCCCTGCTTAAATCGTATCCTCGTATCCTCCTGCTTAGGCCATCCTCTCTGCCTTTGCAGCTCCTTTTGACAAGCTGGGGCCATCCCTCTTCTCTCCCTCCTGGAGTGTCCCCATCCAAATGCCTCATAGTTCCTTTACGTATGGTTGGTTACTCTTTGTGTTCAGTGTAGGTCCCCTGCTTGTCCATAGCCCTCCCTGTTGCTCTTGCCAGGACCTTTCCAATGGGGCTGCCTCCTCCTTCTCCCAACCATTCCCAATACTCCCACCTGCTATACTGTGGGTCTCCACAAACCCTTCTCTACTGCTCCTGCTGCTGCTGCCATCTCAGATTGCAGGGGCTGCTTCTGGCTTGCTTCCAGCACCAGTGACCTGTTCCCTGCCACTGCTACCAAGTCTAGGATCAGGAACCTCTTCTGACTCCTCGTCCGATACTCCTCCCCTCCTGAGGGGTTCCTGGAGTGGGTCTTGAGGCCACATGCTCCTCCAGTCCATTCTCCCCTCTCTCTTCCTTCTGCTGTCTGCCATTTTTATTCTCGCCTGCCGGTGATTGCTGGTGACGTCACTGATCAGCCTCAGCTGAATAAAGACAAGGCTAACAAGCCGCGTGGGCTTCTCTTCTTGTTCCCGCTGTGCTGTGGCTCCTGCTGAAGGTAAGTTTTTTTCCTTATTTTAATTTTTTCGTTTGTCCCCTCTCCCTCTTGTTTACTCTGTTCCTCATAACTTTCTTTTCTTATTTGGGGTCCTTCCTCCTGTTCTCTCCTGGGACGCACTCCATCCTTGGAGTTAAGACATGGCTAGACAAAGCCTTGGCAGGGATGTTCTAGTTGGGGATGGTTCTGCTTTGAGTAGGGAGTTGGACTAGATGACCTCCTGAGGTCCCTTCCAACCCTAATTTTCTATGATTCTATGATTCTACACAATTGCATAAGAAATTCTAGTTGTATTACATGAAATATTGTATTACTTAATAATTATTTTGTAGCAGGGTGTCAAAGATACCATCCCCAGAGCCTCATCTGGCTCATGGAGTTATATCATCTAACCTGTGGTGCTGCCTGCTGCAATGCAATACATGCAAGCCTGGAACACAAGCATTGGCCTGCCCCTGCATGGTGGATTCAGAGCCTGGGCTGATTTGGATTGGGCCCACAGACAGATTCATGTGGAGTCCACAGGGTCAGTCTGGCATAGTATGACACACTGTGCATGTCCCTGACCAGCCCCATGTGCTACATGCCATGCCAGGCTAGACTCAGTCTGTGTTGCATGCAGTGTGTGTTGCTACTCTGGGGCATACACCTGCACTAGACCAAGCCTGTGAGATGGGTCTAGGCCTCATCTGGATCAGGCTCATGGACTGGCTCTGTGTGATAGAAGCAATGCAGAGGGCTGGTTCGGTGCAGGAGCCACATGTAGCATGCACCCCAAACTGGGACCACACAGTGTGTGTATCACATGCCTTAAACCAGCCCCATGTTCCACTTGCCATATGTAGGGCTGGGGTCAGCATGTGCTGCATGTAGCACTCAGGACTGAAGCCAACATATATGCCATGAACAGCATGCACAGCCAGTCCAGGGTTCATGATGCATGAAGCACCTGTGCAAAAATCGTCCTGCATGATGGATTTGATATGTGAGGCTGGGGCTGACCCAATCCAGCCTGAAAACCAGCCTTGTGCCCTGCAGAATTGGATGAAATTGGTATCCCTGATGTAAAGAAATGTTGAGACTATTAACAGAAGACATGTATGCAAGACATGGGAAGGAATAGCATCACACTACTTGGCACAGTTTAGGCCTCAGCTGGAGCATGTTTTCCAGTTTTGGGCACCACATCTTAGCAAGCTGGAGAATATCCAGAAGAACGTAATGCAGATGATAAAGGGATTGGAATGCCAAGAGAAAAGCTTGAAGAAACAAGGCATGTTTTATTTGGAGAAAGAGAGACCAAAATCACATGATAGCTGTTTTCAAATATTTGCAAAACTGCTATAAGAAGAGAGAACACTTTTTCTCCCTTACCACAGAGGGCAGTGGGCAATGGGTTTCCAGATGAGCACAGATGTGTGGTATGCGACACTGCAGACCAATCTGCTGTTCTGTGCACTGTATGAGCTGCATGTGCAGGCATTCCCTGCACTGCTGATTTGCAGCATGGTGGGGGGAGGGGGGAGGAGAGGGTTGACATTGGGAGATCCTTGGTGTCAAAAAAACATGTGCTTAAAAAATTGAGTTGGCACATGTAGAGGTAGCATGAGTTGATGCAAATCAGAGCCTGGCTGACTAGAGCCAAACTCACACTACTGGCCAGGCTCCATGGTAACAGATTGCCATAGCTTCAGCCTCTGATGGCTCTCAGGGCCCCGGATAAGGCTGCTGGGACAAACCTAGGTGCTGGCTCCAACCTCCCCTACCCCACCCAGGACAATGTGCCATGCCTCAGAATACGTATACATGGGCATTTCCTGGGGACAAGCAGCAGCAACACATACTGTGCCACTGCTGTTTGTCCACAAGGAAATGTACATTCGTGCTCATGGGGATGTGCCCATTGAGATGAAATTTGGGGAGAGGGGGAATCTTTTTTAACTGTAAAGGATGTAGAAGTGACAACAAGACGTTAGATTTTGTGGGAGCTGATTTAAGAACAACACCTCTTTCTGTATAGAGAATTAGACTAATGACCCTTGAGGTCCCTTGCAAATCTATTATTCTATAAGAAATCATATTTTAAAGAATAAAATTAAGATGAGAGAGTTCAGATTCAGTGTTTAGTCTTAACTCTGCCTGCATTGATCTTTGGATCCTTCATTTCCCAACATTAACACTATATTCATGCAAAATAATTTGCATAGAAATAGCTTGGTTGGGGGAAAGAGAAAGAGAAAGAGAGAGAGAGAGAGAGAGAACAAATTTCCCATGATGCATTCAAGTTCTATAATTTGTAAGAATTTATCTCAGTACTTTCAAAACCCAGAAGCTCTTTAACTGAATTTCTTTTTTCCTAAACCAGATACTTTTCCCCTGGTACCTAGGGCTCCTAAGTATCCTGCATTTATTTAATAACTTATGTATTAGAAGACCAGACTTTAACATTTCTGACCTAATTAATAACTGGTTGAAAATTACTTATATACAAGGCACTAGGTATAATAATTTCTATTCAGTGGAATATATACTAAATACTGTCCTGATTAAATGCTCTGTTACTTTTCATTATCATTAGGTAAATAGGTTTCCTGAGAGATGCCCCAATATAGAATCCATTTTACTCATATAAATAAAGAATATAAAGTATAAGGTTTTGCCATATACATTTTCTACTCCAAAGCAATTTATAAACAATATATGCATGGCATATAATATTGCCCAACTGCATCTGCCTTTCCAGGAGGTCAGCAGCCAGTCAGTTCATTGAATGAACACAACAGTGAGAAGGAAATGTTGTCACAGTGGCATTAATCCAATCTCTTATTTGCCAGGCATATATCATGGAGATTTTAACATCCACATAGACAGAGCTTCTTCCACCCACCCCCACTCAGTCTGGAAAAATACATATAATAAATTGTATGGAATGCAATTTATTCACCTAAGAATCAACCAAAGACTGAGACTTCCTCAGAATTTGTTGCTCTAAGCTAGCTAGCTATTTATTACCCCATATTTACTGCTGTCATATCCTTCAGCTGCACCTAAATGTGCCACTACTGTTCTGTGTACCTTTTATTTTCTTTCTTTCTTTCTGCCTCCATTTTTCTGTCTCTCTCTTTAAATCAGATTTTTGCTCTGTAAAAAACATAATTCTCCTCTCCTAATCAATTTCACTCTTTTTACCTCCAAACTCTTCATCATCATCTTTTCTCACCCTCTTTATCCTGCACCTGGCTATTTAAAAAGCATTATAAGTAGAATATGGGAATAGAGCCTTTTTCCCTGTGCAGTCACTTCTTTCTGCTCTCTCTAGTGACAGAAGGCACCTATTAATAATTCCTTTACAGGATTCTGATTAAAGGTTTTATGTTTTCAAAACACTGTAGAAACATATAACTTAAGATGAGATGTAGAGCCATGGGGACAAAAAGAAACTTTGAGGGATCATTTATTTTTCTGGTTATGCACAATTAAAAATTTGACATTAGGAATAGTATGAGGAAATCAATTTCCCCACCTCATCTGCCTTTAAATTTAACCTCCTTTCATAATTTTATGATATTAACCATGGGATTTGCTTCTGACCAGATATTCTGTAGTTTTCATTTCAGATGAGAAAATAAATGAAAATTTCTTCACATGACAAATGCGTAAGTTTTAAAATATGATAAGGTCATGAAAACTGTTTAAAAAAAAAAGGTGCTATAGAACCTGCCAGTATAAATTTGGTGAGATCTGAGACAAGAATATGAAATAGTATACCTCTCCATTTCACTAATTCTATTTGACCAAACTGAGATGTGTAATAACTTAGGAGAGATGAACTGAAGTAAGCATATACAGTACAGCTGTGAAGAGAGATCATGTTTGTTACAGGATCAGCTATGCCAGGATGGGCACAGATGGTCTGCTTGATTGGCAGGTACAAACACCGCACCAGGCTATTGTCCTACAGGATCAGGTCTCTGCTGCTCCTGGGCCTTCAGGAACCTGATCCTGTGCAACAAAAGCCCCAGGTATCTGGCCCCAACCCAGAGAACACCAGGGGCTTCTGCTGCCTTGCTACAGAGCAAGGGAACACTCTAGGATTCCCCAGGTTGGGACCAGGCATGGGGTTCCTGGCTCTGAAGTGTGAAAGACATGTCCAGGAATTGCCTGCTTAGGACAGTTGGAGAGCACAGCCAACCTCAGGCTTCAGGGTTCATGCCATAAGCCAGGGGTTGTCAACCAGGGGTGTGTACCCCTGGGGGTACTTGGAAAGGTACTAGGGGGTATGTATGGGAGGATGGGGCCAGAGTACCACCACCCACCATTCTGTGCCACTGCCTCCCAGAAGCAGGGCTGGGGGGTGAGGGAGCGGCTCCCCTTTGTGGGCTGCACAGGTGCTGCTCTGCTGGCTGGACACAGTCGCGGGGAGCTCACACACAGTGGCTGCCACTGCCATCCACCACCCCATTCTGCCACTGCCACATGCAAGTCCCTCTCCCCCGGCTCCATGTCCAGCTGCTGCCACTCCTTAAAAAAGGTTTAAAACCCCTACCATAAGCTAAAAGATGTGCTCAGAGATAAGGTGTGACAAACTGTGACTAGGTATTGCCAGCCAAATATTTTTGGGCACTTGAAGTGTGACAAGGGGCAAGGACATCTGTTCTCTTGCAAATTGTGCTGCCATAAAATTTTTTATGGTGGCACAAGGGTGACATCTATTTGCAACCTAAGAAAATAGGTAATTTCTTTTGCGGATACATAAAAACCTGAAACCAAAGTGGCTACAGGATAGATCATGCAAAAGCCATAATTAATATCAATATTGAATGAATAGGAAATTACTTCATAAAGACATCTAAAACTGGTTCCATCTCAACCTTTTTTAAGTAATGAGTCAAGTCTATTAAACATAGTTATTCCCTCCAAATAAATTAAAATTTTAACATGTTTCCTAAGATATTTCTCTATCAAATGGATCTTTCTCTTTTTGAGAGAGCAGAAATGTCACAACCCAGTAGTCCAGAATCAGTTACTGGCATTAGGGAGCAGGGAAGAAGTTCTGACAAGTATTAAATCTTCTCTAACTGATTTTGTTAGTTTTGATTTAAGTTTTCATCTGGCCAAGTTACAAGTTACTTTTTAACTGTCATGGAGTCACTTAAAATGGGAGGATTCACCCATTAAAGGTGTACCAGTCATAAATAACTTACAAACATTTTAAAGATAGACTATTCAGAGCTAAGTTTATCATTGAAATATTTTACCCATGCCATTCCGAGGTATTGTATGGTCAGGTATGTAAAACATTTTATTTTCATTCTTCCAGTATCCCAGGATGCCCAGCTCCCAACCAATATATTCCTTCTCACCCTCTAAAACTCCAGTGGTCTACCTGCCCCGTTCTTCCGTGCTGAAAGCAGCTGCTGTGAGTGGCTTAACTGCATAGAAATCATGGAGCTGGGGAAAGCATGCAACTTGCCTTTTATATCCATTCCATATAGACTGCAGCATGTTTTTTGGCCTCCTCCTAAGACAGACATGAGAAGAACTAGAGCATGAAGAAGTCTTTTTCCTATAAAATTGGGATGAGTTTGTAAAAAAGGCTCAGAAACTACCCATCAGAAAAAAAACAACACTTATTTAAAAAAAAATAGCAAAATGATTCTTTCCTGAATCCTTTCATTATTTTAAATATCAAGATCAGTAAAAATAACCATGCAGTATATTTTAAAGAGATTTAAAATAACATATAAATACAGAAAATTATAATGGAATCCAGTAGAGCTACACATGGTTTAGTTGAGCTGCTAATTGTTGATATCCCTATTTCCAAGCTGCTCATTCCCTCAGTTTTCCTCTCTGATAGCCTTTACATTTGTCACCAGGAGTAAGGCATAAAGAATGGGGTTGTGTCTTCTAGGCCAGCTGTTCCTTTTGTCTCCACAAGTCTCCCCTCAGGGTGTGAAAGACATAATCCTCTCCTCTATTTGTGATTATATTATACCATCTGACTTTTATGCATTTTTTTAATGACATCTTACCAAGGTGACTCAAATTCCACCTCTTTTATGCATATTAAAAAGGTATTTCTAGGAATGCAGTTTAGGAGAGGTAAATTTACACAATTTAAGAGGACAGCATTCACTTACAACTAGGATTAATAAAATGATATACTGAATTTAGAAATGCTTGCATTTTTATTGCAGCTAACCTCCTCTTTGCCCGTTTGTATAATCGCTTGTTTGTGATGACATTGCCAGACATTATGTCAGCAAACATAGCATTGTAAACATTTTGTAACTGGTTCTCGTTGTCAGAGAATTCATTACAAAGTAAATGATGCCATTAAAAAAGATTCCATAATTGCTCAACCTCCTAATTTGTTTTGATAAAAATTCTTCTAAATTATATCACCAAAACAAAAAATCAATAAAATTTGAGGGCCTGCAGATAAATAATATTTTTATGACTCTCCTAAGATTTTCAATACATTCTACTAAATTATTAGCTTTGTTTCTGTGTGTATGCATATCTAGCAAAATCCTGATTGTATGATAAATGATTAACCAACTTTGTTGGATTTGAATATAATAACCCAATACCATTATTGGTTTTAAAATAAACAGCAAGTACTGAATTGCCTAAGATAGGGAGGTATTTAAAATGGAAAGAAACAGCTTTGAGAATAGATTCCTGCATACTATCATCTAACCATCTGCTCTCAGACCCAGAAGTACAGGAGTAGGGCTGTCACCTCCAGGAAGGTGAGGACATGCACAAGTAAGAGACCAGAGTTGGCAAAGCATAAATGATGGTCCTTTTATTTTTGTCTCACATCAATTGTGCTGACTTTTGGTGGAGTTTTCTGTATTCCCTAGGTCTTAAAATTATGTGTAAAGTGATTCAGGGCTTGATTATGCCTGGATTTTACCCCATGGTCAAATTGGTATGAGCCTTGGTAGGGGGCATGGCCCTCTGCTCCAGACTTATTGAGCATGCATTTACAACATTTCATAGAAGCAGGACAAAAGGTTACAGTGGTTTACCTGCTGTATCTGTGGCAGGTTAGGGTATTAGGTTGATGTTGTGTCGGGGTTGAGGGTAGTCTTATGCAGAGTTTAGATTATGATTGGGTGGGATAGTTTGGGTAGAGATGATCCTGCCTCAGGCAGGGGGTTGGACTAAATGACTTCTGGAGGTCCCTTCCAGCCCTACTTCTCTAAGACTATGATTCTATGAACTGATGTTTGTAAAATTTCCTTTGATTTTGCTACTGATATCATCAGAAATCAAGTATATTGGTGGAATATTTTTGTATGACACAACATTACCTTATTGCATTAAGACAGTATATTATCATAGCATAATCAGAAATCAAAACGTTCTCACTTCAAATTGAGGAGCAGTATATGCCTCTAAGGTACTCTGTTTTAATAATAATTTTAGAATGATCTTACTTTGACCTCTTTGTAGATCAATAAAAACATTGGCATCACCTCTTCAGTGAGTACCTCTTTCCTATTTAGAATATCAGCAGCTACAAATTTGAAATCTGATGCGCATGAATTGTTCAGCAATGTTCCTGTCAACAATGTTATACTCCATATTTAATGCAACTTTACAGCTCTATAAAGCCAATTTTCCATGTCCATGGACACTTGCTTTAAGTACATAAGTTCTGTAACACAGTTTAACAGCAGTGGCTATGGAAATAAAATAATAATAAAAAAATGGTTTAGATTGTTACAAAAATGCAGTCTGGTATCTCTCACCTATGGTCTCCCTTCTTGCCACTCCAGATGATTAGCTGGTTTCCTTATACCCTTGCTGATGGTATCTTTGTGACCAAGGATTCTACTTAAGACTACCACAGTTTCTGCCTGTCTTCTCTCATCAAGTGGTCAAATGCAAAATTTTTAACATTTTTATTCATAATATTAATATACTAATAATTTGTCATATCTTGATTTTCATACCTAGTTACTTCTTTATTGTATGACATAATTTATCTATCTCTTACATTTATCTATCTATAAAAATCATTAATTAAAGTCTTTCCCCAGTTGAGAAAAATTAAGCAGGAGTGATCTATGAGTAACTTCAGTTTTCAGAGTTAGGTATAAAAGACTGTTAAACACACATTCAAAAATGATCTCTTAAGATTTTAAATGGTTTAATTTAAAAAAAGGTAATTTGATTTAGAGGGCATTGTTATCCATGGGAGTTATGTGATGTCTAGTGATAAATCTGCATTAGGATACATTATTTCCTGATGGGAGAGTTGTATCATTAGATGATGAAACAGCACTTTTCATTTAACACTGTTACAAACAAACCAATCAGCAAAAAAACCAGAAAAGAGGATGCTACATTAATATGACAACTATGAAAGGAGCAGAGATTTGTTTAGTTTTAACTGTTACTAAAAATAAGCTATTGCAGCTGTATTTACTGCAGTTGATTTCAATTTAAGTGGTTATTTCTTCTTTAGCAACAGACAGTTGTTCATTTCTACTAGTAAGAATTTGCCTTAGCAGAAAAATAACCCAGGAGCAGGAATGTAGATGCATTCCTGGCTGAAGAGGAATAAGCCCTCCAAGGAAGCCCTCCAGCCAGGGAACACTAGAAAGATGCTTCCTGGGCTACCCTCACCTTTATGGGAGAATATTACTTGACAGTCTATCCTCTTCCCTGCCTAGGCTGCACATGGAGTAATTAAAAGCCAGAGCCTGAGGGAAGCAGGGCCTGGGAGAGCCTCTTGGCTCTGGTTCTCATCCCCATAGGCTTTGAAATTGGTCCCTGCTTTAAATGTCAGTTTAGTGATATTTAAAACTTACTGGGCCAGGAACCTTGGTAGGAAAAATTTTCTCAGTCCCAGTTCCTACCCTCTGTCCCATCTTTGACATCTCTGTGGCACTGCACAGCTTGACAGTGCAGGTGGGGATTTCAGACCTGGGTAGGAAAGCCAGGAAAGCTCTTCTCACCATGGTTCCCAGCCCTGCAGATTTTAAATGCTATCCACGGAGGACCCAGCAAGGCAAACTCCTTTCATGCTCCTTAGATGGGGAACTGTGGTCTGGGGAGCAGGTAGATGACTTTTCCCCATTGCACCAGCCTCTAGTCCTCTCCCAGACCAGTCCAGAAGGGGATTTGAGCCTTGGGGCAGTGCTCCCTACCTGTTGCCCTGATAAGCCCCTGCTGTGGAGAGCACAGGGAATATTGCCTGGCTTTGTCATTCTTCTCCCAGACCTTGCCAAGAGGGGTGTGTACAAGTGTTCATTTTGGCAAAGGATTGCTCTCACAAAGTAGAATGTCCAGGTTGACACGTGGAAGATCTTTCTCCTGGAGTGTTCATGTTCCCCTAGAAGGAATCCAATAAATGCTTTTAACTTATAGTTTTTACTAGGAGGACAGCAATTCTCCCAGGTAAAACATGACACTATATTTGGACTCAATCTGCATGCTTTAACTATAGAGATTATACTTAGAGTTCACACGGTCTCTAAAACCAAAAGTGGGTGTACCACTTTACCTGTATGTACTTACACATAAAGAGTTATTGTGTCTTTCTAAAAGAAAGCATTCTGGGATTCTGGGTGAACTGTTTCAGGCCCCATTTGGAGATATTTTTCATTTAAGGCTGGTAAAAAAACCCCAGGAATTATTGGAAATGGGAAAAAAATGCAAAGGTCAGATGTGGGAGTGAAGAGGAAGTAAAAATGTATACAATGTAATGGCTCCCCATGACTTGAAAAAGAGTCAGTGCTGAGGGGGACTGCTTAATGGACACTACTATGTATCTTATTCAGATGGACTGAATTAACATATCCTTGTGGTAGATTCTCCTTAGTATGTTTGCCCCATACAGGCCGTGTATTTTATAGTCATGTTCAGCATTGGCTGCATATAACCAGTTTCATAGCTGGTTTCCTTTATTGAGCATGATTTGATTTTGGCAGCGGTTCAGTAATAGCCAATGTATTTAATGAGTTTTTCTTGTATGGGACTGTAAGATGAGGTTTCCTTCCATGTAAATGTAAAATGAGGGACCTTCCCCTTGTCCATGCTAATTGGAGAAAAAAATCCTCATCTTGCATTTTAGTAGATACTGTATATGCAATAAATAGATATGATATGATATGTGTGCTTTATATATATATTATCAATAATATACTGTGTGTGTATTACATTTATTCTTAGTGCACTGTAAAAATCAGTTTTGCTTGCAAACATACAAATAGCACTAAAGTCAATGAGTAAATATAAAGACAGCATTAGAGACAGATCTAATAAAGGACTGAGACATCTTAAACTTTGGCACTAGAATAACGTTTTAAGTTCCTGTCCCCAGACTGTAATGCCCGCTGATAGTAATGTAGACTCCATATACGTATATGTGGGGAAAGTTAAGTGCCTGAAAATGATAACCAAAACAAGTAGCACACTGCACTGAACTAGTTGCCATGAGTATATGTGTAGTGTGGCACTGTGAATCCTCAAAACAATATTTTGGGTTGCAAAAACTCAAAATCTGGTTTGAATTCATCATTTTTCTCCAGGTATATGAATACTTATAAATAGACCTGAGTGGAGACTAGGAAAAATTGCATGCCATAGAATCACACAACACTTTTAGTATGGTATGATCAGGATTCACAACCATACAAACAAGAAATGGACTGATCCTGGTTTTCTCTGATTTAAAAAATCCCCATTTTTTGGTTTAAAAAGAGTAACCCCAAATCCACATTTTAAAAAATGAAACACAATTATGATAGATAGATAGATAGATAGATAGATAGATAGATAGATAGATAGATAGATAGATATTAAAATGTGGATCTGGGGATCCTTATTTTTACTGAAAATTGGTGATATTTTTTAAATGAGAGAAAACCAGGTTCCCTGCAGATGATGTATAGTCCAGTATAACTTATTTGAATGCAGAGTAGAATTACACTGGGAAAAACAAAAGTTAAATTATACTGGTATATGTTAAAGTAGTGTAAAAGCGATGTTGTAGCCATGATGTTACAGAAATTTACAACTGAACTGTTGAAGAATGTCTTGTCTTATAAAGCTTGTCTAACTTTATCCCAACTACATAGTGGGTCCAATAAAAGATATTATCCTAAGAAATCTTTGACACTGACATATGTGTCATCTGTGTAGCTGTTTGCTAAAGTAGCATATTGTTGTAAGAGCCTTACCCATATTGTCTTCCCAGCTTTTAGAAAGGGAATTTTGCCAGCTAAAAGAACCACACCCTTGTTCAGTCATGTGCTCAGAAAAGATGGTTCCCCCTGCCTGCTACCATGGAAGAGACTTGCCTGTGTAGTCAAATGCTTTGGAATCATAGTTATCACCAGGGATCCTAGGTTTCTCTGATTTGAAAAAATCCCTAATTTTCAGGTTTTAAAAAAGTAACCCAAAGTCTACATTTTTCTGTGATTAAAATGAAACACCACTATATATATGTATTAGTGGTATTTTATTTTAATCATGTAAAATGTGGATTTTGGGTTACTTTTTTTAATAAAAAATTTTTTTTTTAAATCAGAGAAAACCAGGATCTTTGGTTATCACTGATTATAAGTGGCTTAAAGGATAACAAAAAGATTTCTTATATAAAAAAAGAACAAGCATAAGAAATCAGTAACCATATACTGAGATAAAGAGGTAAAAGAATAAACAAACAAAAGAAAATACAATAACTAGAACCTGTTCTTATAATGCAGTCCAAGAAAGCAATTTTGACTCAGCATTCTAGCTGAGAGACTCCAGTATTTCCCTGTGCCCCAGCAAAAATTGAAAACAAACCCAAACTCTTCAGGCAAAACTTGAGTACAATTTCTTATCTAGCTTTTTATATACATAGCCTATAACAGGGGTCGGCAACCCCTGGCACGAATGCCATTGGTGGCATGTGGAGACATTTTCCCCGGCATGCTGGGAGGCATGCAAAGAAATTGTTTAATTTTTTTTTTTTAAGTTGCTGCTCTGGGCTGTTCCATGCAGCCACAAGTCCCAGCACTGTGACAGGCACTGGGGTGGAGCCAGAAGAACACAGGCAGGGAGGCTGTCTGTGTTCTACTGCCCTGACCCCTTGCTCCCAGGCTGCACCCTCCAGCCCGGCTGGCCCCTGGAGGGAGCTGCGGGTGGACAGGGCTGGGGTGAGGGCAGGCACTGCTCAGGGTCACTGCGTTGGAGGTTTCCAGTAGATGGCAGAGCCCTGGGCCCAGGCAGGCAGACACACTGTCCAATCTGGGGCAGCATTGAAGTGCCGAGTGCTGGGGCTGGCACCTGTGGTGTGGCCTGGCCCAGCCCACATAGTTCCTCAGGGATGGGCTGCAACCACCCTGAGCACGTGGGAATGCTGTCTGGCTGGGAAAGGACACTGGGCTCGGGGGGCTTTCCTCTCTGGGATTGGCCTCCCTGCATGCTGGGCACAGTGTAAGCAGGGCAGAGCCATCCCCAGTGCAAGGGCCTGGCCGCGGGTGCCCCCTGGAGCCTGGGAACAGCCACCGCAGCTGCCCTAGCCTGCCTGGGCCCTGGTCCTGTCCACCTGCAGCTCACTTCAAGGGGCCAGGGCTAGGGCAGGCACTGCACAGAGCCGCGGTACTGCAGGCTTCCAGCTGGCTTGGCCTTGAGCACCGGTTGTGGCAGCTGTTCCCAGAGCCTGGAGAACAGCTTGTGACTGCAGCTCCCACACACATTGTACCCGGCACACACAAAAACCAAGCAGGAAGCTCCCTGAACCCAGCATCCTGTCCCAGCCAGGCAGCATCCCTTCATAGGCAGGGTGGCTGCACCCCATCCCTGTGGAGCTGCATGGGCCAGCTGGGCCCCACCTCTGGTGCTGCTGGGTTCTCCACTGTGGCCCGAGTAGCAGAGCCCTGGGGCACCCCCTGTTTCCCACCTGACACTAGCTCTCCTCTGGCTGCAGCCTTTCCAAGGGCCTGGCCAGGCCAGCCTGCCTGCAGTGACTCCTCCAGTGCCTGCTGTTTCCTGCTCCTGTCTCCCTCTCTTCCCCCTCTCATCACAACATGCTTAACAAGAAAAAAACATTCACAAGTACAAAGTCAATACATGAAGTTTTATTTATTGTCATCAGGTTTTCAATTTTTAGAAAGCCTGGTATTTATTGTAAAAAAAAAAAAAAGCAACATTAATGATTATTAACTATTAAATATGCAGTGCATCCTGCCATGTACTCCCTCCACCCCAGTTTTGTTTTGTAGCATGCTGGCACTTTGGCACCTTACAAGGTAGACATTGTGTTTTTTCCAGCACTCTGACAAAAAAAAGTTGCCTACTCTGCGGGAGGGGGAGGGGGAAGAGATCCACACTATGCACATAACTTCCTGCCCCACCTAAAAGTGCACGTTTACCTGTTGTCCTGTGGGGCCAGGCCAACTCTCAGGATCTCAAAACTGCACTACTAGATGGGAGGGTGTGACACAAATTGCACATATACACACACAAAAATCAATTAGGCACATACACACTGCCAGCTCAGGCACATACACATCCAAGATTACCTGTCTAAGCACACGCACACCTATCATCAATTGAAGCACATACACACAAAGATTAGACAAAAATCAGTTGTCAATACCCACATACCCAATACACATACACAAATATGCCCTTTCATGGCTGTGTATTAACCTTAGGGGGCATTTTGGGTAGCTTGGTGCTTGGGGTTTCTTAAGGTCAAGTGGCTCCAGGGTTACTTGAGGTCACCTGGTGCTGGGGTGCAAGCAAAGGGAAAAGACCAGTGGCAAGGAGGAGGCATCCAGGAAACAGGGGGCAGAAAGCTGGGAGATGGGGCTGGAAACTGAGAGGCAGAAAGCTGGGAGATCAGGGGGCAAATAAGTGGTGGCAAGGAAGAAACATCCAGGAAACAGACAGGCAGAAAGCTGGGAGATAGTCAGGAAATAAAGGAGGAGGGTTGGGAAGTCAATAAGATAAAAACTGAACTTGGGGTTTTAAAATAATAGGTTTATTAAACAGACAACACACTACACAGCCCCACAAAGTTATTGGTCACACACACAAGCACTCACACACACACCCACACAATGGTAGCAGGAGAGTAAAAGACTTGGTGGAGGAAGTGAAGTCAAGGTATGTAGGGACATAGTCCAGGTCCTTTGCTTGGCAAAGGAAGGTGGGTGATAGCTACATATCCTGAGCTTTGAGTTGATCCTCAATGGCCAGTCAGGGTCTTCTCCAGCAAGGTGTTGTCCAAAGTGGGTCGCCAGCAGGGCCTCTGGGTGGATAGGTGGTATGGCATAGTGCTGGTCCAGATGGAGAGGGTGTCTTACTGGGTCTGTCTTCACTCCCCATTCTTATAGGGGCAGACCTTCTATGACCCTACTGGCAGGGGTATGCCTAGGCAAGGGTCAGCCATGGTGTACTGAGTCTGTGCACTCCAGGTGAGGACGTGCAGTTCCAGATGTCTGTGTTGCAATAGTGGATTGGCTGATTTCTGTAGGGTCTTTGTCTTTCACATGCTGGGTCTGTGGTTTCTGGGTGAGTCAATGGAAGGCAATGTTCCAGTCACTGAGCTGATGGTCCAGTTGTTGAGTTGATTATTCAGTACAGGACTGCTACCATCCTATCTCAAGCACCCTCATTCATCAGCATTCATTCAGGAACCAATTTACATGTGACTGGTTAGACATGAGTCATATGTTACACCCAAGCAGAGGACACAAGATAGAGGCTTGACATACAAAATGGAAACTTGACATAACTTGACATTACTTATGCTAACTTACACATGTCGGCCTAAATCATATGGTCAATAGAAAAAAAACAGTAAAAATCAGTAAAACAGTATAAACATAATAATTATACAGTATAAAACAAAATATCAAAGAAGGAGAGAGAAAATACTTGCTACAAAAATGCCAAAGTTTATTCTATGTCTCAATTTACTCATACTTATCTATAGGGAACAGAGAGGGAGATAAAAAGTCAGAAATAGTTGGGGAAGGGAGGGACTGCATTTCAAAATTTAAAAGAAAAGAAAAACTGGGGGTTTTGCTACATAACAGGGTAGAAATCTTTCCCAATCTAATTAAGACTAGGGAAACATGTGCATCCATTCAGATATGAATACTAATCCAATATCCTAATAATACTATTTCTCAGTTAATTTCCCCAATAGTCTGAACAGCTAGGTGTTATTCATAAAGCGCTTTTCTTTTAAACGTACATTAATCGTTGTTTCAAAGTGTCTTTTTCCTGTGACTCACAGCAGGTTTTAAAAGGAAATGAGTAACAACCTCTTGTCGTATGTTAATTCCCAGTGATTACCTCTTCTAGTGAGAAGTTAGTATCCAGCTCCAACTACAAACAGCATACGTGGCATAGCCTGAACAGATTGCGAGTGGATGCAACCTTCTCATGAAATCATGGAGCCTCTATGCAACTGACCAATGCGTATGTTGGAGAAGCAAACTTGGATCATTTCCTGAGTTGCCCTGTAGCATCACAATTCATCCTGCAACACCAACACCAGAAACATAAGCCTGTGCAGATAATATTAGGAACAGACCACATAGAAAGGTTGGATTGGAGACACAATAAAGAAGACCTCTTCCAAGAATGGAGAGAGGAAAAACACATAGGGCTGCTATAGACGTGTAGTGAGGCTGCTCCAATGTGCTGTAAATCCATCGCTTTGGATCAGACTCAATTAATCAAGTCTGCTGGAGTGGAGAAATTAACACACTCCAGCAGCTTCCAACGTCATGTATATCAGCATCCCCATGCTGAAAAATGGTGGCACTGCACTTTAAACTAAAGCTCATTTGATGAGCTTTAGTTCAAAATGCCCTGCTACCATTTTTCAGCATGGGGATGCTGATACATGTGACGCTTGGGTAATTTTAATTAGTGTGGCTTGCTAATTAAAGTGCCCCCCTGCCTCCCAGTGCACATCTACAAATGCCTTTAATCACTGCCTCACTAAAACAATCTTTAATAGAAACATATATCAAAATTACACTTATATCCAACACCACAGGACACATAAACAGAATGATAAGCAAGGATCGTGCTTTTCTCTGATAAAAAATCACCAATTTTTATTTTAAGAAAAGTATACTAAAATCCACATTTTTCCAGGCTTAAAATAAAACACCACTACATATATATATATATATATATATAGAGAGAGAGAGAGAGAGAGAGAGAGAGAGAGAGAGATATGTAGTGGTATTTCATTTTAAGCCTGGAAAATTGTTGATTTTGGGTTAATTTGTTACAACTTAAAGTAGGGTATTTTTTAATCAGAGAAAACCAGGATCCCTCATGTTAAAGCTAAACACAGCTCAGTGCTACCTATCTGTAGACACTACACATGCAGTTTCTGTAAAACAGCTCAAGAAAGCACGCAAAACACCCCACAGACCAGCATGAGCATGTGACAACATAGAGATAGTTTTAGCCTTGTGAATTTCTGAATGTCTTATCTTGCTTCTATTTGAGGTAGCTTCTTTTTTATTAAGCTGTGGCAGAGCACCTTTGATGCCTGTCACTTTAAGGGCTTAGACCTAGCAGCAGAATAGCCTGCACGTGCTTGCACTCCCAATGAGGGGACACATGGCCATAAGGAAGCCACCTGATTGGGGAAGAGGACTCAGATGCTCAATAAGAGCAGGTCTGAGCAGGGGAGTCAGCAGTTAGCTGGCTGCAGCCACAGGGAGAATATTGCCCAGCTGAAACTGCTGTTCACAACTTCTTGGAGGTAAAGGGCAGGAACTATGGGGATGGCAGGAGGTCCCTGGTCCTGGGGCATGACCTAACACCTTGCAAACCTCAAAAGAGTTTTCATCCAACAAAGACACTCACTCAGAGAGAGAGATCACATTTTTGAAAGAGCCACCCAGATACCACATAAAGAATTGCTGCCGTACAAAAAGAAAATCCTCATAAATTGCACACCATTAATTATGCCATATCATCCTTCCCTGGAACCTATATGGAAAATCCTCAAACAATTGCAAACCCTTACTAGAAGAAGACCCAATTCTTAAAGAGCTATTTCCAGAACCACCCATCCTGGCCTTTAAACAAGCACTGAATCTCACCAACCTCATCAGCAGGAATCCTCACCAAGTTCATTACCATGTGATAAAAAAATCCCCCATTTTCAGTTTTAAAAAAGTAACCCCAAATCCACATTTTTCCATGATTAAAATGAAACACCACTATACATATATCTATGTGTTAGTGGTGTTTCATTTTAATCGTGGAAAAATGTGGATTTGGGGTTGCTTTTTTAAAACTGAAAATGGGGGGATATTTTTTTTTTATCAGAGAAAACCAGGATCCCTGTTCATTACCAAAAGCAAACTTCCTATGGCCCAAAGCACACTGAATGGATCCAAACCATGCTGAAACAAAACATGTAAAACCTGCTAACATATCTCAACTTCTCCCATAATAACTACACCGCACAACAGAACCATCAACACCCCTGGATCTTACAACTGCATCTCCAGAAATGTAATGTGTATCATCCAGTGCACTAAGTGTCCTGATGGAAAATATGTAGAAGAAACCAAACATCAACAGGATACTAGAATGAATGCACACCGAAAATCTATCAAGGACAAAAATACCCAATTACCAGTGGGTGCACACTTCTCCCACTCTCTCTCCAATCTCTCAGTTCTGATTCTCAAAGGGAATTTACAAAACACTTTCATAGATGAGTCTACAGACTTCAATTCATAAATCTACTGAATACAAAAAATCATGGACTAAATACAGACTTTGGATTTATGGCACATTATAACTTACCTGCCATCCAATAACCCCATATAACCTCTCTACATTTTACCAGCTACATTCTATCACCAGGTCAACATTCCCTCTTTTCCTCCAACCCCTACCTACCTGTCTTGCACCTATTGTCTCCCATCCCTGATAATCTTACCTGCCACTCATATCCATTTTCACAGACTTCCATTTTTGCATTTTGGCTTACACTTCTATTCCACCCAGGAGAACACACAAACACCAACAGACTGTCCCCAAGCCTGAAGAAGGGGTTTTGTTCCTGAAAGCTGGCAAAGAACAATTTTTCCAACTATTTAGTTGGTCTAACAAAAGATATCACATTTATCCAAAAAACCTTGTCTGCCTATGTCCTTAGACCAACATGGCTAGAACCAGCCCCCCTGTATTTATGAACAGTAGCTCTTGCTGGCTACAAGCAATTCAAAGAAAAAACTGTACCTCAGATAATGATGTTGTTGGCCGAGTATCTTGTTTATATAGTTTTGATACAGTAATAGTTCATTATAAGATTAATAAAATATGACAGCTGGTATGTTTTCCTGTGGCACTGCTAGTTTTAAAACTGCCATATGCTCACTGGACTAGATACTGTATTGGGCTTAATCTTGTACTTGTAAATATAAACAACATTTTGTGTTTTAGATTTAATCCACGATAAATGAGCATCCAAATTAGATTTAATTTCATATCAGACTATTCTAATTAAGGGTGTTAATTGACTGTGCTTTGCAATTGCAGTGACAAAGCTATTGTTATGTTTTCATATATTTACGTACAATAATACTAAACACAAATTTCCATACTGGGCTAAATCCACTGAAGGATACGGTCATGCTGAAATATCTTAGTGCCTCATTCTTGGGCATCTTGTCACACAATGGATGCTGAAAGACAGAAAGTGGATGCATAGATGAAGAGCAAACAGGTATGGCCTGGGGTTTTCCTCTTGTTCCTCTTCCACTTGCAGCCTTGGACATATAAGGTCTAGGAAGTTCTGATTCAGAGGCTGTACTCCTAACTGTCATGCTCAATAGCTACTGAAACACCTTTTGTTCAAGAATTTGTCCAATTCCTTTCTGAACCTATTTAAACTGTCAGTTTCTACAACATCTTGCGGCACTGAGTTCTACACATTAATGTATAATACAGAGTGCCCCTACCAACCTAGCTCATAGCCTGGTGATTAGATCACTTTTCTAGCATGCACAAGAAGCATAATTCTATTTCCCTAGGAGGAGAAGCCCTGGATTCTGATCCCTACTACCAGGATTCCTAATTTAATTTATATATAGATGACAATTGGATAAAAAGACAGGAATAATAATAAAAGTGGGGACTGAAACTCCACAAGTCTCCTTCCTAGGGCTATGGAAATATTCCCTCTTGTGCTTGTGTGCACTCTCTCATTTGGCTTCATAACTCTTGCCTTCTCTTCAACAGGGAGGAGCAACTTTCCCTTGCTGCAGTCAAAACTATGGTATGATAGTTAAGGCACATTTTTGGGAGACATAAAACCTCTGTTTCTGTGGGAATTGAATCAAGGTCTTCCTATATCCACTAGGTTCACATGGAGAAAGCAGAAAGCACTTCCTCCCACAGCTGTATTTTAAAAATAAAGCTGCCAAACTTGCATTTTGTGAGGCCTGATCCCTGTGTCTCTTAGAGATTGTTTGCAGACATCTACCAGACTGGGCTTAGGCAGAAGTCCCACTTAGGCCGTTTCTGTATTCCACTGAGACTTATGTAGGTGCTAGGTGCTATTCTTTTCAGGTCAGGGCAGATCTCAATATGAAAAGAGCTATAAGCACAAAGGGAAATTTAGGGTCAAAAGGGAAGTGAATAAAGATTTTAGGTTATTTTAGGATTAGATGGCTACAGAGGAGGTCTTTTTGGGCTTGCTATTTTGAATTTCAGTGTGAAATCTAAGTCTTGTTTTAGTTCCCTCCAGACCAAGGCTTGTTAAGCTATGGCCTGGATACAGCTTTGGAAACATTTGGTAATGGAAAAAATCTCTTTGCACCCCACCACAGTCAGGTGCACAGGGCTCCAGCAGAGCACTGAAGGGGCAGCCCTCTTTATTCTATGCTGTAGTCAGGCACCGGGGGCTCTGGTGGAGGGGTAGTTCTGCCTGTGCCATGCTGTAATCAGGCATTGTGGGCTCCATTAGAGGGATGCTATCCTTGACCCATGCCATGGCTGGCAGAAGAAAGAAGTGGCAAACGTAGCTTAGTGCCTTCTCATCTCAGACCCAAGGTGGGTCATTCCAGCCTCCCCACCTACTGAAACAACCAATCAGAGTGCTTTGCACAGACAGACACACAGTTGGCTGGATGTGAGGGGAGAGGGGGGTGTTGTGAGGCTGGATGTGAAGTGTGGGAGGAAGAAATCTCAGGACTCTCAAGCTTGGAGGCAGTGGCGGTGCAGGGTGGTGATGGAGGGGGTTGGATGGGATGGTAGGGACAGAGCGGGACAGCTGAGTACAACCATGATGGCGGGAACAGAGAGGACAGAGTGGGGGGCGAGGGAGGGTGAGGCCAGCACCACTGGCCTCACCTGCCCGACCCTGCTCTTTGGAGACGGTGGCAGTGTGGGGTGCTGGCAGAGGGGGATGAAGGGGATGGCAGGGCAAGCTTCTCCCTCCACTCCTGGGGGGCGGCGGTGACATGGGATGATGGGTGGCGGTGCTCCATCCCTGCATGCCCCTCCACCCCCTTCATTCTTGATGGGAAATTCACTAGTAGTATTATAATGATAGCAGAATTCTGGTCCAGACACTGAATGGACCTAGTAGGGCTATGTACAATAATTTTCATTTCTAACAATACAATCACAATTTAATAGAACATATTTAGCTTTACCTAATCTTGACATAACCAAATAGAAATCAGTGACCCAAAAGAGCAAAGGAAGCAGAGAGCAGTTATGTGTCTAGCTTCTGTTGCAGTCTCCAACTTTTTGCAATTGCATTGTTCAACACCCGCCTTTGATTCTATCTATCCAGATGACCATGTGTGGAGCCATACTAGTGAAAGAAAAACCCTGTCTATTATTATATTCTTGATTAAGATTTATCTCCACTAAAATATCTATTTTTCTATTTTTTTCAGAAGCATTTAAAGAAAAGGATTTTTGTGTATGTGTGGTTGTGTGATTATTCATACCTGACATGAAAAGATGAGAAAGTTAACAAAAGGAGATGAAAGTAAGCAACAATTAAAATCCATGGGCCATTTGTGCTCTTAATAATCATATAGCTTTATTGAAATGAGAGCATGTAAACCAGGGTAGAATTTGGCCAATTACCTTCATATAAAAATGAATATAATCAGCAGGGATCCTGGTTTTCTCTGATAAACAAAATCCCCAATTTTTAGATTTAAAAAATAACCCTAAATCCACATTTTTAGTGATTAAAATGAAACACCATTAATATATGGATACATATGTATAGTGGTGTTTCATTTTAAACACAGAAAAATGTGGATTTTAGGTAACTTTTTAAATTAAAAAATTGGGGATTTTTTTAATCAGAGAAAACCAGGATCCCTTATAATTAGTTGGTATATTGTGTTTTACAATTCTCTACATCTTTGCCTAGGCTATTTTTCACTAAAGTTTAACACAAAACTAAATATATCAAGTCAGAATTTTCTCTATTAGTGTTCTTAGTATTTTGTAGGCAGTGGACAACAATGAGGACTCATACTACAATAGTTTACCCATGAACAAAGCCACTGTGTGCTGCACTCCTCTTTCTTATATATCAAGCAAAAAAGAGATACAAATTATGCAAAAAAACAAACAAGTAAACCAACGCAAGGAAGCCTATCCTCTTCTAGCTGTACAAAACTTTTACGTGACATTTATGCATGACAGAACTTTTATATAGATTTATAATAATGATCATGCAACTCCCTGTGCTAAAACTGGTTCTTTCTATGGATTCAGTTTACTTCTGCCAATCCACTAGCAAAAGGCGTGATGCTGCCATGGGGAAAGTGTTGTCAGGGTTACATCACTATGGTTGTTCCCTGGAATAAAGATATTCTTTGAAAGCCCAGCTAACCTGGGGGACAAAACTACAACTTGTTTCAACAGAGGAAATAATGGAAAGGAAAACGACTAAATCTAAAAGCACAGAATCTGATTCTCCTTGGACTTGAACCTATGGACTTAAACTTGTGGAAATCATCAAATAATAGACATTTACATCCATTTTGCACAGCTGGAAAAAATATTGCATGGTACAAGACAACAGGGAGCTGGGCCTGCAGCTTTCAAGTCCTTTCATGCATATGAACAAAACTGAAGCCCCAAACTGCCCAAAACTGAATCTACAAGTATGTGTGTATGTACACAGACACACATTCTTGTAGGTTCTACACAGGGCTTCAGTCTTGTTCATGTGTATAAAAGTTGCTTCCTTCCACATATACATAAAATGGATATTTAATTTATTCGGCTGTGATGTTAATCAATATTTGCTCCTGCTAATTGCCATAATAGTAGTAGAAGGCCAGACTGTCAGCTCTAAATTAGTGTAGTTTCACTGACTTCCATTAATCTATGCCCATTTAAACCAGCTGACAATATAATTCAGTTTTTAGGACAATTGCTTGCATTTTTTATGATACTCTGGCAGATATTAAGTATAAAAATACATTTTCATTATGTTCTCACTCTCCTATTATAGTCTTCATCATCTCACTGCTCCTACATGTTTCCTTTTAATTTTTTTATGGTGACTAAGAAAAGAAAATATCCCTGAGGCTGTCAAGAAATGATTGAGATTCTCCTTGATGAAAGCATCTAGTTTTTTGTCATTCTGTGATTTCAGTTTTCTACAGCATGAAGGTGTTCTTCTGCCCAGTTTGCTAGCCTAATACAATTTTCATTCCTCTGTTTGCTCTTTATTGGTGAGATACTTTTTCTGAAGATGGCATATACTTGGTATTTCATGTGGCTTGTCTGTGCTTTTTCTCCTCCTTTGAGTTTGTTTTAAGTTACACTAAGATTCCATGGTGCGAGAACTGGGAAAGTACAAAGGTAAATACATGTCTTATTTTCAAAGGTATTTGGCATTGGCAATTCCCATATCTGCACATTTCAAAACCAGATCATTTCTATTTAGGAGCAATAATGTTGGAAAATTTAAGGATACATAATTACTTACATGAGGCCATATTTCATGCTTTTCTTTGCAGTGAAAGACAGTGTTAAAAAAGGTAAAATTAAAACAATCCTGAAAACAATATTATGCTCTAAATATATTATCATATTTTCTTACATACAATATGCCCCAGAATAAGATACATGGCTAGTTTTTGAAAACTGAATGTAGAAAAAAATCCTTTAAAAGTCTGATAAATAGCAGTAACAAACTGAGTAGCAGCAGCCCAAGTTTCCAGGAACTGATTTTTAGAAAAAAGGTACATGTGGAAGGTGAGAAAATATTTTATTTTCTTTGAGGTGCTAAAAATAAATGATAAGGGATTCTGGAGCTCATAATATTAAAAGTTAAAAATAGCATGCAGAGCCTTTACCACAAATCATGTTTGAACTCAGACAATACTGATCATTTTTTTTATTTATTTTTTTAACACAATGGTCATAAAAGCATATTTAGCTGTCATCATTTTTAGGAAAACATTGCACCTCGTTACATTGTATAGTCAGGATAACTTGTGTTAAAGGGCATATTAGTAGGTCATAGTAACCCTGTTGTTTTTATGCTGTCTCTGTTACCTTAACAAATGCCATATACTCTTCAACAACACTTTCAAACACAACCTATTTTCCTTGAGTAGACATGTCCATGATTGTCTCTAAATATGGTCTGTGTCCATACGTAATAGGGTTAATATCTTTTTAGTAGTACGGAAACTCTATATAATCAACCCCAGGGGCCTCAGTAAATTAAAAAAGGGACATTGATTTAAATATTTTTTGTGAAATATTCCCTGAAGTCCTAGGGGGAAAAAATAAAAAATCTGACCATTTATGGTAAACCCAAAGAATGGGATAGCTGCCTAAATGTTTCCACAATGCACTGATTCACTCCTAGTTAGGCAAAGAAAGTGCAGTAGGGTAAGTGTGGACTAATTAAGGACCAGAATAGTTGCCATGTGGAGAAACAAGAGAAAACAATGTTTATTTTAACCAAGTCAAATAAGAATGTTACAAGAAATATGTGGATAGGTTATAGAGGAAAATATATATATATAAATGTATCCACTATCCCCAGGGATTTTACAGAAATATTTTAGTAAAACAAACTGCAGTCTGCAAAGGGGAGTCATGTGATAAAGGTTAAGAAGGGAAAACTTGCAGTTATGTTCTACCTTTTAATATATTTATTGAAATACCTGAAAATTCTATCTTTTTCAGAAAGATAATAGAATTACCTGTGATAGGAATGAGAATGAATTCTGCTTGCATGTGAGGGAGGGATGGCTCTTTTGCCTTTCATAAATAAGAGGTTTACTTAATTTTCATTAGTAATCATCAAGGGAGGAATCAAAATGGATGTCTTCAATTTCAGTTTCTCCCCAAATTTCATAGCTGCTTCTCATTTTAAATTAGTAATATCAATAATAATGTTTCCAGGTTAATTCTGTACTCATTTTCTAAGGCCTGAGGGGTAGGGGACTTTTACATGGTAACTCTTAAGTGATTTTACTTTCTAATTCTGCATGTCAAATCAGATGATCTCCCAGATGGGGAAGACTAATTAAAAAACTAGCTGTCTTCCCAACTTTTTCACTGAGAATAAAAAGATCATAACTAGGAGGTCACAGTCATTCTTTGGGGGTTGGGGCTGGGAAGAGCTGACTAGCAATTTTAATTACAGTCTATGGGTTGCCAGGTATATGAAATTAGCACTTACAATCAACTGCATTAATCTTGCTGAAAGTTTTGCACAAAGACCTAGGAAAATCCATATATTCTTGTATTTTCCTACCTTCTTGGGAACCCAGAGAATTCAGCAATTGAAAGAGAGACAAAGAGGGCAGTATTGCAAGGTTCCCTACTTACAGCAGTTAATTTATTTAAACAGATATAGCTAGCCATTTCCACTCATTTTATGAGCCCATGAGTCCAGCAACAATGGATAAGCGCACCAAGTACATTTCCTTGTAGATCTAACATACATCAATAGCATTGAGTTCACAGAAACCATAGGCATTTTAACAAAAAACAAAGCTGGATGAGGCAGTACCAGCCTGTTATTAATAACTTAGTGGTTTAAACCATTTGCCTAGGAAGCAAGAAGCATCAATTGTAGATTCACCCCGGCCTGAGACAATTTAAATAATCATTTTACCCCTACTAGGAAAGCAGAACACCCTAACCCCTAGGTTACAGGCTTAGCTGATGGAACTCCTCCTAATCTGTCAGCAAATAAGCAAGTTTTATAGGGCCAGGAGTAAAGCAAGTGGGATCTAGTATGTCTCTGAAGACAAGCAACAAAATGTCCTGGATTTTTGAGACAAGTCCTGAATTTTGACATTCTGTCCTGTTGGGACTGAAGAGCCCGTGAGATAGACTTTCTTGCCAAATGGACTTTCAAATCCCAAATTTGAAACACTAGACCTAGACTGTCACAAAGCAGTGCCCACTTGAGGGACCACCTTCACAAACTGTAAAGTTAACGCAGGTCCCTGAACCCAGCTGGCTGCAAACCAATTTCAAGGCTGTTGTGAGCAGCCATAAAACTGACTAGCATCTGAAGGCCTTGATACACATGCAAGTGATTTATCTAAATGTGGATTCAACTGTATCCAATTTAGATGCATGCCCATGTAAACAAAGGTGATATATGTTCATTTGGTCATGTGTGTTAAGTTATATACCTCGTTGTGCCACTGGATGGTGCTTACATGCCATGATCTTTTTTACAGAGTAGATTCATGTACACATTTGAGTGATAGCCATTAGAAAACCAGTCACAGAACCTGGTTCAATTACATCTGGTTCAGCTAAACTATGTCTATCAATCTTTCATATCACCAGGGATCCTGATAAAAAAAAATCCACAATTTTTAGATTAAAAAAGTAACCCCAAATCCACATTTTTCCATGATTAAAATGAAACACCACTAATAATATTAATGGTATTTCATTTTGATCATGGAAAAATGCTATTTTTTATATCTAAAAACTGGGGATTTATTTTTTATCAGAGAAAACCAGGATCCCCGTATATCATGCTATGATTGGCCCCCTAAACAAGATTTAACCCCATGCCTGTGTATAATGTTATGGGTTGTAGTCCATTATCAGGTTGTAATGTTTATCATGGCTTTGACAGACCAGCTGCAGTTTCATGGTTGCCTGAACAGTTCCTACATAGTGGGTGTGTCTACATGTGCACTTTTACTGCACAGTAAATGAAATTACTGTGCAGTACAGTTATGCATCTCCACATCCATGTCCCTACTCTGCAGTAAATACGGTGACTTATGCCAACCTGAGTGTAAATTTGATACCTGCATCATGCCTGCTTTATGCCTGCTTAGTTACTGCACAGTAACACACATGTAAATGCCTTATTGCACAGTAACACTGTGTGTGTGGACTAACTGGATACTAAAGTTAGTCCCCAGTCAGTCCACACACACAGTGTTACTGAGCAGTAAGGCATCTACACAGTGTTAATGCGCTTTGATGCCTGCACATATAGATAGCAGCCTATTCCCATTTACTGAGCAGTAACTTACTGCACAGTAAATTTAAGCAAGTGTAAATGCATGTGCGGACACACCTAGTCTGTAGAGCATTTTGAAATAGCCCAGATTTTGCTCTCTGAAAGTCAGTCACTTTAGTCTCCAATATAGTGTTGTCCTTGTTTTTGGTCCCTGCTCTTTGGACTCTTTATGCACTTTTTACTAAACAGAAATTACTCTGTCAAGAACAATAATGCAGGAGATTCTGTCCCCAGCTAGGCTACAGTTAGGCTCTCCTTGGTTTATTTTCCTTATTGGTTACACAGTGGTACCAGCACATGCAAAACCATCTGGTTTTGAGGACTGTTTTTGGCTCACCAGCCATATTTTCCCAAACCCTGACCTATAAGATGGGTGTAACAGTATCCATAGTCATTTGTAGGCACTTAAGTCCTTTCTTGGATCTGCCCCATGATAACCATAAGCTAATATTACAAATTGTTAGTATTGGAGATATCATGCACAAGTTTGGGTTGCTTTTTTGTTTGTTTCTCATAAAATTGTAGGCAGAGAATTCACAAGCTTAATACTTAAAAGGTTTTAAACAGAAACCCTGCAAAAAGTGAAATGAGTTCAAAATGGAACACAATTCTCTTCCACTATTTTATGCTGGCCATTTACAGGTAGTCACTTACTCCCATGCAAATAGGTACAAAATGTTATGACCCAGAGTTGGTCATGTTTTACACTCACTTTGCTCAGGTACAAATGATTCCATAAATAGTTGAGCAATAAAGAAAAGGCTCTTCATCTGCATTTTGTTCTAAAATGATCAGTATTTAGTTAATATTATACTGCCATTAGTAGACTTCTGACTTAATGCCTATTCTAACATATAGAGCAGCTTATAGCTCTTAAAGCTGTGATTTCATGGTTCATATGTGGCTAAAACTAAGAAGAGAGAGATATAATTAGCCATGTTACCCTTAAGACAGGCAGAAGGCATGGTAGATTTGCACCTTATAGATCTGTAATTCTCAAACAGGGTGCCTTGAGATCCTTTCAAGTGTGCTTTGGGTGTTACACAATGTTAGCACTGTTGGATGTGCAAACATGATTCAGAAAAATAATCCAGAGTTTTCAAATAGGAATCCATAGTTGTAGTTTTTCTGAGTTATTTGCAACAGATATTCTCTATTTTTTTTTGTAGTAAAAAGAGTGAAAACTAAAAGCTTGCACTTCCTGAGGGATGACTCAAGTCTATCAAGGGGTCTAAAGGGTTTGAGAACCACAGTTATAGACTAATGGAATCAGAGATGCATAACTTAAACTTTGATAAGTGGTGTGCTTATTTCAAGTACACATCATCTGTTTACAAAAGTTGATGCAATGCATCTCTGATTTAAATTGGCAAATAAGGTGCAAATCTACCCTGTTTTTTGCCTAAAGCTAAAGCAGTGTCACCTGGATTAATATTCAACAGGATATAACTTATTCATTCATAGGATACAAAGTAATTACACTACATCTTCATGGACAAACCCTTCCCTCCCCCAATAATTATATTTCCTTATTTGTATTCCTAATTATATGTATCCTTAATTATCTGGTGTACATTTTAAAATATGAGGAGATCTAATTTGGCACAATCTAGAATGTGTAACTGGTACCATAACTTCTATCAAAATGTATAAACATATATTCCCATGCTATTTTCAGGTTAGATTAGCACATTCAACTAAAATGATTTTCAAGAAACATTTTATCTCTCCTAGTATTCAACACTTGAATATTTAATATTTAGAAAGACAAGATGAGGCAACTCACTGACCTACTGAGGTCTTTCACTGGCAAACTGTTGACTCCAGACCTAGATTTTTATTACTTTTGTAATAGCTTTGCTAAAGCAGAACAAATATGGTTTAGCTGTGCACAAGAAAATTTACCCCGTTACTGGAGATCTTTGGAGTGGATGTAGAATCACTATAAATTATAGTGATTGCCAGGGATCCTGGTTTTCTCTGATGAAAAAAAAATTAGCAATTTTCAGATTAAAAAAGGAACCCCAAATCCACATTTTTCCATTATTAAAATGAAACAGGGCTATATATATAGAGAGAGAGAGAGAGGCATGTCATGTTAATCACAGAAGAATGTGCATTTGGGTTACTTTTTTAAATCTGAAAATTGGGGATTTTTTTATTAGAGAAAACCAGGATCCCTGGTGATTGTACATAAATCGTATATAAACAAGCACATCCCCCCACCCCTTTCCTAGAAGACTGCAGAAGAGGCGCAACCAAGAAAAACAAGGCATAACAGATGTTTTCCTAGGTCCAAGTGACCATCAGTTTTCTTAATAGCCCATTTGGGCTTTTTGCAGTGCTTTTTATTAGTGTAGACCTCATACCATTCTAATTGTACCTTATACACCTGGTACTAGATGGTTTTAATTAGCATTAGCTGGAGCGTAAGATGTGAACTGGAAAAAACTTTTCTTCCTCTTATTTACACCTGCTTTAGCTGACTGCTCTTCTGTTAACACTCATGGAATTACCCCTGATTTAACAAGAAAGAGAGCTGAATAAAGCCCCAGAAGACACTTCTAACAAACTTGTGACAGGAAGGAGGAAGGCATGCATGTTTCCGGATTTCAGGAGCTGATGTGAGTAGTTTTAACCTTTATGGTGTTTGGAACAGTGCTGTTACTGGCTATGCCTTTTCCCCCTGCTCTGTCTCCTTCCTTCTCTGACCTGTTCAGTCCCCCAGACATCACTGTTTCCAGGGCTGACAGTGTCTGCAGGCTATAGCAGAAAATAGACCCTATCATGAAGAACAGGTTGTGAATGGATGCAGTTTCAGGCAGGTTTGAGTCTGAGCAGTAACAGAGACTGGACAGGGGTCCTGGACATAAGGGCTTAGCAAAGGCAGAGATAATACGGGGAGGGGGTATAGAAAGATAAAAGGCTATATACCTTCAATAGATAAATGGATGGAGAGACCACCTTAAGGTATCTGAAGCTTGGTAGTAACTATCCCCAGGAGTCAAGCTAAGACTCACTTATCTTCCTTAAATTATATAACAAGTTCAGCTTAAACTATTGTAAACTTTTTTTTGTTTCTGCCATTCATAGTAAAAGAAGCTGTTTTTTTATGTGCTTAATGGAAGCTACCTAGCTCTTGACAGCTGAAGTACCTTCAGCTTACTTTTGTGTCATGGTAAGCCTAATATACTACTGAGCATTTCAAGAAAATTTGTATACCACTGCATTAAAATATTGATGCATCACTGAGCAACTCTAATAATGACATAATTAACCAAAAAGATGGCAGCCTGAGAAAGTACAAATCTTGAGATTCCCTCCCCCAGCGTTAGAAGTTTTGTAGGAGAGTATGCTTTAAAAACGAACAAATAATGACAAACATCAGCAGGAATCCTGGTTTTCTTGGATAAAAAAAATCCCCAATTTTTAGATGTAAAATGTAACCATCCACAATTGTATCAAGCCAACCAAGGCTTTGTCTGCGTGGGTCTTACAAATGTCTGTGGATGGAGATTCCACAACCTCTCTGGGTAGTATGTTCCAGTGCTTCACTACCCTCCTAGTGAGAGTTTTTCCTAATATCTAACTTCACTTCCCTTGCTGCAACTTGAGACCATGCTCCTTGTTCTGTCATCTACCACCCCGAGAACAATTTAGCTCCATCGTCTTTGGAACCACATTCAGGTAGTTGAAGGCTACTATTAAATCTCCCCTCAGTCTTCTCTTCTCCAGGCTATATGTGCCTAGTTCCCCCATCCTCTCCTCATATGTCCTGTTCCCCAGCCCTCTCACCATTTCTGTTACTCTCTACCGGACTGTCTCCAATTTGTCTATACCCTTTCAGTGCCCAAAACTGGACACAGTACTCCAGATGTGTCCTCAATAGAGGGGTACTGGTCCTGAATAGAGGAGAATAATCACTTCCATTGATCTAGCAACACTCCTCCTAATTCAGTCCAGCTTGCTCTTAGGCTTCTTGGCAACAAGGGTACACTGCTGGCTCATATTTAGCTTATTGTCCTCTGTAACTCCCAGGTCCTTTTCTGCAGAGCTGTTGCTTAGCCTGTCAGTGCCTAGTCTGTCTTAGTGCATGGAACTGTTCTGTCTTAAGTCCAGGACTTTGCACTTGTGCTTATTGAACTTCATGAGAATTTTGTTTGATTTAATCCTCCAATCATCTCGGTCTCTCTGAATCCTGTCCTACTCTCCAGCATATTTATTACTCCAGCTAGCTTGGTATCATCCACAAACTTGCTGAGGATGCACTCCATCCCATCTTCCAGACTGTTGATGAAGATACTGAACAAAACCAGCCCTAAGACCAAACCCCAGGACACTCCACTTGATACTGGTTGCTAACCAGATATCAAGCCATTGACCTACTACCCTCTGAGCCTGATGATTCAGCCAGTTTTCTAATCATCTTACAGTCCATTCATCCAACCTGTACTTCCTGAGCTTGCTCACAAGAATGTTGTGGCAGACAAAAGCCTTGCTGAAGTCAAGATGTATCACATTCACTGTTCTCCCTACATCCAAAGAGCCAGTCATCTGATCATAGAACTAAATCAGGTTGGTCAGGTATGACTTGCCCTTGGTGAATCCATGATGACTGTTCCTCCTCTTCCAAGTGCTTAGAAACGGATTCATTGAGGACCTGCTGCATGATTTTTTCAGGGACTGAGGTAAGGCCGACCTGTCTGTAGTTCAAAGTCTTGCTGTAACAAGACCTGATCAGAGCACTAGTCAAGCCAGTCCCAGTCAGAGTCTCAGGACAGTTCATCCCCTAAGGCTGCATGGAAAAAGGTGTCATCTGCAGCAAGCTTAGGCCAATGCCCTGGGCCCAGCTGGTCAGAAAGGGACAATGGGGGCAGCTAATTCCCTGAGGTCACAGTCAACAAGCCCCACATTCTCCAGCCTTTAAAGCTAGGCCCATCCTGCAGTACCATGTTCAGGTAAAGATCCAGGTACTTGTTCCTGACCTCCCTATGCATTCTTGCTTCTTCTGCTGGATCTCTGGCCCTGGCTCTTGGCTCACCCTGATTTGGCTCTGGGTCTTCCCAATTCTTACTTCTAGTGAATCAGAACTCTGGCTCTGAAGTTTGGCATATCCCAACTCCAGTTATGGCTCTGGCTTACCCTGACTTGGTTCTGGTTAATTGTTACGGTTCTGACTCCTGCTTCACCCTGATCTTGGCACTGACATCTGAAATATACCTTTCAGCTCCTGACTCCAGGCTCCTTGGGAATCCTGCCCATGGACTACAACTGTGTATCAGATGACCTTTGCTAACTGCCCAAGTTCCTAACAGTCACCCATACCATGGGAGAAAATGTTTTCTCATGGTACAAATCTTGAGCTTTCAGACCATTCAGAATGGCTGTCCCATTATATTATCCCTGTAAAAGAGATTGAGAGATGAAGTAAAACATTTGAATTTTGAAGTTTCAGTAGAAATTCAGAAGTTGACATTGATAGCCTAAACCACATATTAAGAGGTGTTAAGAAAGATGAGTATAGAAACAGAACAGTATTTGAAATACTAGATGAAAAAATATCTTTTTGTGAACCTGATGCCCAACACTCCATTGCAGTGCTTGCACAAACAGGCAAAATGGAATGAAAATCAGGGAAGGGAGAAAGAAAAAAAAGTGATGTTGGAGACATTGTGAGATGGGGTATATTCTGAAAGAGAGTGGAGACTTTATAGCCTTGTCATGACTGTAAAAAAGATGGGAGGCAATGAGTGGTAGGCTCTGAATAGGACATATTAATTGAAGAAAAAAAATCCACATTATGGTTTCATGAATGTGTCATCTCTTTTCCATTCACAAGCACCAGACGGTAGCAGATAAATATGTCTCAGAAGGTAAACCCTACTGCAAAGAACATTATACTCTCTATAAAACATAAGGGGGTGGGGGGAAGAGAGGTTGAAGAGGTCAAAATAGTGCTCTGACCCTCTATATTATTAAAGAAACTAGATTCCTCTGAATTAAATCTGTTTACACTTGATGGATTTGGTCCTTCAGCTTTTGAATGGAAAGGAACTTCCTGGTTGCAAGTACTCTTGTAAATTAAAGCTTGACATACCAACACAAATAGTTTTAAAATCGCATTACAGCCGAAGAAACAACTTGGCCTAAATGCACATTTGATACATACTTGGAACCATCCCTAGAATAACAATCAGCAAAATGATAACTGCCATACCCCCATCTTCTGCAACATTTACTGTGAGATATTAGAGAGGAATTGATTTATATTTTATCTGACATTTGTCTGTAGCTACAGGCATGCCAATGTGACCCATGAAAAAGGGAAAAAAAAGTTACATGTCTTTCTTAATTTATTGCTGTTGCTATATATCTTAGATACCTGATTTATGAGTCTTTTTGATAATATAATCCATTGCAACACTTTCATATGCCTCCTTTGACTTACACTGGGGCTGTGTGTTTGCAGTAGGACAAAAAACAACATTTATGATTTTTCTTTTTTTTTTCTTTTGCTATTTAGCTTCACCACTCTCACCCCTAAATAATTTCTAAAGAAAAAATACCCCTGGTGTAATTATACATTAAAACTATTAAACTGTATATATGTCTTCTTTAGCTATTTGGAAAAAAAAATCATTTTTCCCTTTTAAAAGAAGTATATATTGTTTGCCTGTTTAGGACTTGAAAACAGAAATATTTCAAACAAACCATATATCTGTTTATGTACAAAGACAATGACAGGTATCTAGGAGCTGATGTTTGACGGTGAAGGTGGAATGCACAGGCTTTAGAAATGATAAGAAAAAGCTTGTGTTTTATTTAAGATAAAACAGAAAGCATGTTGAAGTTTATTTCTTAAAGTAGAACATATAAAATTAAGTCATTTGTTGAAAAGATCCTATAACTTAGCAGACCATAAATGACCATCTGAAATATAAATATTCATAGCTAAAAATACAGAAGGGTATATTCCATCATTCACCTTTAACCCAACTGAAGTCAAAAGCTATAAGTGGAGTGCTCAGGAAATGTTTTTAGACAACCTCCTAAATTGAAATAATGGAAAGAGATATATCCATTCTGCCTTTAGAGATGTACAGATAAATCCCAGATTGGTTAAAAGCAAAAGAACTTGTATAACCATATCTAGTAAAGTTATACATCTTAAAAGGATTTTTTATTCTATAGAGAATGGGAAATAGACCCTCACTCTATCTTTGTTGTTAGTCACTTATCTGTAGAACAAGTGCCAGGGGTTATGTTGTTTGGTTTGCTTATGCATTTGCATTAGACATTTTGCCAAAAACATTTTTCAGATTGGTCTCTCCTTTCCACTGAATATTGCAATCACTAGGCTGAAAATTCAAGTTCCCTCTTGTTTGCTGACCCTCTGGCCCAATGATTCATGAATTCAAAACTGCAGCTTCAGCAAAGAAGGGGTGGAGGGTGCCCTCCTCCCTCAAGATTATTTTATAACTTGGTAGGTAGAGGGCTCTTGCAGAAGTTGAGTGTTTGAATTCCTTCTGGCTGAGGAAGGCTTATTACCCAGATCCCACTACCAGGATGTGTTTTAGGCTAATGTTCAAAAGGTAGGCAGCGCTAGCTCTGCTTCTGAGTACAAGTGGCCTGGCTACCATGGTTTGTACTGAGTTTTTTGCTGTTGGTGTGCATAAGATGAGGATGCCCCCTCAGTGAAGTCCCTTCAGATATTTAGACTAGGGGGAGGAACTGATACACTTCATCTGAACCTAGACAGAGGTCTGAAACCTATCTCTGAAAATCTTAAGTTGGTGTTTGTTGGTAGAAAACACCGAACATACCCAAAGGATTAGATTTTTTTTAAAAAGCAGTTTTGCCTCCACCACCTCTTAAAAAAATAGTAGGGGTAGCATTCTGTACTCTTCCTTTTCATCTGACAACTGTCTGTATTTCATCTTCTACATGGTACTGTACTGGAACCTACATGCAAGTAGGAATTTTATTCCAGGTCGTTACAGGTGCAACAAAATATGGTTATGGATTAGGCATACACAATAGGCCACACATTGGCCATGTCCACAGCCAAGCATACATGTGAACTCCTTATGGATGTGTAGAGACCTTAAATGTCCCCCAGATGTATTCAGCCAAACCCTTGACACTCAGAACTTATGCTCCTGTCCTTTCCTCTCCAATAGCTGAGTGCCAGGGCAGCCACTTGGAAGCTAGAGGACCTGGGTTCTAGGTCTCTCTAATCCAGGGGATATTTAAACCTAGGTCCCTCTGATATCTAATCATAGCACTCTGACCTCCACACCAGAGGTCAAACTTTTTTAGCCTTTTTGTTGACACGTTTTCAAGCTCCTGTCTTAGGTATTCACATGAAGGAGGTATGGGGAAAGACACGTAAAGCCAGGAGGAAAGAAGCAAGCCAGAGGGTGTGTAGATCAGTGAGATGGCTGCTAGCCTAACAAGGAACTGAGGTGGGCTCTTGTTCCTGGTCAGGTAGAGAGTTTTCCCTATCTTGTCCTCCATACATTTTTTTCTAATCAGTATTTTATTAGGTCAGCCTCAAAAGGAGCAGTGGAGAAGATTCTGGATGACAGCTGACCTGTGATATGGTGATTAGTGTGCACTGTGCTAGGGCATCAGAGAGACCCAGGTTCAAATGCTTGCTAGATGAGGAAGGTGGAAAATCTTGATCCACTACTTTCTAAGTGAGTAGAGTACCATAGCTACTCACCCACTATGGAGAAAAAGATAAGAAGTCTCTCTTCCTCTCCCCCAGTGTTCCTTTCCATCTCCTTCTCCAAGATACTTCTTCAAATGTACTTTGAGAAGAATAGTGTTAGAAAATGCTCTGAAGCTCACAAAAATTTATTACCTCTTTATCCCTTGTGTATAGGTTTTGCTACAGGTATAATATCTAATTTTTTTTCTAATTTCATCCAGATTTTTTTATATTGTGGGCCATGAAGAATGGTTTACACCATACTGCTTTGGATAAATTAACTCTTTTTTCAACGAAACAAAGAGATTCAGAAAAAAAATTAACCTTTCACATGGAAAATCTCTCTCTTTTTTAGGTGAGTTCACAAAGTTCATTATCTGGTAATGATTATTCATTGTAAACGCACATATATATTTGATGAAATATTTATAAAGATTTACAATCCTGAAATTCATAAATATCACAAGCTTCATTTTATGTCCATGGAAAGGCATGGTAAAGAGCATTCATAACACTTTTATATGAATTTTAGTGAATGTTAGGGACATGGCTTTGCAAACATTCATAAAATATTTATGAATATTTCAAGGTTATGTAGGAACATTATGAAAAGCAGCAACTGTGTGTGCTCAGTCAGCTATTTTTCAAACTTTAATATCTTGACCTTTCCTAAATATTTTTTTAAACAACAAAGAATATTTATCCACAGGGGGCCTCATACTGAACGAGGATATGCAGGGTTACTCCTTGCATATGCTGAACTGTCTGCTTGCACAACAGAAGGCAATCTGTTGTCTATTCCAACAGCTGCACTGAGTTGCACAGGGCTTGCTTATCCTGCAGAGCAGGAAAAGGAAATGGGGACAGATAACTGATGAGTCAGGGAAATGATGGGGATCTTCTGCATGCTAAACACATGTCAGACCTGCAGTGACTACGTTTTACAGAAATAATCCTAAAAGGCTATTTCACTTGCTAGATCGTTTCATCATTTAATACCTTATAAAGATATCCATAGGACCAGCTGGGTGATACTGCTAGCTCTGCATTCACAGGGTGCACAAAATTATTATTGTTTTCATGTTTTCAACCTACCCTCAAAAATGATGAGAGAGGTGGGTAGGGATCACAATGAAAACTTTCAAAAGGGAACAAGAATCTACTGCTACTAATGATAAGAGATATGGCATTTAGAATGACAGATATATATACAGCCTTTGGGACCCACGAGAGAAACCTTGACTGTGTCTTGGGCATTTTCTTCTAATGACAGGGAACTTTCTGTTTTATCTATGGTCTCTTTTACTACTTAATACTACTTATTTGCCTTATTTTTCCTTCCTCCATATTAAACCAGAGGTAGAAATTACATGAGTCTATTCCAGCCTTCTTTTCATATTTAGAGTTCTCCTTATCAGTTGTACCAGCCTCAGTCCCAAAGGGCTAGAACCCCAGGTATTGTGGTTTAGCCACCATCACTCACTGATGAATGGATGCCATATTCCCTATACCCTTCCATGAAAAAGGTACAGTCCTTTCCATAAATGGCTCCCAAACCTTCCCCGTGGTACCAATCTTTGAGCCATCTGTTGTTCTTCATTATCTTTTAAAACTTCTTCTAAGAATTGCAAGAACTGGAAGAATTTAGCTGAAGATCATCTAAGTTTCATGCAATCTTTCTTAATGTTTAATTGGAAATCTAATAGTGTCAGTTATCTAGACATGAAGGTCAATTAGTGGATTCCTCCCTGCATTTATTAGGACAGACTTGAGACCCAGAAATAAATCTAATATCCTTACTGATGGCAGATGGCCATGGGTAAGGATATGAGGATAAGGATAACTGAAAGGTAGATCTTTCAGATAACTTTCTTTTTGTAACTTTCTTTTCCTATAGAAAAGACATAAAGTAGATCTAATCTAAATGGAGTTCAGGAAATCAATCAAGATAGATTGTGTCACATTGTAAACTATGTTTTTAAGATAGTGGTTAGTATAGGAATATAAGGAACTGGCTAATGGGAAGATAGCTGATTGTGTTGAAAGTGCAACAATGAACTGCAGGGAGGTTATATGTGTAATTCCTCATGGAAAGCATAATTCTAATAGATAATTTAATTTATGATCTTTACAAAAAACAAAAAAAGCAGGGGATGCTGGGCAGAGACAGCTGGCCGGTGCTGCACAACTGGCAGGGAAGGCAATGGACCAGGAGTGCCTTGGGAGGTGGTGAGAGGGAGCATGGGACCCACACAAAGCCAGCTTGGGCAAGTCCAAGCAGCACTATCCCTGTGAGAGACTCAAGAAGGGAAACCTGCAGACCAGAAGCAGTTGCCAGCTAGTACAAATTGCTCGGACAAAGGGAGTTAGAAGTAGTGCCCCAAGGCACCCCAGAACCAAGTTCATCACCTCAGTAAGGTTGGGGGAGACTCAGTGAATGCTAAGGCACCAATGCCCTGCCTGGCCAACTAACGTGAGCAATTTAAGTTCAGTTACCTCTTTCTGTTATGATCCTTTTGAGACACAGGCATGGTTACCATCCTAAGCAAATTCAATCCTCACATAGCACCTGAAAGGAGACAAATCAAGTGGAAAGCAAACTCATCATCAAGGTCCAACAACAATACTAGAGGGAAAAGGGGTGGGGCGTAGGAGAAGAAGAGCCCAACAGAAGCCCAATCCAGGTCAATACCATTGTGACAGGCTCACACTCAAAAAGGCTGCCGATGGGCAGTGTGTGTGCCCTGTTCACCTGGTCATGATACAACTTCTTCCTTTCACCTGTCATACCTTGCTGATTTTATAAAAGGAATGGTTGATTATAGGGAGGTTGTACGTGTGATCACTTGGTGGACTTGGTGTGAGCCTGTCACAATGGGATTATATGGCCCAGTTGACTGTAATAAAAGAGCGAACTGTTTATACAAGAAATCCTGTGTTGGCACTCATCAGTCTGTCCTAGAATAATATTTACTCTAAAAGAAGTGCTCTCTTATAATTAAACATATATTCATTATGTTTGGCTGATTTTTCTTAGAGTCCTTCTGTGGAAAAATTCTCATGATGATATGGGTATGTCAAACACTAAGCAAAAACAAAAATCTGTGTATCATGCTGTCATCAAGAAATGCTAAAACATTCTTATATTGGTTCCTAATTGCAAATGGGATCCTTAGTGGGGCTTGATGTACTACAAATATTTGAAGACATGCTTTCTAATATTGGATATGAAATAAATGATGCAAGTAGAGTGGTAGGATGCACATTTTTAACATGGTGCTTACAAAGGAAATAAATGGTAGACTAGTGTTTCAGTGGAATCAGTATGACTGCCTCTGTTTGAGAAACTTAACCTTTTATTCTCAATTTCTGGATTCCTTTTAAAGAAAAAAAATATTTTTTTGCTTTCAGTATTCTTGGAATCCCCTCTGAACTGCTGATGTCTATATTCAGGGTTAGTAAAGATACATGTGTGTGGGAATTTGATTTCTGGTGAGGGATTAGTATTTGTGTATCTAATTCAAGTGAGAATTTCAAAAGCATCTAATTCAGCTTAGCAGCAAAAGGTCTCATTAAATTTATTCTAAATCATATAGGCACTCAAAGCCTCATCCTAAAATATGATTTACTTCAAGTTCATCATTGAATGTGCTTTTTAGTGTGGGAGTTGCAAATATTGTTAATTGCATTTCTGATTATTGTATGTTCCAGTACACAATGTATCTGTTTCAATATATTTACATAGCCTTTCTTAATAGCACTTCATAGTGAAAGAGAATGGCCCAAAATGTGTTTAATATTTTCTCTACAATAATGGATGCAGTATAAAATAAAATAGGAGAAAGGTTCAGCACAAATAAAGCATTCCCAATCCTCAGGAAACACCGCCTAAGGTTATAAATATAAGAAGTCACTAAAAAACATAAGAACTCAGGCATATAAAATTGTCAGCAAACACAAAAAGCACATATGGGTAGTAAACATGAGTGCAAACTGAAAAAAAAGAGAAACATGACAACATACTCAGAAAAAAAAGTGTGCCCAAAACAGATCACCTGAAAAAATATGCAAGTCTCAGGCAAGGCTGATCATCTCTCTGTACTGTACTGTCCTCAGGAATATTGTGTTTACTCAAATCCAAGATAAGGGTTTCCCCCCTTCATTAACATAGGGAGGAAGCCCCACAACTTGGATTTGAGTATGGGGGTGGGGGCAGGGGGCCAGACAGATGTTGCAGCTCCAACTCCAGCCTCAACCTGGCGTCAGGTTGGGGTCACAGCTGCAGCTGCTGTGTACCTCACGGCTGTCTCCTGCTCTGCTGCCTGCACCCACTGCTGCCTCTGACCTCCACGGAGCTGCTGCTACCAGTGCCTCTGCCCCCTCCAGTAGCAATAGAAGTGGTGGCAGCAGCTTCTGGTCAGACTCCAGCTCTGGGACCCAACTGGAGTTGCTGTAGCTGCAACAGTTGTTACCAAGCTGGCCTGGACCTAAAGCAACCATATGCTCTAGGCTCCAGGCTGCAGTGGGGCTAGGGCTGGGATGGAGCCAAAATTAAGCATTGTGGTATGGGTAAGTGGAAAGCAGAGGTTGGGGTGGGGCAGAGGCTGCCTTGGATCCAGGTGGGGGGACAGGAGGGCAGGCATTGCGGAGGAGGTCAGGTGCTGGGCTAGGTAGGCATCAGAAGGGGAGGGGAAGGTGGTGGAGGGGCAGGGGGCAAGTTGTGGGGGCTGCCTGCTGGCTAGCCCTGCAGTTTGAAGGGGCAGCCAAGCAACCTAACTTCTGCCCCTGCCAAGGCTTGCCTCCATGGATTGAATCTAATTATTAGACAGGTCATTTTAAATTCAGAGTTGTCTTGGATTCAGGTAAATACAGTACTTTTCTTTCCTAATTATAGCCCCAATTAAATGATATATATAGGTATGCACCTATTACTAACATTGAGCAGCACTCAGAAAGAAACCACTGAATTTGCACAATAACCATGCCCATGGGAATTATATTAAGGGATTGAGTACAATCTCTGGTTGCTCTGAGGTATTCTCTCATCACTGATTCCTTGTTGAATTGAAAGGAACAGAGGACCAAATTCTGTTACCTTTTTATGTGCCCAAGTGATTGTTTTTGAGTCATATATGTAACATTTTTGGCATGTTCAGTTTGCCGTTACATTACCTGTGTAGTGTTATATTATATATATTATATTGCCATTATATTACCTTTGCTTCCTGTGGCTGCTAAACTTTTACAGTAGGGTGCCTACTCGCCAGGCAGCCTTGCAGTGGCATATGCACATAAAGTAGACATAAGTCATAAAATTCTGCCTTGCAAAAACTCATGAATAGCAGAAAAAGGAGGTCTTTTTCATATTACTGCTCCAATAATTGAGTGGCTAGGGCATTTACCCAGACAGCAAGAAACAGAAGCTCTAGACTTCCCTCATACAGAGGAGGTGTGTCTACACAGGACTTTTACTGCGGAGCTGCCAAATTACCTCTGCAATAAAACATCACCTTCTATATGTGCAGTACTATTAGGATGCAATAAACTAATTAACTTCACCATAGGTTAGTATTGCCAGACACAAGTACTATCCTATGGTGGAGTTATTTACTCCACCACAATGCATGTGTAGACACCAACAGAGCTGGCTGAAGCATGAGGGTGCTTCTGTGTGGGGGCTGCCTGCTGGCTAGCCCTGCACTGAAGCACCCTCATGCCCCTGCTGTACCCTCATGCCGCAGCATGTTAAGCCAGGTTAGAAATGAACTGGGCAGGCAGGATAGCCAGCCCCGGTTCAATGTGCTACAAGCCTGGGTGCTTGTGTAAATGCTGCATTTGGGGGAAATAAAATCTGGTGCCCAGGGTATTTGAAGCTGTGTTTCTCTGGGTTTAGAACCAACAGGCCACAGTTGAGGCAATTTCTTCTCCTGTGCAGCCAGAGTACAACATTAATTCAGCTTATTGCTCTGTTATGAAGGTCTTTCAGGGGTTGGAGGAAGGGTAGGAAAGGAGCTCAGTATGTCAAAAGTTAACCTGTGAAGGCTGACACCAAATCTGAGAGGGAAAGCAATGAAGCAAAAGAGGATCAGGAAAGGAAACATATTCACTGGATCAGAGAGAGGCATTTTGGACCACAAGGAGCTAGATAATTTTGTTTAATATAATAAGGCAGACATACTCTTCTTTTTCTTTCGGAGCTACAAAAATAGGTACAACTTACAGAGTCTGAAGCTGCAGCTATCATACTGAAAGAGGTATAGACTAACTATGGCACACAAGAGATAGAAATATATTTTCCAACAACATTCATCTGTCATGGTTACATTTGAAAAGTAGGGAAACAATATATACAGCTATTATATGGTGTAACCTGTGTCGCCCCTTCTTAAAATATTAGCATTACAAACTGCTGAATTATAATCACAGGTCTACTAAATATATTGTAAAAGAAACTGTATTCTGTAATGTTGCATGTACATTATGGTTTAGGGAAAATGTATTAATGCATCTGGAACAGAATATTCAGCAACTTGAACTCAAGTAATCATATATATAATAAAATGGACATTTATAGGTGTGGGTTACAGAGGTCCAATTTAATTAAAAGGCCTTCATATAATCAGGTATTTAGTATCCACAAAATATTTTGCTACCCACCTATTCTTCTGAGAGATATATGCACATTGCCTTGATTTTAATTTTAATCCTGGCAATACCTCTCCTAATAGATTAGTTTTAAATGTCAATGTTCAACATGCCAGCCAAATGCAGCAAATGAAAATGTGATTATAAGAAGTATGATGACTGTACAGAATCTATAATGAATTAGTACAGTTGCACTTTAACATTTCTTGCATACAATATTGAGACAGTAGTCAAAGGCTGTGTAGTTCCAGGTGTTAATTGTTAATAGATAAAATAAGTAATCATTCTGACACATTTCATTTTTGAAGTCTCCATATGAACAAAGTTTAAGCATATTTGGGTAACCCTACAAGATGTGCCCACTGTTTATAACACCCACTATGGACAATTGCAGCACTGCGGGTTTGGGGAAAGTCTAGTGAAATGATTCTTTGACCTACACTGTTGACTTGACTGCTTTCACAACTTGGTAAACACAGTTTATGTACTCATTCTTTTATCGCATTTCCCCTCGGTACCAGAAATAATAAAGATTTCAACCCTGCCATTTGTCCATTTCTCTCAACAGATATCTTAACCCTTTATTTTTATTTCTTATACATGGAAAACTTTGCACCTATTCAGGGGGTAAAAAGCACCCTGTTCAAATTCACAGATGATACTAAGATGTGGGGAGAAGTGGGCAAACTAGAAGGGAGGAATAGGCTGAATTTGGACCTGGACAGGTTATAGGGGTGGGCAGTTGAGAACAGGCTGGGTTTCAACACTGACAACCTGAAGAGGAAGAACCAGCAGCATACCTACAGGCCAGGGAACTCCCTTTTTGTCAGTGCAGAGGCAGAAAAGGATCTTGGAGTCATTATTGATGCCAAAATGACCATGGGCCAACAGTGTGGGGACGCAGTCAGGAAGGCCAACCGTACCTAGTCATGCATCCACAGATGCATCTCAAGCAGGTCCAAGGAGGTGATACTCCCCCTCTATGTGGCACTGATCAGGCTGCTGTTGGAGTACTGTGTCCAGTTTTGGGTGCTGCACTTCAAGAGGGATGTGGACAACATGGAGATGGTCCAGAGGAGGGCCACCTGCATAATCAGGGGTCATCAGAGCGAGCCCTACGAGGAGAGGCTAAGGGATCTGAACCTGCTCACCTCCACAAGAGAAGGCTGAGGGGGGATCTAGTGGCCTGTTACAAACTAGTCAGGGGGGACTAGCAGGCATTGGGAGAGTCCCTGTTCTCCTGAGCACTACCAGGAGTGACAAGGAATAACGGTCACAAGCTGGCAGAAGGTAGATTCAGGCTAGAAATCAGGAGGTGCTACTTCACTGTCAGGGCGGCTAGGTTCTGGAACCAACTCGAAGAGAAATGGTGGGTCTTTAAAAGGTGGCTGGATGAACACTTTGCCATGGTCGTTTAACCCCAGTACTCTTTCCTGCCATGGCAGGGGGTCGGACTTGATGATCTGCTCAGGTCCCTTCTGACCCTACCAGCTATGAAACTATAAGATCATTACCTTTCCCAGGATCCACTCTCCATGATGCCTATAACATTTATGAAGAGGCTGGTGTCCAGAGTTTGGTCAAAGCCCAAGTAATGACTGCTTGTATTAATGGGCTCAGGTGGAGGAGAGATGGGGGAAGGAGTATTTCTTTGGTTGGTTTTCATTTTAGATTTTGTTTTAATTTACTCTAATTCCATTTTAAAATTATTTCCCAGCTTGAGCTGTGAGATCTTCATGTCAGTGACTTTGATTGACAATATTTTGACAAATTGACAAGGTTGGGGACTCTTAAGCCAAAATATAAATTATTTCTCTGCTTCCTAAGCCTAGCTTCAAGGCATCAGGATTGTAGTGAAAATGGTCTTTGGCGACACTGAAATGGCAACTTTAGGGCCTCTGGCTTCCAGAGTGGAATTGAGAACCTTGTGTTGGGAGCCTGATATCAATGTATGGAGAGCAAGGTGCCTTAGAATAGGATACACAAAAGCTGGCATGCTGAGAAGGTCACCTCTTGAACTAGCTAATAAGAAATGATGAGGAAAGATGAGTATCTTATACACACTCCTCTTGGAGACTTAGGCTCCTAACTCTGGACTGTAGGGATCACCTGCTTGCAGTAAGGATTCACAACTGTGAATCCTTTTCTAGAAGTCAGTGCTTGCACCAGCCCTTTATAACAAAGCATAGCTTCTGATGGAAGTAGTATTTTTAACATTTCCTAAATACCTCCTATTAATACCTTCTTGTCCTTGAGGGAGCCTGAACCAGTGTGCTACCTTAACTGTTCTGATATGACACTCTCTCAATCCCTTGTTTTGAAGCTTTCCTACTTTGAAACTCCCTCCTAGAGGTTAGGGAGTTGCTTAAGATGACCAGGATTACAGCCCCTACTTCAATGAATGTTTCAATTATTAAATGGAATATCAACTGGGTTCTAACTAGAGTTTAATTTTCTTTTGGAATCAGACAGTCCTAAAATTTAAAAATGAAACTTAAACTGTAATAAAAATATTGCACCCAGGTATTTATATAGTATATATCATGATTAAAAAGATTAAAAAGATTACATGCTAGTCTTAGCTGAAACTACATTTTTGCCCCATAGGAAATTTGGAAACTCTGAAAATGTTTTTGCTGAAATTTGGAAGGATAACTAGAAATTTCACTATATTCTAAGGAATTACAATTATGGATATTGTTTATTTCAGAAAAAATAAACATATTGCTTTCTTCTCCTTTTTTCCAAAATGAAATGGAGCCTGCTGCCTTAGCTCCATAACTTGCCTCAATATTTGTATAATTACCTGTTGCTTGAAGGAAGTTGGAGTAAGCCTAAGGAATTCCCAATGGAGAGGCCTAGAATATGAAGAAAGAGAATTCAGTTAGAACTCCCAGGGCTGTTGATCTGCCCTGTTACATCCACAGTAATTATTAATACAACATTTGCATATTTTCCACCCAAAAACACATGGCTCCCACCCGGGGCAGAACAATAGCTGGTACAGCCAATGGATCTACACTGGGACCCAAGGCCTAAAGTGGGCCCATCCTTGTTAATATTCTAAATGTGTTCAGCTTCATGAACATCCAGTGTTAAAAACATGTTTGGCATGGCTTGTTCATTGTTGTCATATATTCCTTTTAACAGCAATTTTTAAGGAGCATCTCTCATATCCACAAATATAGAATATTTCATCCCATAATACATATGGTAGTGTAAGAGTGATGTTATAGCCTTGATGGTCCAGAAATTATGTGAGAGGCAGGGATTTCTTAGAATGATATATTTTATTGGATCAACTATGAAGTTGGAATAATGTTAATCAGGCTTTTAAATGCAAGACATTCTTGATGCTTTTCTCTTTCCCTTTTGCAGCCATAAGCAAATTCAGGTTCTTAAATTCCAGTTCTGCATATGAGCCAGAAGTGGCAGTGAGAGGGGTTAATACAGTAGTTGTTGGCTGTACAGCAGAGGAACATGAAGTGAGCAGTGCCAGGGCTGGGAAAATTCTTCTTCTACCTTCTCTCCCTGCCTCCTTCCCCTGATTCTCCTGAGCTTAGCACAATCTCTTCTGCACCCTCATCCCTCTGCCTAGGGCACAGAAATAGCTGGCAATGGTTAAGCAGCCAGCAAGCCTTGGGCTTGGAGTGAGGAATTTAGCCCCTCAGTTAGCAAAGTGTGGTGCAGAGTGAGCCCAGACGTGTTACCCTGCCCCTCCATTAGCTGGCCTCTCTCTGCAGGTAGGCCTCAGCCCTACATGATTATATACGACGAGGAAGCAACTTGTCTGAAATCATCACTAGGCTTGACTTCATTTGTGCCTCAGAACACATTTTGTGTATACATTTTCTTCCTATGAATGAAAATTTGTGGTAGGAATAGTTTGCTTAATTTTTGTGATTTTTGTAATCACTATTTTTGAGACTGCCACCTACACACAAGTGGTGCACAAAAGCAGAAGGAAAAAATGGAAGAGTTTAAACTATCTACAGAACTACCTAAAATAACCACATTTCTTCAATGTGTTGGCATTAGTGATTGTGACTGTAACAGGAAGAGTAATAACTGTTAGTTCACAGAAGGAGTGCAAGATAATAATATGCTGAGTTCTAGTCCTCAGACAGCAAAACTGTGTAAAAAGTTTGATGATAGAGCAGAAAGAAATACTGGTGGTGTGCTATTAAATGAAGATGAGTCAGACAAAATAAACTAGGGATTAGTAAATCATGAAGAAAATACTCTAGAGTGCCAAAAGGTGCCAAATATTCCATAGATAAAAGACATTTTCCATTAAATGTTACAGTCAGACAAAAAGATAAAAAAATTCACAAGGTTTGTGTAAACTCAAGAGACTATCTCCATGGGATGAAAAAAATAATTGGGTGGTGTTTTTCTGACCCCTGACCCACGCTACACTTAAGACATGATTAACTAGTTAAACACATCTTAACTTGTTACCTAGCCACACATTAAAGCAATTAATAGCAAGATAAAACAAGTAATATGCCACAAAGTTATTTATTTTATTACAAAAAGTGTGTAATACCTTTTGTAGCATGGGTGAGAGGTGTTCGACAATAGCATCATATAACCAAAAGAGTAGATAGTCATAAAACCTCACATTCACACTTAAATATTTGGATAGTGTGTCTGGACTAGAGATTATGTAACACTACTGATGAAAATAACAAAAAAGAAAAATCAAAAAAGCAAATAACTCCTGGAGAAAAGTACTTAAGGCCCCCTTTACACATGCAAGTAAAGGCACAATGGGATCTAATGTGTGATCCACACAATCATGCTTCCTGCCATGCCACACATGTATGCAGAAGGTGAGATTTTGGGACTGTGTATTAGATCCCATTGTGCCTTATTGATGGTGCAGGGGGAGGGCTCAGAAGCAAGAAGCAAGCTCAGTTGAGGGGGACTCCCACGCACAGGGTGCCCCATGCACCCCCAGGGATGGAGGATCTTTGTTGCACTGATCTCCCCACCCCAGGAGCATTGAAGAGGCAATCCCCCCACGCTGGGGGTGTGGGCAAACCCCTGCATGGCTGCCATAATCCTGAGGGCTCATGGGTGTGTGAAATCCCCAGACTCTAGAGATCATAGCTACTGTGATCTCTAGGGCTTGGGAGTTTTACACTGTATGGTGCACACTGGTGGCTGGGAGCCCCATCACTGATAGGACTCCCAGCCACAAGGGAAACTGTGCAACACATGCAAATTAAAGCTTTATAGCAACCAGCTATACAGTTAGTGCACATTTTCAAGTCTAACTTTATAGCTCGTTGGAGCGTCTTATTGTGTGATAGCTATTTTTCATATGTAGCTGGTCTCCAGATAATTGTGCAATACCTGTAATGTGTAGAGGGGGACCTGAATGTCTTATCAATGTAACTAACAATGATGATATGTAACCTGGCTTTCAGGAGGCACAGGGAAGTTTTAGGCAATATTAACAATGTAAATTTTCTCTCAGTCGTTGAACTTTTGGCTAAATATGACCCAGTGCTAAAACTGCTAATTAATATGCCAAACATTAGCGATGCATAGGGGGTTTATGTGGGGGCATATGCACCCCCTGAGTGTGGTAGTGCATCCCTGTGAAAAGGCACCACCAACGCTGCTGGCGGCACCTGTCGGTGGTCGCCACTCACCACTCTCTCCAACCCCTTCCCTTGTCAACAGCACCGCCGCTGCCTGCAGGAGCTCGCTGTGCCCTCCCAGGCTCCAGGGGAACGTGGCATTCATGATGCCAAAGGTTCAGTTTGGTATTTAAGGCATCACGTTCATAATAAAATTGCTCAACTATTGTTGAAACATGTTGAGAGGGGGATTGTTGACAAAATAAAAAATGCACCGTTTTCTCTTGTTTTTATAGGTACAGCCCAGGACATTGCAAAAATTGACCAAGTAAGTCAAAATTTTGTTATGTAACAGTAGATACCCATTATATGAATATAGCGCTTGAAAGTTTTCTGGGGTTTCATAAAATATCTGATCAAAATGATGCTGGTCTTGAAAAGGAAATTTTAAATTGCACTGAAGGGAGAGGGTTGGACAGATTAAAATGCCACAATAATGGGTATGATAGGGCTTTATAGTGGCACTTATAATGCAAATATGATCAGAGTTTATTCTGGAGTGCAGGCAAGAATATCTATAAGATATCTGAATGCAGAATACTTCCACTGATCACAGTTTGAACTTTTACTTAATTACTATGCTCAAGGAATACCTGGAATAAAACATTTTTATGTGGTGATTGAAGAATCCATGCTTTCTCTGGATGTAGGGCAAAGAAAGCAATGAGCCAAGCTGTCTGAATTAGTTTCTGTTTCAGAGCTTGTCAGTAACATTACTTTGAAAAGACTATGTCCAGCATGTTGGTCAAGACCAAAATTACTCATTGCTTTGAGGTTTTGCTATGTTTATATACTAAGGTGCTTTCAAGAATAATCTTCCACAGTGAAAAGGTCAATGAATGTAGCAATTCTTAGGAACTTTATATTTTGTACTTTTTGTTGTGTTCAAAACAAATTCTGGAAACTGTACTTCCTGTCTCTAAGTGCCTACAATTTTAAACACATATGCTTACACAAAGCAACACCATTACTTCACAACATAATGGAAGGGCCATCGAAATGTTGGGTTAGGAGGTTACTCTTGAAGTGAAATTTGAAAAGGAAGTGAAAAGAAATGATAAATTATGTGAGGACAAAAGATTGAATGACTTTGAAAGATATTTCAAAATTAATGTATTCTATGGCTGTTTGATAATCATTTTAGCTCAACTGTCAAATTATTTTCATAGTTTGGATGTAATTGTTATGAATTTAAAGGTAATTCAACTGAAAACACTTGTGTCAGTAACTGATAAACAGCTGTATAAGGAAGCTGAAAAGGTAGTGAAACAATACAGCAGGGACATTTTCTGCCTGGACAATTAGTTGCATTTAGAGAATATGTAAAATCAGAAATGTTGGTGTTCCTTAAAGAAGAAGTTTTGGTTAAATTATTGTTTATAACATTGCTCCATCATCACGCTTTTCTGAAGTATGTACTGTGATTGTACTGTTTTTAACAATATCAGGTATGGAACATTCCTTCTTGAAACTCAAATAATTAAGAATTATGTGCAAAGCACAACAGTACATGGATCAGGGATAGAGCCCAGCTGCAGGGGGTTAATGAGTAATAGCGTGCCTGCTCAGGGGCACAGGGCCAGCTGACATGGTTGACTGGATGACCAGAGGAAGTTTAAAAACTCCCAGGGAAGGGAGCTGGGGCAAAGAGGGAAGGCTGCAGTGCTTAGGAGGTAGCATAGAGCTGGGATGGCGCTATCCAGATCCAAGGGAGAAATGTAGACCTTATTCAGTCGAGATGAAATGTATGATTTTTCTCATTCTTTATCCAAGGAATGTTACACTGAAAGGAATAAAAAGAGGCTCAAAATCAAAATGCACTTCTTTTTAAGACTATTAATGGGTCAGATGCTTCACCTTGGAACAATTAATAAACCTGGTTTAGTGCCAAGAAAGTCAAAGATTACCTGTTAGGGACTTAGTCTACTGTCTCTGAACAATCAGAGCATCTTAGTAGTTACCTTACATCTATAGTGACTCTTTGCTTGGGTATTTTATAATATTGGGTATTTTATAAGATTTATATCAATACTCATATAAGATAACATATAATATTTTATAACAACTCATTTGCAGTTCAAGTGATCTGTCCAAATATGGTGGAGTCTGTCAGGCCAACTCCTAAGTAAATCGCTTCCCCCTTTTCATCTCTATTAGATTTTGTTTTGCTAGTGCACACCCTGAAACTCAAAACTCAGGAAATCATCTGACTACCTCACCCCTGTGATGTAAATGTTATTAATAAGAATTTTATAGAAATGGTATAAACGTTGACAAATTGTAGGGAGTGTCTAACAGAGCTATGGGGAGATTTGAGATCTGGAAAATATGCCTTACACTGACAGACTAGAGAATGATTACAAAGAAAAGGTAAAGAGGTGTTTGATCTCTGTCTATGAGTACCTAATATTCTTCAGCTATTTCATTTATCTGTTAAAGGTATGGCAAAAAGCATTCATTGAAAACTGAAGTTGGATAGAAAAGGCAAACATTTATAATAGTGAAGATAACTGATCAATCAATTTACCCAGTTTTAGGAAAAATTCTTAATAAGTTGAATACTTTAAGTCAAGAAAATGTGTCTTTCTGGAAACTATGCTCTAGCTGAAACACAAGTTATGAACTTGGTACAGTAATTATGTGGTGAAATTTCTCTTGCCTTATTCATGAACTCAGAAATAAACCATAATGATGGATCTTTCCTAAAAATCTATGTATCTTAGGCTGCTTCTACAAGTTATATCTATTCCACAATTATTGGGTTAATTGCACAATAAATTCAGACAGGCTACACATGCAAATTAATTATTATCCCCTAAAAAGATCCAACCAGCTATTAAGTTATTGCTAAAAAATGGGCAATACCTTTATGGCTGGTTTCTATCCAACTTTAATTTGTAAGTATAGGTAGACCTGCAGGTGGGAAACTGTAGCTGCTGTGATCCCCCAGCCACTGGGGAGCACAATGCACCCACAGGGGTGGGAGATTGCAGTAGTTGCAGTCTCCCAGACTTTGTGATCTCCAAGATAAAGGGAACTCCATGCTTCCCTGTGGCTGGGAGACTGCAGCAGCACCCTACTACTGTGGGGGCTAAGAGTCTGACAGCTGATGGGGATCTTAATCCTTGCTGCATGATGCATGCAGCCAGGACCAAAAATCTCTGCACTTGAGCCAGGACCAGGAATCTCCACACCTGACAGGGCTCTCGGTCCTGGCTGCACCATGTATGTTGTGAGAATTCTTGGTCCTGGCTCACTGAGAGACCTCCTCAGGTGCAGGAATTCTTGGTCACTGCTGCATGTGGTCATCTGGCTAGGAGCCCCATCAGCAAAGAGTGCACCCCACCCCAGAAGCCTACTTTTTGCCGATGTAGGGGAGCCAAGAATCAGGCTCCCACTACATCAGCAATAAGACACAACTGGATCTAACGCATGATCCCACAGTTGTGCCTCCCACAATGCACATGTGACATGGCAGGAGGCATGATTGTGTGGATTGCTCATTAGCAGGGATTCTGGTTTTCTCTGATTTAAAAAAATCCCCAATTTTTGGATTTTTGGTTACTTTTTTTAATCTGAAAATTGAGATTTTTTTTTAAATCACAGAAAATGAGGATCCCTGCTCATGGGATCCAACAGTGCCTTTATCTTTACATGTAGAGGGAACCTAAGAATTCTTCCAAGAATGTGAACATTTAAGCACAATCTGGTGGAATCCAACTTGTTTTAATGAGATTTACATTTTTGTTGCTGGGCATAACATAGTTTAACAAATATTCTCATCTTGGCTAAGTACAGAGGCTCAAAAAGCCAGAAGCAGAATTGATTCAATCTTCACATGTTTTTTTTAAGCTGTGTAGACTGGACCAATAATTAACTGAACTGATGTTCAGTGTTCTGGCGGCCAAAGTAGGCAGAAGTCTACATCAGCCCATGCCAGGAGCCTAGGGGTACTCACATGTATCTTTCACCATGATGGACAGTGCTGAAGGCTGCCAAATCCAGCCTATCGGGAGGCCATGCCTGACTGGCTGCTAGATATGCCTCCCCCTACTCCCTGCTGTCAACCACAGGAAGGGGAAGAGCCAATACACAATCTCTCCACAGCCCCGCCCACTTGCCAACCATCTGCCCCTCTGCAGGAGCTGGGGGGGAGGGAGTGTACCCCCAGCTTGACACCAGCCCCACCCCAGCAGGGGTTTGCATGATGTAGTGGGGAGAAGCCACTTCAGGGGGGCTTTTTCCTCCACCCACAGCACAGTGAGCTGGTCTGGGAAAACCGGAGCCGTGCTCCCTCATCAGACACAGATTGACTGAGGGGTGGAGAGGAAATACACTTCCTTGCCTGGCAGAAGGGGAGCAGGTGGCTAATGAGGGGAAGGGCTGAGGCTTTCACAGCTCAGGGGTTATCTCCCACCCTGCCATCCCACCAGGCTGATCCACCAGGTGCAAGTAGGATGCAGACTAGGGAGCAGAGGCTTTACTGCCTCAGCCCTGTGACAGCTGGGGGTGAGGCTGGAGTAGATAGCACAGCCCAGGGCTGCAAAGCATCCTTGGATGCAGGGGGACTGTGAGGAAATGAGGCAACTTAAGTCTGGAGGGAATTTAACTTAAATCAGGTCTGCAACTACATCCAACCAGGTTGATCTTAAACTTGGTTTGACCATTTTGAAAGTAGTTTATGTGTACTGAAGTTATGTTATGTTCCAGGTTTGAACCGGTTTCCAGTTACTTATATCAGTTTATGTGTAACTTCTGTTTATAGCTCTTGTGGTTTAGAGCTTGGGAAACACTGATTCAGCACCTAGTTCACTCAATATATTTCAAAAGTGGAATGCAAATTATCTCAAAGTATTTCATAGCTCTTAAGCTTCTGTTACCTATAAGTAATAAACCCAAGGACTAAGTATTAATCTTGATATATTATTGGTTATTTAAATACTTCCTGTGAACTTTGCTGTACTCCAACCTAAGAAAATGAATAAATAGTTGAAAGGTATTTGTTTTCATCTCTCCTGAGGGTAATGCTGGCAGGCTAAACATTACAGTAAGATCTTTAATGTATATTTTCTTAATGTTTGCATTATTTGCTTTTAATTTAATTTTGCAGGTGAAAAGTATTTTCATTTGTTTCTAAAATAATCCATTCATTAAGAATGACTTACTCGTTATACAAGGGGTTGATTTATAATTTACCTTTGTTCCAAAAACACCCGTCTTTAATTTCATGAACTAACAACACATTTATTTAGCATTGTCAGTTGGCACCTCCCCCCCACACATATTGTAATGGCCTTTGAAAAGCTCAATAAGTATAGTTCACTGGATTTCTAGTGTTTATCCTGGAAATATTACCCTCTCATTATTCTAGCAAGAGAGTTAGTCCTGTCCTCTCTAAGTAGAAAAGCTATCTTCTATCAAGCTGTGTTTATCCAAATGTCCCCTCTATTTGATCACTTCAAATAAGTGATTCTCAACCAGGGTTCCATGGTATTCTGTGGTGCCTTGAGATCCTTTCAAGGGTATTGTGGAGTGCTACACAATGTTAGCACTGTTCGGTGAACATACATGACTCACAAGATAAACCTGGATATTTTAAATAGAAATGCATAGTGTTAAAACATGATCTGTTGAGGTCTTTGAGTTTGCAACAGAAGAACTTCTCTGTTATTTTTCTGCAGTCAAAAAATGAGTGTAAAGTTACAGGGGGCATTTTCTGAGGATTGCCTCAAGCTTAACCAGGGGTGTCTTAAGTCTAAAAAGGTTGAGAGCCACTGCTTTAAATAGTTAATAAGATTATTGCCTCTAGTGATGTTAAGCTAGTTGGTCTGTAATTTTACAGTGAGTCCCCCACTAGACTGTTAGCTGCATCCCTTTCTTCAGAAATTGCTCAAAACTCAGTTAACTTATGTAAGGGTCCAGAATAGCATTCACAGATTTTTCCATTACTTTTGTTGTTTTTTTACTGACATGTATTGTGACCCCCATTGTTTTAAGAAAATTAAGCTCCGAATATGTTCTTTTTACATTTACTAAGTTGTCACCTTGTATTCTTGATGTTTTTGTACATATTTATGATATTGGATGTAGGATCAAAGGCAAACTTAACATACTTTATGCTGTGGGCAACCCCCAGTGAGAGAGAGCAGGGGGTACCAAACACTGGAAGAAGGTGTAGGAGGGGGTGCTATTCTGGTACTCCCTCTGACTCAATGCAGCAAACACCCCTCCCCTATTTACACTACTGAATAAGATGGTATATTTTTTAAACTATTGCCATGTTACAAACATAAAGTAAGCATCAGCATGTTTAGATAGAGTTAAAATTGCATGCAGTATATAATTTCAAAATGCTACTTTTTAAAAATCAGTGAAATCCTGGTTGTAATGTGAGTTTTACTAGTGATAGGCCAGTTAATAATTTAAAAATACATTATTTTAAATTAAGACGAAGATTGTATCAAAAAAAACCCCTTGGAAAGTGTAGTTCTAATTTTGAAGACAGGGAAGGGGGAGAAGGGACCTCCTTGATAAATGAACTTGTCCCATATGTATATTCAGTCATATTATTATTTTAGAAAAATTAAGTACATCTCATGACCACAGATTTACCATGCATAAAATGACAGTCTTAAGTGTTCTGCGGAGCTCCATCTGGACTTTCCTAACTGGAAGCAAAAAGGCCTGATGAATAGAAGTGCAAATCAACCTATTTCTGGGATTGTGTATCTAGTAGGACTGTGTGAAATTTTGCCAAGTGTTTTGTTTTGAAGCTGTATTGATGCATTTCAAGCTCAAAACAGCAAAATTGAAATGAAACAAAAAGCTTCGAAACAGCTTCAAAATGAAATGAGGGCACTCAAAATGTTTCAAAAGTTTTGAAACATTTCGGGTTTTGAAGCAGCCCAATGGCAGGAGGCAGGGGAGAGCCAGGGCTGCACTCTGAGCGGCTCTGCAGCCCATGGAGTACAGCTCAGCGGTAGGAGGTGGAATGCAGCCCTTGCTCTCCCTGCCTCCCGCTGCTGGGCTGAGCTCTGTGGGGCTGGCAGAGCTGGTCGGGGTGCAGCTCTAGCTCTGCCCACCTCCCACTGCTGGGCTGAACTCCATGGGGCTGCAGAGCCCCATGGGGCTGCTGAGCCCAGCTGTGGGAAGCAAAGTGCAGTCCTGGCTTTGCCTGCCTCCTGCTGGAGCACAGCGGGAGGTGGGCAGAGCCAGGGCTGCACTCCGCCTCCCACTGCTGGGCTGTCTTCCATGGGGCTGCACAGCCTGGTGGCAGGAGGCAGGCAGAGCCGGGGCTGAACTCCAACCAGCTTTGCCAGCCTCATGGAGCTTAGCCCAGCAGTGGGATGTAGGGGGAGCAAGAAAAAAATCCCCATTTTCCAGATTTAACAAAGTAACCCAAAATCAATTTTTTTTTCTGTGATTTTAGTGATACATATATAATGGCATTTTCATTTTGATTACAGAAAACATTTAAATTTTGGGTTACTTTTTTAAATCCAGAAATTGGGGATTTTTTATTTTTTTTAATCAGAGAAAACCAGGATCCCAGTTTATCACAACATCTGGATTCAGGAAGGCATTTTACCCTGTGATTAGATTGGTATGGACTGTGGTCCTTTTTGCCTTCCCCTGCAGCAGGGGTGTGGCCCTCCTCTTGGAAATCTCAAGCAAATTTTAACAACCCTTGCAGCAGCAGAACACTAATTGCTTTACCTGTATCAGGTTAGGGTGCTATGCCTTGGAGTTGAGAGACAGGATTTTCTGGGTATAGATCTAGGTACAGAAATCTATGTAGTGCTGTTTCATTTTAATCATGGAAAAATGTGGATTCAGCATTACATTTTTAACCAAAAATTGAGGCTTTTTTAAAATCAGAGAAAATCAGGATCCCTGGATATCACCAACAGAAGTTCTTGGCTCTAACACTTGGTTATTTTATTACATTCATCTTTTTCTCTTAATAAGAAACTCTATTTTAGCTATAATTTAGACTAGTTTAAGATGGGTTGCAGAGAAAACTTTTAATAAAGTTTATGTTATTCATACCGTAATAAATAACTTACATTTACAAGAAATCTGTTAACCTGCGTGAAAGTTAAAATTTGGTTCCACCATGCAAGTTGCATCTAAATGAGAGCAAGGGAGCAATATGGGGCTCAGCTACCCCTAGATAGTAGTCCATGTTCTACTGCTGTGGTAAGTATATTTCTAAGGGTTTATGGAAGGAGTACCTCTGTAGATTGTGAAAGCACTGACCATGCACCAACCATTCTCACATCTTACCAGCAACTCTCTCAGCAATTCCTAATAGGCTACCTTCATACGATGATAATAAAAGAAGAGCCTACAAGATCTTGGCTTGTATAGTCTAGCTAAATGAATGTGGAGAATGGATATGATTGCTGCCTATAAATATATTAGAGAGGTAAACACCGAGAGGCTGAAGAGCTATTTAAGCTAAAGGACAAGGTCAGCATAAGAGCAAACAAGTACAAATTTCCTATGAATAAATTTAAACTGGAAATTAAAAGTAGTTTTCTAAACAGCTGAGCAATAAGATTTTGGAACAGCCTTCCAATCAGAATAGTGGAGGCTGAGGGCAAGAGAAAACAAAACAAAACATAAAATACCCAGCACCAAACAATTTTTATGAGTTTTTAAAAGGAATTATAATAGTTGCCTGAAATAATGAGGAACTGGAGTTTGTGACCCAGGTATTTTCTGAGGCCTGTAAAATTTTGCAGAGTCTTCTGAAAAACAAGACCTCCTATTTTAACTTAAGCACACTAAAATTGAAGTGCACAAACTTAGAATTTTTGAAAAGTCAATCCACGATTCAGCTTCAAAATCTTGCCTACCTGAAGAATGATATTATAACATTATGGTGGCAGGCCTCTCCATGGTAAGTTCCTGTTTTACCTGTTGGACTTAGGTACTTAAATATGATCTCATCATTGGGAAACTGCTGAGAAGGAGGAAGACTGGGTTGTACTAAGTGATTACTACCCACACTCCTGGAAAAAAATGCTTTTGCAATATATTGTATATTTAGTTTTAAGATTAAGTCACACCAAGGAGTAAGAAAGAAGTGGACCCATCCACCCTTTACATTTTATGTTTTTCAGGGACTTGTGCAGGCTTGAAGAAGATCATTCTTAAACACTTAATTCCACTTGGGCATCTAATAGGTGGAATAGGATCTGATCTCTGCGTTTACTAAAGAGATTAACTTCTTGGTCAAGTAGCTAACAAATTTAGATTCCTTGACACAGAAGACAGAACTCAGATTACTATAGAGAAGGAACAAATTAAATACTAGCTAGTTCTTGGCTCCCTGGAATTCAAACCCGGATCTTCCATATCCATAGGCAGAGGCCTAGGCTATAGCACCACCAGGCAGCAGGCCAGAACTCATCCTGGGGCTGCCCACAAAGGTACCCAATGGGAAACAAGGTGATCTGCGTGATCAATGGAAATCCCACACTGCATCTGCCCTAGAAGAGTTCTCACTTGATGAACTGTGTGTGCAAGTAACATATATTACCAGAGTATATTATGGAGGCCAAAGTAAGGGCCCTTGCAACTATTATGATCCATACTTGATCATAATATTTGTATGATCAAGTATGGACTGCTACTTAAGTTTTCTCATTTTTGTTCAGGTAGTAAACAGTTGATTATAAACAGTTTAATAAAGATCCATTTGAAGAAAAAAAACAGCTTGAATTAAGAATAAACCTCAGACTTGACACACGTAACCAATTACTTCATGCATTTATTGAAAAATGCATTTCTCTGCATGTGTTCTGAACCATGAACTAAAGCCAAGTGATTTTAACTGCTTAAATTGTTATTTTATAATTGTTCACTGGAATGTGTCACTGCAGCTATAAATGTGTTCTAAACATTAAAAAGAATACATCCGAACAAAGAATGAGAGATTCACTTTGGCTTACAAATAAAAATTAATTTTGCAACAAGACAATGTTGATGTTGGAAAACAGAAGAGACATAGACTTTAAAAATATAGCAAAATGTCTCAGTGTCAGTTTAATTCTTTATATCAATAGCAAGGGAAGACAGGCACATATCTCCCCTTGAAAATATTTTACAGATTCTTCTGTACGATGGCTAACAAACTGTGACAGAATGTCCACAAACACTTTAATACTAAACATTTGTCAGCCATGAGAGGGAGTGTACCACCAGATTCATAGCAGGTTGTTGCTGCTGCTTTGTGAAGGAACAGGCAACTGAAGATTAGATTCAAGGCAGACAATTCTTCTCTTTCTTTTTCCATTAAGCTCTCCGACTCCGTCCTCACACAGCTGTTTTGGTTTAGGGACTTGATATACCCAAAAACAAATGGCACTGCCATGCGCATATATATGTATGTATCCCATCAAATATATCAACATATTTGCGATAGCCCTTGAAGTCTGTTTTTTCTGCAACTCTCTTCTCACCCTGCTTCTGTACCTCAGATACATCGATGACATCTCCATTTTATGGACACATGGAAAGGAATCTCAAGAGAAATTTCACCAGACTTTAACAGCTTTAACCCTTTTGTCAAACTAACACTTCTTTAGACATTAAAGTAAAGGTTTGCAGTGGCCACATCACCACCACATTGTACTGGAAACCTACCAACCACAGCAGTTTCCTTCATGTCATCATCTTTCATCCTAAACATACCTCTAGATCCATTTTCAGTGCCCAAACTCTTTGTTAAAACATATCTCTTCTGACCCCTCCAACTGAGATGAACACCTTAAGGATCTAGAGCAGAGATTCTTATAATTACAATACAATCCTAAAACTGTAGCCACTCAAATCAACAAAGCCAGACTCAGACCTCACTCTGACCTGCTACAATACCAACCCCAAGACAAGGAAAACAGAATCCCTCTGTTTATCACCTACCTACCCCAGGTTGAACACCCAAGATCTCCAACCTCTCTGGGAAAAGGATGACTTGCTCAAGGGAGCCTTTTGGGACAAAATTGTCCTGGCTTGCACATGCCTGCCCATTCCCTCCCCACCCTGCAATCTGAAATGGTGTCTCCCATTGAACAAACTCTGAAACTAACCGAGGCACCAGACCAGACATCAGTACAGACCACATCATCAGTGGACCTAATAACAGCCAAGGTTCATTCACCCCAAACTCTACCAAAACTATATATGCTATCACCTGCTTACAATGTCTCCCCTGGTGTCTATGCTGGAGAGACAGAGATCTTGATGTATATGGATAAATGTATACTGATCTGACAACACTTGCAAAAGGACTTGAAAGCCTTTGGCAAAACACTTTAAGCTCCCTGGACTTTAGGAAGGGCTTTGACTTGGTGTCCAATGAGGCTCTTAAGGTAAAACTAGGGGACAATGGGTTCAACAATTCAATGGTCAGATGAGTGGGGAAACTGGTGTGGGTTTGGACCTAGACTACTATAATAGATGGATCTGTGTTGCCCCGGCAGAAGGTAGCCAGTGGGGTCCCCTGGGGTTTGGTACTTTGACTGGTGCTTTTCAAGATCTACATTAATGATCTGGATGTGGGGGTGAAAAGGTCACTGGCAAAGTTTGCTGATGACACTAAGCTTTGGGAATGTATGGCCATGCCTCAGGGTAGGATGACGATCCAGGCAGACCTAGAAAGATTAGTTAGATGGGTGGACCAGAACGAGATGCAGTTCAAATCTGAGAAATGTAAACTGCTTCATCTGGGGAGGAAAAAGCCACAACAAACTTACAGGTTTGGTGGTGCTATGCTAGCTAGCACCATGGCCGAAAGGGACCTGCAGGTCATAACTGACCATAAAATGAATGTGAGCCACCAGTGTGATGCTACAGTTAGAAGAGTGAACAATATGTTGGCATGCATCAACTGATGCATCTCAAGCAAAACTAAGGAAGTTATTCTCTCACTCTACTCAGCATTGGTGCTACTGCAGCTGGAGTACTGTATCCAGTTTTGGGTGCCACACTTCAATAAGGATATAGAGAAGCTTGAGAGAATCCAGAGAAGAGACACTTGTATGATTAGAGGCTTGAAGAGCAAGCCGTTTGAGGAAACGGTGACAGATATGGGACTGTTCAGCCTAGAAAAGAGAAGACTTCGGGGGGGATGGGGGTTGGCGGCAGCTTACAAATATATCAGGGGAGAGCATCAGGGGCTAGGCAAATAACCATTCACCAAAGCGCCCCCAGGGGAAATCCAGGAGCAACGGTCATAAACTCCTAGAAGGAGGTTTCAGGTTGGATATAAGGAAAAACTTTGTTACAGTTTGTGTGACCAGACTCTGGAATAGCTTCCCAGTGGGGGTGGTGCAGGCACCTACCCTGGAGATCTCCAGAAGGAGACTGGACACACATCTTGCTGGGGTTATTTGACCCCAGCAGTCTTTCCTGCCTAGACCAGGAGGCTAGACCTGATGATCTCATGAGGTCCCTTCCAGCCCTAAACTTCTGTGAATCTGTGATACTCCATTGCTGTTCTCAGGCAAAAAATCTTAAAAACCAATTTGAATGAGATACAGTGGAACAGAAACCATCTATGAACTGGACTATGTTGAGTATAGTTTAAACAGGGACTGTGGATTCTTATCTCATTATCTGGATTAACTTTTGTGATCCTGCAAGTTTACTGTTCATTTGCTTGCCTCTCCTAGGACTGCCCCATCTTCCCCACCTCTTTCTCTCTCTCCTCACCTTCTCTTGTCCTTTGAATTCTAATTTGTCTCTCCTTCTTATAGTCTGCATTCTATATGGATTTTTACAGATTTTGATTAAGTGAAATTGGGTTCACAAAAGCTTGTTCTCTCTCTCTAGAAAATCACATCTCTTTCCTGCCTTCTGATTGACTTCAGATTAACACAGTTAACTCCCTCTCTCTAAACTATCTCAGTCATAGAATCATAGAAAATTAGGGTTGGAAGGGACCTCAGGGAGCCATCTATTCTAGCCCTCTGCTCAAAGCAGGAACATCCCCAGCAAGATCATCTCAGCCAAGGCTTTGTCTAGCTGGATGGAGAGTCCACAACCTCTCTGGGTAACCTATTCCAGAGTTTTTGCCTCCTAGATACCTCATCATTTTTCTTACACTATGCTGGAAACTGTTCAAACTATCCATGTCCTTCTTGAAATACGCAGCCTAAAACTGGATATGTGTGACAGGTAAGGCTCCATCAGTGCTGAACAGAATAAAAGCATCACTTGCCTTGATTTGCAAGTGACTCCTGGTAGCACAACACACAATGCTATTGGCTCTGTTTGCAACAAGAGAGCACTGCTGGCTCATGCCACCACATGAACTTATGATCCATGTACCCTCCAGGTCCTTCTCTGCAGTACAAGCAAACAATCATTCCCCAATCAATATTTGTGCATGTAGTTATTCCATGCCAAGTGCAGGACTTTGCATTTATCTTTTTTGAATCTCATCTAGTTGACTCCAGACCATTTTTCCAGTCTATGCAGGTAATTCTAGAGTTCTGTCTTCCAGAGAGTCCACAATTCCACCCAACTTGGTGTCATCCACAAATTTTCTAAGCATGCACTCGACCCCATAATTCTAATCATTAATGAAGATGTTCATCAATACCAGACTGAAGACAGAACCCTAGGAAGTCCCACTTAATACCTCCTTCCAACTGGACATCAAGGCATTGAGGGCTACTTGCTGAGTATGATGATCCAACTTGTTTTGTATCCTCCTTACAGTACTTTTATCTAGTTTGTATTTCCTTAGTTTATTAATGAGAAATGCTTAAAACATCCTTAAGTTTTTCTATGACCTGTTCTCATTAGTATTAATTTTACTGGAGGGTACAGGAAGGGCTGACTATTTAGCTTTCTTTTCAAGCCAGATTTTGAGATTGCAAATGATTTTCTAGTTATTATATTAAAACTAGTAAAGGATGTGCAGGCTGTGGAGTTAATAGTAGCAGGCAGCCTTACCTCATGTATAAGTTACAGGAAATAAAGTTAGCATGATATGGTAATCTTGTACTAGAAAATTATCTCCTTATGTGGGAATATGATTCCTGCCCCTGTTGAGTTATGTTTAAGTGAAACGTTGCACTAATAGATTGAAATGAAGCTTCGCTAAGTGTGGGATAGTTTTTCCTTATCTGCTGATAAACTTCACATATTCTATTTCTGGGTTGGCTTTAAAATAATAATAATAATAATATGTAATCATAAGTAATATTGTTGTTCAGAATATGGGGTAGAGATTATCAGCGTCATCAGAATCTGTCACTTAAAAAATAAATGAAAAGTTGGAGATGGAAAATGTTGTCTTCATTTGTTGGGAGATTGAATAGTTATAGGGATTTACACTCTACATATATAGAGAGTGGCTATATATATAGATATCTATCTCTGTCTTTATCTATATATAAATATCTATGTTATCTATAGATATCTATATATATACAGCCATTCTATATATGTATAGAGTGGATATAGCCCCTCTATATATGCACAGAGTGGCTATATCTATAGATAGATAGATCAATTGATCTAGATCTAGATATATTATCTATAGATAGATAGATAGCCACTCTACATATATGTAGAGTGTTAATCCCTATACCTATTGAATCTCGAAAAAGATGAAGACAACACTTTCCCTCTCCATCTTTCCATTCATTTATAGCTATATCTATCTATCTATCTAGATATATATAGATATAATATCACTGTTTCCAAGTGAAGACATTATACCTATCTTCTAATTGAAGCTCTCTAAATAGTTATAAAAAAAAACAATTACAGTAATACTTTTTTATCCCAGCTGCTGTTCACTTGACATTTACAAGTGTGGCAACAGCATTCTTTTCTTGCTATTACTGGACTTACCAATTTTATAGTCTATGTGAATAGGTGACCTTTGCAACAAAATTCAGACCCTCAGCATTTCTCATAAAAATAATATAAAAACCTCATAAGAATGACACACACCATTCAGCTATAAAAAGATTTGAAACTAATGCTGGCATCACGATAATTCAAGTACATACTACATACAATACCAGACGCAAATTTAAAACAGGAGACCCTGGGCTTAAAGATATGTGTTCTGATACAGCAAAGCCAGAGAAAGTTAGAGAAGGATAGCTTCCCAAGCTGCACCCTAAAAAGTAAATGTGTACAAAGTATCTGGCCTACCTTGAGAGAGTCTGTCTTGGGTAAGCTAGAAAGGATTTGGCTGCTGAGGAAGCCTATGGGGAACTGGGACTGAGAAGCAGTGTAAACATTTTGCCTAGAGGCAGACTTTCAAAAAGCCTGAATTGATTCAAGCTTTGCAGGTTAGTCTAACCTGGTTAGGCTAAATCACTCTGTAACAGCACAAACATCCCAGACATTCAGGCACATGCCTGCAGTGGCTCAGGCTAGAAGCTGGGGGCAGTCCCCCTTCCCTTCTACAGGTATGAGCTGAGGGGGGCATGGCCAGGCCCAGCAGGATTAGGGAGGGATTCCTCCCCTCCCCCGCCCCCTTAATAACAAGGCATTTATCAACTCTGTTCTCATCATTTATCACCCCATCAGAAAACAAACAGTATCTCTCATTAGTTGAAACTCTTCTTAAACAAAGAAGAAACACAGGGACATTACCAGCTGAGCTGTTGATTAACCGACACTGCTGTCTGCCACAGCATGGATGTAGCCAGAATGTGGTCTCCTAGCTAATGCTGAAGTGTCTCTGTAAGGCAAGAGGAGATGGGGGGATCCCTGCTTAGCAAGAAGTAGTGAGGAGAGGGGGAGAGCAGGAGAAAGCAAGGCAGATGCTGCTATGCCTGCAAATCTCTGCCAGAGCTGCAGCCAGGGAGCTGTGGGAGGGGCAAGCCTTGCTGTGGAGCAGAGAGCCCCACCCAGCCCAGAGAGCATGTTGGCATGCTGGGGGAGTCTGATTTAACTTAAACAAGGAAGGGGTCTGGGACAGACATTGCATAAACTGGTTTGACTCAAATCGATTAAGTCTGGTACTATCTTAAACCAGTTTCAGCCATTCTCAAACTGATTTATGTGCACTGAATATCTGTTCTGTTCCAGGTTTAAACCAGTTTCTGATCACTTAAACCAGTTTATGTGTAATGTCTGTCCATAGCCTTTGAAGATTATGGAATCTGAGAAAGGGAGGATAAATCAGTGCAGGGGGTTGCGTGATTTTTATACAACCTGGGAGCCCAAAGTTGTGAAGAATCTTAGCCCTGCTCAGGGATAAATGTGCCCTTGTATATATGTAAAACTGTATCCATCTATGTTTCCTTGTCTTTGCAAGAGGATATCCACATTCTCTTTTACATTTTCATTAGGTATACAATAGTTACCTTAATACCATCCCACAGCTTCTTTGGTGAGACAGTAAGTTCAAAAGAATTTCCAAGTGCATTTTTCATCCAATCATTGATATTCCCAGTACCTCTGGAATTATTTCAACAGACCACTAATTTGATTTTTCTAATCCTTTTATTTGTTTTTTACAAAATAGTGTTTTTTCTCTACATATGCCATGTAGTCTTTGTGATATCCTTTACTGAGGAACCCAATGGTATGTGTGTGTGTGTATGTATGTATGTGTACACACATACCATTAAGTTCGTGGTGTGTGTGTGTGTATTCATATTCTTACAACAACTAATATCTTATTCTTCCTCAAAGCTTTAATGAAATAACTCCTGTACTGTAGCATCCTCATCAGCATAAGGATCATTATGTTCAGGGGTAAAAGATATCTATACTTCATTTCTCATCTTTCAAAGAGATCTTCAGACCTTTAGATCTGCCAGTCTGGGAATTTATAAGTATCAACAGTTTCCTCCTTTCTAGATTGCCGACTTGAGATCTTGTTTTAATTCACAACAGATTGATATCAGATAATTAGTTCATTCAACAGCTCCTTAAAATTGACTGTTATATATTTGATTGTACTTGAAAGAAAACTCTTAGTGTAAACATTGCAAATAACAGGCTTGGCCTTTCATCTCCTTGAATTATATTTCAGTGACTACTAAAATTTGCATTGGTTGCCCATTCTTCAAATAGATTAAAGGTGCACCTTTTTCAAATTCACATAGCACATTATCTGAAAATCTCACATCTGTCTACTTAACCTTCAATAATGGAAATGCATCCTAAATATCTTCTCTAGTCTCCATCTCAACAGTATACCAAATCACGCTTTCTCTTACTCATCTATCAGTACCACGTTTAGAAAAAGAGATTCAAATTATAGCAGTAAAAATGTAATGAAATTAAATATATTAATGCAAGATAATAGTACAGACAAATTATTATCTATAGTCCTGTATCCACTTACCTTGTAGAAATATAACAAGCCAAAATTATGTGCTCAGCCTCACGAAACACTCTGGTGATCTATTTAATTTATTATGAAGGCAGGGGTAGTAGCTGACGTGTTCAATAGCCACTCTTTCTGCTACTTTTTAGTGATATAGGGCATGTCTACATGTGCTTTTATGCATGCCTTAACTTAATGCGCATTTGCCTAATATGCATTAAGGTGATTTAGGTGCATCTGCACATGCATGTGTTAAGGTTCATTAAAATGGTGTGCAAACCAACTTGGAACTAGCCAAAGTCAGCCAACATACACAGTGTTAATGTGCCTTAGCACATTAACGCATGCACAAGGCACTTTAGCTATTTGCACCTAAATTTGATACTTGCTTTTGCAGGTATCCAATTTAGGCACAAATAGCCTAAAATTGCCATTCTTAAGGAACATTAAGTGCAGGCATGTGTAGACCCGCATCCTTAATGTGTCTTAAAAATGGGCAGCGCTTTTTAAATTGGCACATGTAAGTGTGTCCATAGAGAAGTTATGCACTGGGGTTGAGGGGTCGGGGTGGGGAGAGAGTGCCTGATGTATGCCTCTACAAACATTATTTGCCCTTTACTGGCTGATAGCCACATCACAAGAAGCTTGTTGAAAGATTTAATATGTATTTGCTATAGCAATACTTTTCTCAACAAAGTTCTATTCTTGCCTACAGTATATCCAGGGGAGTTAATTGAACTCTATGGTGGTTCTCATGACCTGTAACTCTAACCAAAACACTAGTCCTTAAATGATTGAGAATGAACATTTCCACCAAAAGGCCACACTGTCTCCTCTATTTCTATAGGCATTAATAAAATCTTGAGTGGCCAGTATAGAATCACAACAGCTGAAAATAGAGAGAGGATGAACACATACAGCATAGTACTCATCTGTATGAACATTTTTCTCCTTCTTTTATGGTTCTGGTTGTCTGTTTTAGAGTTTCTTACTGAATTTGACCAAGCTCCTTCCTGTAATAGCGTGATCATCACTGGAATTTGCCAAGCCAATTCCAAGTACATATGAGTATATGCATCTTACTTTTATGAAAGAGACGGTCAGGATTTGGGTCAAGTAATGCAGATCCATGCTATCTTATAATCAGGGATCCTGTTTTCTCTGATGCCCTCATCCCTCCAGTTTTTGAATTTTAAAAAGTGACCCAAAATCCACATTTTTCTGTGATCAAAATGAAACACCACTCTCCCTCTCTCTCTCTCTCTCTCGGTTCCTTTGGGCTAATGAAGAACCTCAGGATCCCAGGATGGGGATAGCTCCTGTAACAGCACTCTGAAAGAACAGGTAACTATTTACAATATTTATTCTTTACAACATATATAGACACATATTAATTTATATTAATATATTTACATACATACATATATTTATATTCATACACATATACTACTGTCTATTCTAAGGTTTAATTCATAATTCAATTAACTTATGTAATAGTACTTGTTAGACCCTGACTCCATACAGCGCCCAGTGACTGGGGAGATGATGGTCCAATTGCTCATGGGTCCTGTTACTCATTAGCCACAGCAAGCAGGGAGAAAACACTAGCACACATTGCTCACAACAGCTTTATTCAAAATGGAGACAGCTTTGGGTGAGCTCCCTCACAGACACCCAGTCTAGGAACACAGGGAGCAGCAATGAACAATAGTTTTTTTTCCCATATTTATACACTTTGGTTTATACACATTAACATTTATTCCACCTTCACCCCTCCTATGTTCCACCCATTTCTCCTCCCATCTTGAGCTCCACCTCTGCTTACTGTTTGCTTCATTAGCATTGAATTGCCTATGCATTTCATTTATTTACATGTCTTTTTGCTATGAGTGCATGTCTAAGAACTTGACTGTCTTCGGTCAATGGGTGGACTTTGACCAAAACCTGGAAGTTTCTGGAGGCTTCTTTACCAATCACCATCTGACTTTTTGCATATGTTCATCTCAGATTCTGTTACCAATTACATGTTGTTTTCCACATTCCAGTCTTTTTTTTAGTCTCATGTTGTACCAGCTTCCACATTCGGAAAACGTCACCTTATTCACAGCACACAGACTTACATAGATTCACTGCTGCTTTTTCCTCAGAAAATGGTTGACACAGTTAAGATGGTTACTTAGCATAGGCTTAGTTATCATTCTGCTTTGTGGTCAGCAGCTCTGCTACTGTTGTCTTGAAGTCACCTTAGCTCAGGCAAGTGTAATTAGTCAGGTGTGGGTGCAATGGGAGCTCCCTCAATGGTCCCGGGGATCTACTCCTGATGATGGCTGGTGCCCTTGCTTGGCCTCCTGTAAAACATAAACAGCTTCCTCCCTACAACGCCCCTTTCTGCCCTTCAGACAGGGCTGGTGAGCCTACTTTCCTGGTTGCTCATTCCCATGGCCCTCGATGACACTCAGGGTTAAGGCTTCTCTAGTGGAGCCCCCCCACCTGTTGTCCTCAGCTTCACTCTCACTAGCGGAGGCTGGTCTCCCCACAGGGCCCTCCACACAAGGGTCCACTACAAGGTGAGAGGGCTTTGCCCACCCACCAGCTCCCAGCCCCGGATGCTCTCCCTTTAACCAGACCCAGGGTTCGCATCTGGGCTCTGCTCACTTCCTTCACTCGTGCAACAGGTGGATTGTCTACTGCAGCCTCCCACACTCACCGCTCCAGACCCCAGCAAGATACCTCCAGTATCCCCGCACCAGTCTGTCCTTCCCTAAACTCCCCCAACTGTCCCCAATGGCCAACCTCCCCACCAGATATTGGCAGCCAGCCAATCCTGGCTGTGGGATTCTGGGGCTGTGTCAGGGACCTTGTTTCCAGAAGCTATTTTCAGAATGGCTCCAGTCCTTTCGTTCTGGTGTCCTCAGGGGGACAAAAATCTCCCAGGCTCAGCCTGGTTTTGGCTTCCTGCAGGACACCCCCTACGGATGACTATCCCTTCAGTTACATTCTGTTACATATATATTATATATATATTAATGGTGTTTCATTTTAATCATGAAAAAATGTAGATTTTAGGTTACCTTTTTTTAAATCCAAAAATTGGGAATTTTTTTTACCAGAGAAAATGAGAATCCCTGTTTATAAGGTAGACCTACATTAATGTCAAGGATTTCAGCAGGAATGTAAGTGATTTTAATAAAGGTATCACTCAAACATAATAACACTACCATTTTATAACACTTTAAATTATCAAAGAGATGTATAAATATTTTATATAAATATCATACTGAGGTCAGTTAATGGCAAAATTTTACAATTAGTTTGTGACTTCACAATAAGCTTCTTTAAAGCTGATTAAGGCATCATAATTTGATTATTTTAATATTGTAAAGAGAATAAGGATCTAGTGGAGAATAAAAGACACTACGGGACCACAATGGAACTTAAGAAACAAAGATTGTTTTTTTCATGGAAATATCCATAATAATAAAAGATTAAGGGAAAAAAGAAAATACATTGAAATAAAGGCTGTCACAAATATTTTCCTTCCTCGACTACACATGTCTTAGCAAGTGACTGGAGGATTTGTTTATTTGTTTTCTCTTTAAGCTAATATGACCTATAACAAGAGAAAATCTACTTTGAAACTGAAATTTTCTGCAAATGTTTATTATTTCTTCCTAAAAAAAATCAAATGTTTTATAGGATAAAGCAGTGTCGGTCCCATATTATTTGAAATGAAGCATATAAATGTTTCAGATCTTGGAGATTCCCTATTTTGAATGTTTCCCTCCTCTTCTGTAGACATCTTTCTGGTGGGGCAACCTGTTTCATTGCAAAAGCAATGAATGAATTTTTTAGAATTACTTTTATGATCCCAAAGAAAAAACACTCTTAAGGAAAGGCTGCATAGTATGTGCTTGGAAGTAAGGTGAGTCTGAGATCTGATTCTGACTTTATAACCAAATGGCTTTGGGATATCAGGTAAATTGCTTCACATTTCAGTTTCCTCATCAGTAAATGGGGATACTAGTACCTACAAACTTGCTTCACAAGATTATTGTGAAGATTCATTAATGACTGCATGGCACTTCATAGTCATATACAGGTTTCCCTCATTTTATGCTGTACATGTGTTCTTGGAAAATGGTGCATAACTCGAATTCACATAAAGGGAACCCACTTTACAATGTAACAAATAGGGATACATTCCAAGACCTCAACTGTACTGACCCCTAGAGACTCATTTCTATCGCTTTTACAAGACAATATTGGCACTCACCCACAGCAGACAGCACACACAAGCACAGGGCACTATCATAATGGGGATGACAACTACAGAAACACATGCCACAGAAAATGAGCGAGGAGCACAGATCCACACAGGAGACTACATTTTGGTGTGGTCAACCTCACAATGCACCGCACAAAGCAGCTGACTGCATGCTTCCACCACACTGATCATATAAGATTAAATTTAACTTGCATATAATGATTTTTTGGTATAAAAAGCGTTATTGCATATGAGTGAATTTGCACATATGGAACTACATAAAGCAAGGGAAACCTGTACTCATTCTAGTAGCATTCACAGAGGAATGCGGTTAACACCAGCAGAAAAGCAGCCATCATGACTCCCCTTCATATTAGCAATAGAATTTTAATTAGAGGCTTACGGGAAATTATGAGAATCCATTTCTGCACATCTTCTTGGAGGAGAATGTGTGATTTCTAGTACTGCTGAATGGCTGATCAACTGAATATATAGGCTTTATTTGGTAAACGTTTTAAATGTTTGTGTTGTTCACATCCTTGCAGCATTAAAATGGGAATTAAAGTGTCTAATTAAATAAACACACACAAACAGCCCAAAGATGTTTACATGATTAATCTTTCGTCTTTTTTTTCCAAATGATTTTCTGTTGGGACTTAATTATCCTAAAGGTTGCACACTTTTTCAACATATTAATATTAGTGTTCACTTAGCACTTGGGGTTAATGCAGAAGAATTTTGACACCGAAGAGAATGATCAGGCATCATTTTAATCCTATTGATCTCATTTTGAGCACACACTTTCTCATATTAGAAAATCACAATACAATTTAGTCCATAGAACCATAGAATTATAGGGCTGGAAGCAGGAAAGACATCTGGGGTCAGATGACCCAGCCAGGTGACTGTCCAGTCTTCTCTTGAAGACCTGTAGGGTAGATGACTTCTAGGGCCAGATCCTCAGCTAGTAACATTTTTCATAGTTCCATTAATATTAATAGAACTGTATTAATTTACACATAAAAGTCTTGGTAGAGAAAGGAACCTAAGCAAGTTCTCAGTTGGGTGCATAGGATCAGTCCTATTGATTTCAAATTATGCTTTGTTTCAAAGATGGACTGATTCTCATTTGAAAATCTGGCCCTGCATCAGATCTTTAGTGATACATAGTTGCTTAAAAATAGATTAAGCAGGTACAGATTTTCAAAAGGGTCTCGGCACTTATCTCAAATAGCACTTAATGGGATCTGGGCACTTACATGCTTTTGTAACTTTACTAGGCACATTTAGGTACCTTTAAGTAACTTTGCTTATCTTTCCCGAAGTTCTTAGGAGAGGTCTGGCTTAGGAGAGAAGGCATATTTTAGGGAGACCATGACTGTGGTACTTGATTGAAAATATGTAGAAAACTTGCCCAGGATCTTTACATCTCACCCCCTCTCCCCTCTTCCCCCCACCCCCTGCT
>NW_017729032.1:91460509-91464791 GCF_001723915.1 Gavialis gangeticus
GTATTTCTGTCAGTTCTTCACTTTATTTCAAATTCTGTCCTACAGTATTTGTCAAACAACCAGAACACAAGCTAGCTAAAATTATTTGAAGATATTTCCTACATGCTTATTTCCCCAAACTGTTTCAGTAGAAATGTTCTTTTTGGCTATTTGCTTTTATTCCCTAGTCTATGGAAAAAAATGTGTTTTAATATTGTGTGATAATTTATCCAGCCTTCAAATTAAATGAAGGCTGGATCATTATTCACATGATTTAAAAAATCCTAACTTTGTTTAAATGCTGTGTTAAGCTAAATATTTTACTACATATAAAGAGTTACATTATGAAGTAGAACTTCCAGATAAAATAGCTGTGTAGTCATACTTCATGTGTCAGATGTGTGGATTTGTGGTCCATATAAAATAAATTAAATAAAGGAAATAATACAGAAACCTCAAAATATTATGAATCATATTCATATTGACATCAATGGGAAGAAGGCACTAAAGCTTTCAACCCTATCCTATAATTTGCCTCCTGGATATAAGAGAAGGGGGGGTGCAGAAAAAGGTGTTTATACATATGCCTGTACCAGAAGATTTTTTTCAGATTGATGTATAAAGCATTACAGCATGACATATGTCTTCTAGGCCAATGTCCAACAGGCTGCATAACATTTACAGATACAGTAATATCTTTTACCATTGCTGAAGAAGAGCTCTTGGCATCATCCCAGCTTTCTGAAGCTGGGTTTCAAGTCCAGAATTTGTCGCCAGCATTCCTGAAGCTTTAAATGACCCTGCAATTCTTATCTAATGTGGTCATCCACATATTTGTATTTATAGGGTAAGTACAAGTACTCAGCACACTCAGTTTAGGATTAGGCAACTTACTTTAAGCCTCCTGAACAGAGGCACTGAGTATGTGGGGGCTTGAGAGCCCTGGCCCCACTTGGGAAGAAGGCTGTCACCTGAAATGTGTAAAACTTCACAGGTCCATGTGTAAAACTTCACAGGTCCATCATCTTAGCTCCCTTCTCCCTCCCCCAGCAAAAACAAAAGTTGGAGCCTATGTTTCTGAACATGACTCAGGGGCAGTACATGCAGGCAGTTCCCATTGCTAAGAGTGATGTGGGAAGCTGGAGGTACATAACTCAGGGTAGCGAAGGGATGAGTGGAGGTGTGGGCTGGCAGATTTGGGGGGCCTGAGGAGGAGGGTTGGCTCATCCAGGCAGGACTGGCAGGTCTTCAGAGCTGGCATGGTGGGGATTTGGCTGGTTCATGGGGGAGTGTTGCCCAGTCCAGGACAGGTAGTCGCAGGGATAAAAATATCCTAGTGGTGGGGGTTAGGAACAGCACAGCTCCAGGGCTGGGGCAAGTAGCTGGGCTTTTCCAACCCTGAGGCCGTGCTGTGAATACACATATGTGTTCCCTAGATATTGTTCACCCTGCATAGCTCAGGTTATCCCTTTATTGATCTTATTGATCTTAGATCAGGCATGTCATTTTTAGGAAGATTTAAGACCTGCAAATACCTGCATAACTGGGCATTTAGATTAACCTAACCCTGGCTAGGTTGATCTAAATGTAATGCTTGCACATACCCATATATCTTAATCTGGTATTGTGTAATGTACTACTCCATTTTATTCACCATTCCCACCTCTCTCATTTTCAGGTATCCTGGTGTTCACAGATTTTTAAAAAATCCCCAATTTTCAATTAAAAAAATAACCCCATATCCACATTTTTGTGATTAAAATGAAACAACACTATATCTATTATATATGTGTGTGTGTTTGTGTGTGTGTGTGTTATCATGTTAATGATATGACATATTTTAAACATATAAATTGAGAAAAGAATCCCTTTTCTGCACAACATAAACAGCTAAGCTTCATACACATTTATATTATTAATTTTAAATTTTCAGGGTAGTTTTCATTATTGGTAGTATTGTGTGTACAAAAATCGTGACCTGCATTACGACTAATGATTTTTATATTTCTCTGTATTTTTATAATGGTTGTTGAATCTCTTATAGTTATTCACTTGTCAGTCCTATGCTATATGGAAATTATAATACCAGATTAGCAACACAAATAAAATGTATATGTGTATTTAGTATCATTCTTGGGTGTGGTTCCTATCTCTAAAATATCTTGTATCACTATTTGTCTCTAGCAGTAAAGCCAGACAGATGGCAAAGCAGAGAACTTGCCAATCAGGAAACAGAACAACACAAACAAAGACTAAAGAAATCCTCCAAGGATGATGCATCAGTACAAGGGCACTATTAATTAAACCTGAAAAAATAACACAATGCTAAAATTTCTGGATGAGGAACAATCTCCTATAAACAAGAGACCAGACTGATGAGTATGCTACAAGGCATTGTGCTAATTAACATAATTTCAGCATGAGACAAGTATTCCTTTTATTATAAATCTTTTCAGAGGGCATAATACTTTAGATGAGGGCACTTATTTTCCTACCTATGAGTCTAAAATAATGATCTATCATTATAATAGATATAGTAAACCTTGACATTTTGGGAAAAAATGTTGTTTTAAAGGTTAATTATATTAGTAAATACTTCAGAGGTGCTAATTTATTATGTTGTTAAACTAGAGTACACTTAAAATTCTTTATACCATGCTTGTATTATTAATATAAAATCACATGCTTTTAAAAGACCTTTAGATATTGAATAAACCTGCCTGTTAGATGCTGAGAACATGAGCTTCTTTTATGAGCCCAATTTTGAAAGGGGCTGAGGAACCGCTATTATATAGCTAGTCAAAAACTTTCACTTGCAACTGTTATTTAATGAGAGATGGTTACATTTTTCCTTTTCTTTCTTTTTTTTTGTATGTACAGGAATCATGTTTTGTTCATATATCTCCACCTAGTAATAAACAAAATGCACAAATACCATTCAATTCTGGTGAACTGAAACACTTTTGATTCTCACTTGGGGCACATATACATGTGCAGCAAGACTGCTGTAACGTGCTGCAATTATAGCACATCAGAACAGACTCAATTTGTCAAGTTTATTGAAGTGTGATAATTTCCATGCAAACTCCAGTGTCATGTGTATCAGTGTCCCTGCACTGAAAAATGGTGGTGGGTGTGATTTAACTAAAGCTCATTCAATGAGCTTTATTTAAGCATCCCCACCACCATTTTTCATCTCAGGGATGCTGATACACATGACGTTCTAGGCACTTTAATTACTGTGGCTCTCTGAGCTGCTCTAATTAAAGCACCCCCCTCTCCCCACCTCTCCAGGAGCACATGTATAAACAGCCTTGGTTCCTTCCATTCTCCTGTTGAAACAGCAATTGTTGACAGGCTTTTTGCCTCAGTGTACATACTCGGACATGCACTTTGTTGTGAAGCAAATTGTGCCACTTAGGGCAAAATAACCCTGCCTGGCTCCTCCTGGATCTGCAGCGAGGGGGAACTAGATTCCAGGGCCAGCACCTGTGTTGTCCCCAGCAGTATAAAAAGTTGCCCTGGCAAGTACTTCAGGGCTACTCACTCTCAGGAGCTTCTGGAGCCCAACCAATTGGTACCTGGGGACACTACCCCCTGTGCCAGCTGGACTGTTGAAGCAGCCCTGAGAGTTCTCTGCACCCTTTACCCACTGCAGCAGTCTGGCAGTGGGGGCTGCTGCCTGGCTGTGACCTGCTGCGCACCTGCCAGACCCAAATGGGGACCGCACAGCCAGTAGAGGCATCTGACCCTCTGGGCCAGCTGCCAGTGGGCTGTGGCTGCAGGGTTGGCCTCTGTGCAGCACTACTGCCATGTGTTCCCCCTGCCTGGCCATCTGGGCAGCTATTGCCTGGAAGATGTTCCAGGTGTGGTGGCCTGCTTTAAACTGTCAAAGCATGTCCCTCTGGCCCCATTTGGCCAGGAGGTCAGCCACAGCCATCTGGGTCCAAGGTGCTAGCTCTGAGTAAGCAGGGTCCTGCCACTTGCCTCCCTAGCTGGAATTCTGCTGTTCCCTATTGGAAAACTGAAAAATCCCTGATAAAAAAAAATCGCAAAGTCACTTTGTAAAATAACCCCAAATCCATGTTCCTCCACAAGTAAAACAAAAAACCACTATAAAGAGAGAGAGAGAGTGAGACAGAGACGGTGATCAGTTTTATGATATGCTTTATTGATCTATCTACAGCATTAAAACAATGTGGAAGCCTAGCAGTGTCTCCATCATAATAATAAAATTAACTCAAAATACATGTATTAATGAATTCATAACCCCCCCCCTGCAAGGCCCATGTGCCCCACCCCA
>NW_017729032.1:91465270-91465785 GCF_001723915.1 Gavialis gangeticus
GGGCAGGGCCCCAGTGACCCAGATGGCAGCTGGACTGCCGGTAAGTGCTAGGGGGGGTGTTTGTTTTGTTTTAAACTGTTGGGATGCTGGGGTGGGGAGGAGGCAGGGATCAGGGGCCTCGGGTGGGCTGGGGGTGGGACCAGGTAGGGAAGTGATTGGGGAGTCGGAGGGGCAGGCAGGAAGAGGGGCTGGGCAGAAAAGTGATCAACACTTTTCTGGGTGGCGCAGGGATCGGAGGGCTGAGGGAGTGCCCTGATCAGGCAGACCACGTGTTTCAGCACCAGGATGAGTGGCTAACCACAGAGACACTCTGGCTGCCAGAGCGTCTCAGTAGAGGACCCAGCCTCCGTTTGCCCCAGGACACGGTCCAGACCCGTGCCCTGCCCCACTTTTTTAAGCTTTGGTTTTTTAGACCCCTAGATATCCAGGGGTCTAATTTTCTCCCCATGATGCAAGTTTGCAGCATGGGGAACATTTTTTCGTTCCTGCATGGGCCTCTTGCCTCATCTCAAAGG
>NW_017729032.1:91470785-91472048 GCF_001723915.1 Gavialis gangeticus
GGGCAGGCAGGAAGAGGGGCTGGGCAGAAAAGTGATCAACACTTTTCTGGGTGGCGCAGGGATCGGAGGGCTGAGGGAGTGCCCTGATCAGGCAGACCACGTGTTTCAGCACCAGGATGAGTGGCTAACCACAGAGACACTCTGGCTGCCAGAGCGTCTCAGTAGAGGACCCAGCCTCCGTTTGCCCCAGGACACGGTCCAGACCCGTGCCCTGCCCCACTTTTTTAAGCTTTGGTTTTTTAGACCCCTAGATATCCAGGGGTCTAATTTTCTCCCCATGATGCAAGTTTGCAGCATGGGGAACATTTTTTCGTTCCTGCATGGGCCTCTTGCCTCATCTCAAAGGGATTTGAGCTGGGGCAAGAGGCACATGAGCGCTCATCTGGACATGCCCTTAGAGTTTAAACACTATTCTCCTTTACAACATACTTTGCTACTCTAAGCAGTTTCAGAAGGATCTACTCTGACCTTTAGCACTCTTGCAATTCTGTTCTGTCCAGATAGGCACATAAACTCTATGCAAGTCCCGGAAATCAGTTTCAGAAAAAAACATGACTAGCAACTGCTTGACTAAAACTTAATTACATAGTACTTAGGACACTAGCCTAGGCAGTAGGAGTCCCAGGTTCTAGGCCTTTTTCTTCTACAAAGGGATTTGAATCTACATCTCCCACAAAGTTCTGCATTTATCAGGCTGTGTCCTAATGATTTTCAAGAGCATCCTCTACATATCTTGTTGAAACTGGCCTATTGTGTAGCCCAGAGAAAGATTAATGTGGACAGAAGGAGATCAAGCCAGAAGTAGTCTATGACATGGATATTCATTGACTTGAAAGGGGAGAGCCCCTGACTTCTGGCCCCTGTTTCTATCCACAATAATATAGAAAGTATCCTTTTGATGCCCACCCATTTTACCCAATGACTATTGGATGCAGTAGTCATTGATCCTTTTCAGTTTTTCTTAGTTCTGAATATAGTATCAAGTGGTACTAATGTTGCAGATATTTGATCTCTATCTACCAGTACACAGTTATCAGGCTTTTTTGTTGATTCTGTTCTTCCGTGTTTGAGATCATTCACATACTAATTTGCGGTAGGGCTCTGTTGCTTCTCTTACTCTCACTGAAGTTTGCAGAGCATGCTGAGGAAACTGGAAATCTAGGTTATCATCAAAAACCAAAAATGTCTCTTTTCATCTGCATTTGGTTAAGAGTATTTAATTATTTCACAGTTTCATAGTTTCTAGGGTCGGAAGGGACCTGA
>NW_017729032.1:91472059-91472263 GCF_001723915.1 Gavialis gangeticus
AACCAGCAGCACACTTATAAGATGGGAAATGCCCTTCTTGACAGCACGGAGGTAGAAAGGGATCTTGGAGTCATTGTTGACTCCAAGATGAGCATGGGCCAACAATGTGAGGTCACGGTTGGAAGGGCTAACTGCACCCTGTCATGCATCCACAGGTGCATCTCTAGCAGGGACAAGGAGGTGATCATCCCTCTCTATGCAACA
>NW_017729032.1:91472412-91478683 GCF_001723915.1 Gavialis gangeticus
CCTGGTGACAGTCTATAAACTCACTAGGGGGGACCAGAAGGGGTTGGGAGAGACCTTGTTTCCCCTAGCGCCCCCTGACATAACAAGGAATAACGGCCACAAGTTGTTGGAGAGTAGGTTTAGATTAGACATCCGTAAGAACTACTTCACAGTTAGGGCAGCTAGGATCTGGAACCAACTTCCAAGGGAAGTGGTGTTGGCTCCTATCCTGGGGGTCTTTAAGAGGAGGCTTGATGCCTACCTAGCTGGGATCATTTGAGCCCAGTTTTTTCTCCTGCCCAGACAGGGGGTTGGACTTGAAGATCTACAAGGTCCCTTCTGACCCTACTTCTATGTTTCTATGATTCTATAAATGCTACATATTGGAGCTATTCTTAGAGTCCATTCAGAACTTCCTCATGGTGCAGATCATACCTTCTATATTCTACCTCCTGGATCGGAAGATAACATTACTTCTCACCATTTCACTTCTGAGTGCAATTTAAGGTGTTGACTGTGATATGTAAGGCTCACTTCATGTGGATATACAGAATATCCAGGATATTGCAATGACCTTGACACCTGCTGAAGTGCCTGGGCTAGCTGCTTAAAGAATATTTTATCTGAGAGCATGTAATTCATTATTCTCATGAGAAGACCATGGACTTTGTAAATCATTTTTTTCCCAATGATTTAGCATGGCCTGTGCCTTTTCAGTGTTAGAATTTGTTAGTAGACCAATATTATCTTTTGGGTATTTGTTACAGGTGCATGTTGAGTGGAAAGGTAATTGTTTGGGTGGTCTTCTTTAAGGGAGAAATCCTTTACGATGCTTGGAAAGAAAATATATGGGTAGGGTCAGTCTGCTCTGACTTGCTGCCATGAATCCTGAAGTAAGTCACTGACCATTCTCAATAAGAGACTGTGGCAGTTTGACTTGTTTTCACTAGAAGGTCTCCTACATAGTCCCCAAAAGGAAAAAAATACTTAAAGGAAAGAGCGTAACTTGGAAGGCTAAGGGATGTATTGTTTCAGGGCTAGATCCAGTACCTGCTTAATCTAATGAAAAAGCACCCATTAACTTCAGCAGACTAGAATCGGCCCTGCATTTTCTAGACAGTTTGGCTGGTGAAAGTACTAAGCAGCCTGAAGTAAAGATTAAAACTTCCCCCTGTCCTCCAGTCTTGCAAAAGACTTGAGGGATAGCAGATGGTATGAATTCCCTCAGAGCCCAATGAACCAGGCTAATGCAGTTTTTATCTCCCTGAACCAGCAAGATTGACTCCCTTTCAATATGGCTATTTTTATAGTATTGTATACATGCTCACTGTCAGACAACAAATTTAATAAGCCAAACATACTGATACACACATTCATGTACTCACAAATACAAATGAGGTAATTTCTTTTCTTATGTTAGCATGGCATTGCCATGTAGTATTGCCATGTTTTATTCCTGAGGCAGCTACATTTCAATGGTGATCAAAGTTCTGTTAGAGGCAGATCTTGTAATATTCTTACAAGGCTGCTCAGGAAAGCCAGTATATACTTTACATAGATCCTCACAAGCAGCATGTAATAGCAGTCCCTGTATATCCTTCATAAGGACAGCTGTGATCACCAGAGATCCTGGTTTTCTGTGATTTAAAAAAATCCCAAATTTTCTGTTAAAAAAAGTAACCCAAAATCCACATTCTTTCATGATCAGAATAAAACACCACTTATATATATATATAATACTATATATATATAGTGGTGTTTCATCTTAATCATGGAAAAATGTTGATTTGGGGTTATTTTTTTATCTGAAAACCAGGGATTTTTTTTTTTTAACCAGAGAAAACCAAGATCCATGGTTATTACTTTCTTCTGCATATCCCTTGCCAGATCTCAGCTGTTTGGTACTAACGGGAACATCCTGCACAGCCAGATTGCTAATTCAAAATATATACCTTCTTTCCACACCTTTTAGCTACTAGCACAAGGAGAGACTGTGCCTGCATCCGGAAAAATCTCGTTTCTCCTGCTGGAATTGTGCAAAGCTTGATTCTTATTCAAAATTCCTAATTAAATAGGGAAAACATAAGCCATATTGTGCTTTGGGACGTGGTTGTATAAAAGATGTCATATATATATATAGATGCTATAATATTAGATGAATAAATAATTGTGCTGTCACTGTGACAAACGCTTTACAATTAAACTGGTGAAAAGAGCTGTGATATATATATATATATATATATATATATACACACACACACATATATATATATAAACTTAGAATGAAAGCTGTTTGAAAAGATGGAAATTCCCCTAAGACATTTTACTTTAACAATCAAGTTAAATAGACAGTTTAAACTTGTTTGTGGAACTGAATGTAAAATAATATATTCTGTATAATTTGTGCGTAAGAAGTTCAAGCTTCCAACCCTATGTTGGCAAGCTTACCTTTGGGATATTAAACTGACTATTATCTGCAGCATCTGTTACCCTGAGGAAATATAGCCAAATGATAAGTTAGTCAAATATAGCAATTCCTGCAAGGCAATAGCTCCAAAAACAAAAGATTTTTTGGCATACATTTAACCATTAAGTGGAGACATATTTGAATATGGCTCTACTTTTTGGTTCTTAAAAGGACCTTGCTACAGGAAGTTGTGCTACTTGCTAATGCTGATAGTCTCAAGAAAACATATCAAAATAAAATGACAGTAACATAGGTACTGTAAAAGGTTCATAATAACAGTAAAAGAAAATATATTCAACTCCAGCCAATTTTAAATAGTAAGTTTATATAAGCCTTATATAAAAGACTAAAATATTATATGTGAATTGTAGAGATTAAAACAGTGTTATTTCTTCACAGAGAGACTAAATTGTACAGCCAGTTACATAGGGAGAAATTGGAAGCTGGAGTTGAGGACCTTTGAAAATGCAGAGGAATATGGGATTGGAAGAGACTGTCTAGATCATCAAGTCCAGTCCTCTGCTATAGAAAGCAACCATGTCATATAATCCCTCTCATAAACCTATTAAGCTCCATTTTAAAAACAGATTTCTTTTGTCCCAAGAGTACTATAGGAAGATAATTGCAGAATGTCACTGTTTCCTCATTCCTTTTAGAACAAGGTTTTCACTCTTGTTGGGGGAATTTGCCAACGGTCATTGCCAGGTCTTGCAGCTGTTTCAGTTCCCTGAATTTCCCCTGGCTGTCATGCTCCTGGAGTACACTTTCACAGTGCAATTCTAATCTTAAATATTATTCTTTTATTTTCAATAGCCCAGGCCTTTGAGTGTATTCAGAGCAGATAAAGGTGTGGTTGCACACTCACTTTCAGACTATGCTGAGGGAGCAGCAGCTCTGTACTCTTTAAAAATTCCCTTAGGCTGGTGAGTATTCCCCTGCATTTCCCCCATGCTAAGCGACATGTCCCATCCTCCCTCACTTCCTGCCATCCCCCTCTTGCTACTGCCAGGAGTGGAGGTGCAGCTACCCCTGCAGCACTGATCACTCCTCCCACACCCCACTTTACAAAATCCTGGATCCACCCATGCTTCCAATATATTGTATATATAATTGTTAGTGATGTTCAAACCCTTCATTTAAACAAAAACGCTAATGGTAATAGAGAAGCATAAGCATCACTAAGGGTATCATATTTAAAGAATGCTGTTCTTAAGTGTGGGAATTATTTGTTCAGTAGAACCTTGTTACAGTAGATGATGCATAACGAAGAATGGATCTGGCTTCATCTCACACACTCAGGCTAAGCCTCCAAGGCTGGCAGCCAGTAAAAAACAATTTACTTATAGAATGAAAGCATTTCCTCTTGAAATTATTGAAAGAGAACTAACAAGTAACTCCTTGATGCCACTGTAGAGTACATCTTTAAAGTAGATCTATTCTTGTAAGTTTCAGTGATCTCGAGGATTAAATATGACGCAAACCTGCAATTTCTCACTGCAGTTTAAGTAGGTCCTTAACTATTGCCATTTAAAAGATAGGGGCTATTACTTTAAATGATACTCCATGTTTTGTTTTGTTCTGTTCGTTTGTTTTTTAATTTGTGCTGTGCAGATGCATACTCTTTAAATCACATTTTCGTAATACGCCCATTTTCCATCTCTGTGACTTTTATCATTCATCATCTACTTCACATGAACACTGATCATAAGAACTTAGAATCTTTAGTAAAGTTTCTTCAGAGCTTTAAAAACAATTGTCAGTGTAATGGAGATTAAATATTTCAGTAGTTTCAATGTCCCAATTCTGGTTTAATACATACACAAAGATCTCATGAAAACACTGTGTTCTTCAGATTTGCACTACAGATAAACATTGTAGACATACCATCTCTAAATTATGACACCTAAGTGCTGCATAACTGATGCCTTTGCCCAAACTGTAAGCCATTATATTGCAAAGAAGTCAGAGATAAAGAAGTATAGAGATGTGACACTTACAACTCAAGGGAGGCCTGAAGGGAGAAAGAAGAGCATTGTTCATAAGTTGCAAATCCAAGCACATTTAAATGCACATTTTAAAACATGTCAAGTTCAAATGCACTTCAACACATTGCATTAATTTGTAAACTGCTGCAGATTTTGAAAGTTCTGCCGACTGAATTAATTTGGTGACTTTTCTCATTTTCATATACTTCAAATTATTCCTTCTGACACCAATGCAAATAGGTTTTACTGTGATGAGAGCTTGCTTCTGTTGCAGAATGATGCAGGTAAGGTTTTATAGACAATAGAGAACATATCATATCTAGCAGGAAATACAAAGTAAACCACTACAGGCATTAAATTAATTAAAATTAAAAGTACTGATTCAATAAAAAGATTTTTTTTCTCTTGAAGATGATTAAATGAGCAAAGAGAAAGGTGACGTCTTTGTTCATTTTTATATTTGATACATGATACTATCAAAGCTATGGTAAAATCTTTATCAGTCTCCTAATGACCACATATGAGAGAAAAAGAATCTGTATAGAGAATAATTTAATTCTACTTCAGTAGATTATAGAGTCCCTGGGAGAGATGCATCAGTGAAATCAGGAAGCTTCAGGGAAGACTTAACTTGTTAAGTTTCTTTTGCTGCTGTCTTCTTTTTCTTTCCCTCCTCCCACACTTCAGCAAAGAATCACTGTTTTTTTTCAGCTAATATTGTTTTAATATCAGGGGAAGTATATTTACATAAGATTAATATTATATTTAATTACTTTTTAAAGTTAAACTTTCTTTTCTGTGGTGAGGAAATACCAAATATGTTGTATGTATTTACTACATGTGCCCATACATTGGAAATTTATAGTTGCACTGTGAGTTTGTAATAAATGTTTATTTGTATGCCATTTTAAAAAGTACATAAAGAGCATAGTGAAGTTGCTTAGTTTCTCACTCAGAAGTCAGAAACAACAACATTACAGCTTTTTAAGCAATCTTAACTTGGCTTCCTTCTACATATCCAGTATTATTCAGTCTTCAAAGGTATTTTGAAATGAGTAATTTCTCACTTGAGAAACCTTTTGTAGTAGTCACCTAAGGTAAGGATGGCAGCATTTGGCTTCAGTGATTAACCATGGCAAAAGGTACAATGGTTCTTTGGAAACAGATGTATAATAAAAGTTCATTTACATGGACTAATTTAAAATGGAACTCTGGTATTTTAAAGTGCCAGTCAGTGGTAACAAGACAGAGAGGTAATTAGCTGTGTTAGTCTGAAGTCTGGCAGGAGGCAGTGTAGAGTTATAGCTTGTAAACTAAATGAATCAGAGATACATACGCAATATTAAGAACTTACAGATTTCCTAGAATGCTCTACTGTTGTCTTACAGGTTTTGTCTTGCTATCTTAGGGAGTTACCATGCTTGTTTTGCATACAACATGCACCTTTCTCCCTCAAATCACACCCCCACCCCGCCAAAAAAATTGGGATGTGTGTATTAAGTGGTTTTCTACCTGGGGTCTGAAGCAACCCCTGGTTTGACTATTACTCCACAATGCAGCAGCTGTGGTAGTACTCGTCAGGCAGTTGAGGAAGTCAATTGACTAGAAGGCTTCAGCTACGGATTCACCTATAGTTATGCAAAAAAGAGAGGGCGAGTCAGGTGAAGATCAGGCTCTGTCCCTGCTCTATACAGCTATAGCATAGAGCCCTACAGCAGCCATAGTAACATCCTTTCTCTTCATTCTACCTTTCAAAAATAAGTTGTGTGTCATATTTGGACATGTGTTGTATGTGACAAAATACAATAGTAAAAATACAGCTGCATTCTGTAGAAGATAA
>NW_017729032.1:91483683-91485489 GCF_001723915.1 Gavialis gangeticus
CCATAGTAACATCCTTTCTCTTCATTCTACCTTTCAAAAATAAGTTGTGTGTCATATTTGGACATGTGTTGTATGTGACAAAATACAATAGTAAAAATACAGCTGCATTCTGTAGAAGATAAAGGAAATAAATCAATAGTTTGTCAGTGAACACGCAGGAAAAGGTGTGATTATTTACACAACTAGAAGACTAAAAGGACAGTAGGAGGCATATCTAGAGAATGAATAAGAATTACTTCTTAGCTGATAGTGAGTTGATTTAGACCAGAAGAAAGAAAACAGAGTAGAAGATTAAGTGCCAAGAAGTGCTGACTTGTACTATGGCAGGCAAGCCGCTTGTGGGCTCTGAAGAGAAATCTGCATGTAAAAGAAATTCATATGTAAAGACACAGGAGCAGATTCTCCATTCAGCCAGAGTAAATTCAAGAATGGAGTAATTTCTTTATTATATTAAGGTAATGTGGAAAGAATAATTTGTCCTGGGGTGAGTTTGCTACAAGTGTCAAATAATGTATATGTGAAATATGATGCCGATATGTTTTTCCATGTTAGAGAGATTCTAAAGAGGAGTAGAAATTGGAATGTGAGTCTAGAGATTTTCCCTTATGAGACAATCGTAGTCTATGAAGTGGCAGATGAAGGCAGAGAGTGATTTCTACAAAAATGCATAACATTTGTAAATCAGTTTGTATTGCTTAGTAGTCTAAATGAGCTGTAATATTTTAAAATTAATTTAAATAATATTACCTTTGGCTTTCAATAAATAACAGTTCATTGTAGGGGAGATTTTTTTGACTTCCTGTGCAAGCCCCTATCTGTAGCTTCTGCTTGAACACTATGGATTACATCTTGACCCCAGTGAAAACAGTGGGAGTTTTGCTATTGACTTCAGTGGGGCCAATAATTCACTCTAGAAATTAAGCTCAGGCCATTGTATTGTATGCACTTAATTCAATAATGTTTTGGGTGTACTTAGCACCCCCTTAAAGTTAAAACCACACATCCTTTACTGAATTGGTACCTAAACGTGCAGTATATTATCACAAGTGACATGAAATGAAAGAGTTCATTACAACTCAAACAAAAACAGGTAATTATTTTAGTTTCAAAATCACTCTAAATTCAAATTGCAACATTTTGTTTTGTCATCTTCCTATTTCTTTCTCAGAAACTATTACTCATTATCTTTTATATGTTTGTCAAGGAAAGAAAATTGTGCAGTAAAATAATGTGAGAGAAAGAATTGTGAAATGAAGTGTTCATGTATGAAATATGGAGAAGACAATAAGAGACTCTGTGCATCATTACTTCAGGGATGCTAAGTACCATAACTAAAAGTTTCATATTTCTGCCAGGATTTCTGTCAAAATTTCCTAAGGTTCTTTTATGCAACTCTGCTGAGTCATGGGTGGCTTGATTATCTTTCAAATAGACAATGACTTGAGGTACTGCTCTGAAACGTGTACTAAAAAAAGTAAACTATTATTTTTTTCCCCCACATAAAGCTCCCCTCTATTGGGAAAGTACCATATGTGTTTGGAAAAAGACCACTCATCTTAGAATCACATGGGGGGAGGAGGGCAGGCAGCTTCAGCAGCTCAAACATTTTCCATGGTTCAGCAAGTTGCACTCCAGCCCGTAGCCCCCCGTGCTACCCTTGCACCCCACCATGTCCCCCTTGAAGCCTCTTTCCCCAATCTCTTCCCTGATGGAGCTGATATTCTCCTCTAGATCCTCTCCTTTCCACCTTACCTTTGCTTCATGCTGGCAGGCATCCATGCTGCATCTTGAGACACTGAGCATGGG
>NW_017729032.1:91485683-91489084 GCF_001723915.1 Gavialis gangeticus
GGCAGGGAGCAGAAGAGCAGGCACAAGTAGGGGACAAGTTGCTTGACCTCTAGACACCACCTGCTGCCTCTACTGTCTGCCCCCTGGGGGAGCTGAATTAAAGACAACCCCCAATAACTAGATTCTATCCATGGAAAATTATAACAAATTTATCATTTTTCCATGTATAGAACCTAACCGATGGCTTTGAAACTCAAGCTGAGCTTGGCCTACTCACAAAAGTTAAAATACGAAAAATTGATGACAATTGAATAGAACAAAAGAATGGAAGTTTGTGGTTGGACCTTCTGAAAAAAAATAATGAGGCATCATTGCCAGCTTATCTTATTATATTTATGATGATTTTAAGCAGGCTCCTATTTGTCTGGTATGTAACTATGTGAAATGTCTATCTTTGATTAATTAGTATAGTAAATATTTCTTTGCAATTAACTTGTATTTTGGTGTAGGAAGAGGCATTCTCCATATGGGCTTTTATAGGTATCTTCTGATTATCTTTTGTTTTGTCTCAGTGATTCCCTTGATCTTCCAAGGACAACTCTCCAAAAACTTTACATTTTTCTTGGTTGTTAATTAATTTCTCGATATGTTCCAACTTAGTAGATATTGATGACCTCCTGTTACTGAGGAAAATACTTCAATCAAAATTGGGACTTTTTGATAACCAATAATGAAAAGTTTGATTAACAGGATTTTCTGGTTAGTTACTACTTAGGATTCTCTCTTGATTAATATAACTACAAGAATGCTTTGAAGATGCTGAGCTAATGGGTCTGAGAGAAATGAAACAGCTAACGGCATGCTTCAAGAATGAGAAATAATTCTGACAAGAACTGCTGCTCCACCCAGCTGATCTTCTGGTGAATGGATTCAATCCTTGAGAAGCTGAAAAGACTGAGACTGCCTCTTTTGCCTGTATTGGTGAGATACTATCACTTTTACACTTAAATATATTTAATTTTTCTTTGCTTTAGGCTCATTGAACAGTGAATACTTTGAATGACATAAAGCTTTATGTCATTCATCAAAGGAGTTGTCATGCCAATCCTTTATTCACTAGTCCTGAATCCCATTTCATGACCCACATCCCACTAATTATTGGGTGGGGGGTATTGCCTTATATTCGGAGTCATCTTCAATTTGAGTAAATATGGTAATATGTCAGGATATAGAAGCCCAAATTCAACTCTGCCATTAGACAGATAAGTTGCACTTTAACAGCTAACTACCTGAGTAACATTTCAGACCACTTAAGTGAATTTTATATTTTTCTTTCCCAAGAAGGTGCATAACTGTGTTCGCTGCAACATGCCAGGAGGACTGTACCACCTTTTAGCCCAGTCATTTAGGTTAAGGCTCGTGTCCATGGGGTGGGAGACCCACATTCTAGTCTTCCTATTCTCAAGGGTGTTTGAACCTACATGCCCATCTCCAAGCTAAGCTCCCTTTCAACTAAGTACCAGGCCAGGAAAAAAACAAGATCATTTTCCACTCTCTGTTGAATCTGGCCCACTGAGAGAAGATGTTTGAGATCAGGAGAAGAAGAAGATATGCAAGATTAAGAGAAGAAGCAGCCAGAGGAATTGTGGCTCACTAGTCTGGAAAGATAGGGTACCTAATATTTTAATCACTTCTCTTGCCCTTTTCTAATGTTTCTATATTTAACAGTCATTAGATAAAAGAAATAGCTAACACTGGTATAGCCTTCTAGGGCTTTCCAAGGCACTACCCATCTCCCTGAGCCAGACTCCTTCTGGTTTGCCACAAGGAAGATTTAGGTTAAATATTAGGAAAATACTTCTAACTGCAACAACAGTTAAGCACCTGAATTAATTGCCAAGGGAGGTTATGGACTCTCTAACACCAGAGGCTTTTAAAAGCAGATTAGACAAACATCTATTCGCAATGATTTAGGTTTTGTTAAGACTATTATTATGTCACATTAATTTTTAGTATGTTTCATAGCAGAGGTTCAGAGAAAAAGCTGATATTCAGTGGGAAGATTATTGCTATATACACTCTTCACAAAATCACTATCTAGAGGGGGTAATATAGATTTTGTTAGTAACACCATGAGTGCTAGCACGTTGAATTGATTACTGAAAATTTTAACTATTCATTTATTTAACAGAAAAAAAAAAGTGGTTTTTACTTGCATTTATTTTTTAGTGAGTTTTCTAAGACAACATCTTCTGGATAGTGAAGTTATTATCCTTGAATCTATATCGTGTTATAATCTAAGGCACTTTTGCTAGGAAGAAAACAGTTCCTCACAGTCTGCAGCATTAATAGGCACTCATCAAATTCACAATGCTATAACTGGTATTTTGGAAAATGCTTTTTTAGAAGTCAACAATATTTAGTCCTTCAAATCAGAAATAGTATTTATGGAGCTAATTAATTCAATACCAATGCATTGTCTTAAAACTGAAAATTGCACCAAAAAACATACGTTGATGCAAGGTCAAGACAGTTGGTTTCAACTGTGATCAAACAGTTGATAGTAGTCAAACACCATGACATAACTGGCAGCAGGTTAGCAAAAGAGGGTAGTACGGTGCTACTGAAGATTTCAATTTTTACTTCAGCTTTTAATAAGGGCTTCCATGTGTTCAGTGGCTGGACTATAAGTTTGCGTACCCAAGGTCAACCAAACCATTTGCCATTCACCATGCAAAAAGCCTCTGTAAGTCTACAGTGTTTTACAGTGCATTTTTATTCTTTTTTCACACAATGTAGTTCAATCACCATTTCTGGTACTTGTCTTTCCTACTGCAGACTCAACTGTTTGGACCTCTCAGAATTGCAAAAGCACTCTGAAGAAGTCTCTCACAGCTTGCTTTTCTCTTGCAAGCCACAGGAATATCATGTGTTGTATAGAATATCCAGACAGCATTTTTATGAAATATCCCCTTTGGATACTTTTCATTTCTCTGCTTAGCGTTTACATTTCCTACTTACTTGCACTTGCTGTAGGCATTTTGTGCCTCATTTTCACCTTTACAGAAATTATTGAGTGCCTTGTTGAGTCTTGATGGTTGCGCTACAATCCTGTACATTTACAACTTCACATTTACAACAACAGAACAATAGCTTTACAAAACACCCACTGATTTGATATCAACATGTGTTATGGCAATACGTGCTTTTAGATAAAATGATTAGCTGAATGATATATGTGTGCAAATAATTATGATATTTTATATATAAATATATATATATATATATATATGAATTACCTAAATAATTATATACTGTATATATATATAAATTAATTAGGTAATATATGTATATACATAGGTAATTTATATAGAGTGTGTGTGTGTGTGTGTGTGTGTGTGTGTGTGTGTGTGTGTGTGTATTTACAAAAGCTCACAGATTCCTAGATGCTAGGGTCAGAG
>NW_017729032.1:91494084-91498683 GCF_001723915.1 Gavialis gangeticus
AAGTTCACAGATTCCTAGATGCTAGGGTCAGAAGGGACCTCAACAGATCATCGAGTCCAACCCCCTGCCTAGGAAGGAAAGAATGCTGGGATCAGATGATCCCAGCCAGATGCCTATCCAGCCTTCTCTTAAAGACCCCCTGTGTAGGGGAGAGCACCACCTCCCTTGGGAGCCCATTCCAAATGTTGGCCACTCTTACCAGGAAGAAGTTAATGGGATTAATTCAAATTCATAGGTTCTATGAATTGCATGATTTCTACAAAAGCATTATGTTGTTAAGTATAGCTGATCCTGCCTTAAGGCAGGGGACAGATTAGATAACCTCTTCAGGGCCATTCTAGTTCTATTTTCTATTAATCTTTGATTTTGTCACTCAAGTAGGAAATCCAACCATGTAACTCAAAAAAACCCAAAAACCCAGAAAAAAAGAAAAAAAAAAAGAATTTGGTCAGCGACTTCAGTGAAAAGCCCAGGATGAGATTTTATCAATTAACTAGGTCACCATTTCCAGCTCATTACAGTTAGGTTCAAAGAAGTACTTTAATGACATAAAATAGGACTGATGGAGAATTTAGGCTCCTAAATCCAAAAAATGATCAAGAAATAATGTTGCCATTCCAACACTAACAGCTAAAACCCTACTAGACATTTAATTTATGTGGTGGTTACTTTTTGCAATGTGAAGTTTACCAGATGAATTAGAGTTCTCATTCTGACTGCATGTTTTACACATTTGAGTACATAATATCCAGCTTCAGTAACATGGTCAGCAGCTATTACCAAGTGTTGAGGACTGTCTTTTGTTAAGTGGGAAAAGCGGATTTGGACCTACAGGCCTCTCCTTCTTATATGGCTCTTTAACTAATAATCTAGAATAGAATTACAATATCCTTGGCTGTGTTTTTAAAAGAGTGAACTCTGCTTATATAGCCACCTACCCCTGAAGCTGTAATGCAGGCAGCTATGCGCAATCCTAATTCAGAGTGAAGTGTAAATTAAGAACTACCACTGTGCCTAGCATTTCTTTATGCTAGACTTAGGCAGCTATCAGTTTAACACATGGGTTTTTGTTGTTCTCCCTTTGGAGATACCTAACTTTCCACATTGGCTGTGTAGGTATTTTTGTATCACAGACAACAAATAATTCATTTTATAATCTCCCTTCCCATTATATTTCCAAATCCAAAAAAGGGGAAAAAATTGTACAAAAAATCTTTAAAAAAGAAAAAAGAACAGTTTATGTTAAGGCTAAATGTGAAGGCAACTCCTCATATCACCTTTTACTGTTACCCACAGATGTATGAACATTTATGTTTTCATGGGCCAGATTATATTCCAACTATCAGGTGCATAAATGGATTAAGTATCTGAGAGTGAGTCTATTCCACTTTGAGTCCCTGAAAAACAGTTAATGCAAAAAGTAGGTAGGTTCTCCTTTTTCTCATTTGTTTTTGTTGTTGTTGTTTTGGGGTTTTTGTGGGGTTTTTTGGTGACTCAGTCTGAAAAGTTAAGATAATAGTTGTTACAAAAGTCAATAAATTGTTGGATTTTTCAGACACACCACCAGAGTATAATCACAATTAAGCACCTAAATCCACTTGTGCACTTAACAGGTGAAATAGACTCTGGCTTCTCTCTAGTCAGCTGTTTCTCCACCTTATTTTCAAGTGTTTTACATCATTATTGAGTGGGTAAAACTGACCAAGATTTTGCATTATGATTTCTGATCTGATGCTGCAGTTGATTTATAAAACATCTGAAGATGAACTTCATTACAAATCCCATAAATTCTTCAACGTTTGAATTTCTAGGTGCCCATCAGCTTCTAAGAAGTGCTCCCTTGAGGTTAAGAATAAGGTCACCTATCTTATGATTTATTTCACTAAGAGAAGGAGTCTGCCTTCTGTCTAAAATTAGAACAACCCTATAAAAGAAGGCGTGTGCTTTGTGCTTTTTATGCCCTTTAACACCAACCAGGAGTTTGACTTTTTACATGATAGATGTCAAGAAAATATATTTAAAAAGAAGAGGGTAAAATCCTCAACAATTTGATGTTAATACGTTTTCACCATCTTCTGAACATAGAAAACGGACTTGTAGATTCACCATTATTCATAACAGCTATAGCTGTGGTCCAGGACTCAATTCTTCTAGGTGCTGTATAAACGCAGACCAAAAAATAGGAAAACCCTCAAAACGTATAATCTCAGTACAAGCCGATAATCCACAGCTGGATACAGACAGCTGAGGGTGATGGAGAAAAGAGTCATTGATAAGAGTCAGCATTAAAGAAAATGTTCCTAGTATAGCAGGAGTCTACTTCAGTCTTCTTCACATTGAGGAAAAATGTTTCCCCTTCCAGATTTCTATAATGTTTCTCTTAAGGGAATATTTGGTCGGTATCAATCGGAGTTATTCACATACAGGATAACTATAGCATATGTTCTTGAAGCATATTCACATTTTGCCTTATACTGTGTTCTTTCTAGCCTTTTTCTTACTTTAAGAGGAAGAGTTCTCTGTGATGAGATTTTTTTCTTAATCGCATTCTTCACTATGCACTCCACCCACTCATATTTCTTTTTTGCTTCATTTTCTTCTAAATGATATTGAACTTGTTACCTTCCTTCAGGGTTGTCTGCAGTTGAGATGGCAGCTAAATCAAGAGTGGATTAGCAATTTATTCTGAACTTGAAATGTCAGTGCCTGCTAATATTTGGCCAGATTCTGGTATCTTTATTCATTCTCAATAGGATTTTGTACTATAAGTAGTCTCATTGACTATTTGGAGAGTAAGGTATCTTTCAGCATGTACAGGTCTACCAGACTTCTTGCCTGTTCTGGAGTTTTTTGTTACTACTGGTTGATTTTTTGAGGGCTGGAATTGCCAAAATAGCATGGAAACGAACACATAAAGGAACAAAGCTGATGAAAATGCATTGCTATGATTGCACCTGTCATTGAGATCTTATTCTTTTTGTTTATAGACTTATTTTCCTGTTCAGTGCAGACTAATTCTAATAAAATTATAGAACCTTGGGTTTGATCTAAAGCCTAATTAAATAATTTGGAAGAGTCATTGGCATCAGTGGGTGCTGATGAAACCTTATGTAGATGTAGAGGCATTCCATTTGTATGGCTTTTGTTTTGTTCTCTGTTTTTTGTTTGCTTTCACATTTTTTAGTTTGAGCTGAAGAAATCAAACATAACACATTAGATATATGTTTCATGACATTTTGAAGAAATATAGTACTAGATGGGCTTAAATACATAGACTTTTAAAATTAATGATCAGGATTTGCAAGGTACAAAAGTACCTAGAACAGGGCTTGTGATAGTAAGAATGAGGTTCTCTTCCATATTTGAGACAGTGCCATTAGTTTTTGCTGAAATCATAGGGGTATCTGTGCCCTCTGTGGTGGCCCATGGAAATTCTTGAAGTCAATGAGAGAAGAAAGTTTACATGAGTAATTCTTGCTCAGAAGCAATATCACTGAAGTGTGACAATGTGGCAGTATCTGCCACATATACCGGAGCAGTGGCAACTTCCATGATTGAACAGCGGTGGCAGCAGCCATTTTTTCCACTCATCCATAACTTGGTGCCCGGGGTGGCTGCCCTGGTCACCCTCCCACTAGTTACACCACCGCTGAATAATACAGTAGAATGTGACATATTAAAATGGTGATTGTTTATTTTATTGAATGCTTTGCATATTTCTACATACTTTGTGTATACTTCTAGATAGATGTGTAAAGAAACAAAAAACACCTAAGTATTATTATCCTGCTACCAAAAGTAGGAAATTATGTCATAGGGAGGTTGTCTAAGATCCTAAGAATATCACTAGCAGAGATAAAATTAGAAATCACTGTTCAGGATTAAAGTAAGTCAAGCACATCTACACATGTGCTTTAATGTGCATTAGCCTATTTTAACGCTCAATAAAGTGCCACAAAAAAGTGCTCTTGACCTAATGCTCATTAAAATAGGCTAATGCTTATTCTTCTAGTACCTCACAATGGAGGTACTAGATTTAATGCGCATTACCTTAAAGTGCATTAATAGAATGTTTAGATGTGCCGGCAGTCCCTCAACCTTCATCTTTATGCTTTAGTTTATACAGGACCAAAGGTATGCATGATGGTTTACTAATATGTAGTAAAACAAGTTCCCTTTGCATGAGGCTTAGCTTCCAGAGGCCAAAAACAAAGCACAGGGGTGAAATGTCTTAACACAAAAGCAAAGTAACTGAATAGTAATGCTTGAAATGCAAATGATTAATTCCATTGCAATGGAAGCATTGTTCTAATTCATTAAAACCTCTTTTGGTAAAAGCTAGCCATAAAAAGGTGATCTTTCTGTTTTTAGAAAGGTAGAAAGGCAACTCTTTTAGCTGCTTGTAGAACTCCTTCTCCTTTTTTTGTCAACAGTTTAAGTATTAATGCAGCAGCATAAAGAAGTGGCATGACTGGGGCACTAGCCCTAGGTGCTCACCCTGGGAAGGGGTCACAAAAATAGCAGCAGTTGCACTGCTGGCCCAGCTGCCAATATGCCACCAGCAGCATAGACACTGATGCTGCCCCATGTGCAGCTACC
>NW_017729032.1:91503683-91506625 GCF_001723915.1 Gavialis gangeticus
CCTGGAAAGGGGTCACAAAAATAGCAGCAGTTGCACTGCTGGCCCAGCTGCCAATATGCCACCAGCAGCATAGACACTGATGCTGCCCCATGTGCAGCTACCACCCAGAGCTCTCAAGCATCCAGTTACACCTCTGTATTAATGTGTGGAATCACATCCATCAATTTAAGAAAATGCTAGTTGTTAGAAAGCTCTTTTCCTTTTGCTTTTCACATTGATGAGGTTTATTATTTTGCCAATAAATACATTACAAAATGTTATATTGTCTTTAACAGGCAATTTTACTGAATTTCCTCCAAAAAAAGAAGCAAACCCATCTTTGACATCCTCATTCAACTATGTTGTCAATACATACATGTAGTAAAACAACAAGTATGTTTTCAGTGCCTACATCAGAAACTTCCCAATTAACAATTGTTCATAATCTGCCAAGTTAGTGTGTACAAGACTGAGAATTAACCTCCTTAGCCTCATTTGGGCCCTAAACATGCAAATAACATTAATTAGGATTGTGCAGTATAAGCCTGTAATTGAAAGTCATACATAAATCTAAATATAACTAAGCAACAGCTTAGCAACATATTCTCTTTTATAAAATATATCACTTGTTAAATTATGCATATTAATTTAATATGATGAATGCTCAATTTTAAAAGCACTTAAAAGAACTTCAAAAACACTTTTTTGAACTAACTGACATAAAAATCTACATTGCAAAACAGCATTCTTTTTTTTTTTCTTTTCTTTTTTGGAGTTTATTCATTTAGCTGCTGCTGCTGCTAATATGCCCTTGGGTAGTTTGCTTAGTACACATTGGAGTCTCTCTGATTTTTTTTTCTTTTCAGAAATAACTGTTCTTCCCATTGCTTCTTTCTCCTTACCGTGCTTAGAACAATGTCAGATCCTCAGCCTCAAACCAGCACAAGTTTACTTAAATTTAGATTTAAGAAAAACAAGTAGTTGATTCACAAGCTGTCAGGAAAAAAAAAGCTAAAGGTTTTTTTTTTTGGTTTAGTTTTAAAATGTATTCATTCATTATGCATACTATAAATGTAAAACTGGAACCAAGCAGTAATAATAAGGACAGGATTAAATTGCAGGGTGCAATGTGTGGTTCCTTTAATAGCTGCATTCATATTGATTACATGTAATTTTTATAACAGACCTCTTTACACTGTATAGGTGAAGATGGCAATTAGATGTCTGCATTTTTCAGTTTTACTATACACTCTGCAGGCTGGAGTAGGATTTTTTCTAGATTATTTCTTTTATTTTACCATTTTAACTTTCAGACTGAGAACTAATTTTTCCTTTCTTAAATCACCACAACATACTTCAGATTTTAAAGTTCATGTAAACATATATCTGATAATGTTTGTAACTATTTGGTAATCTACAGGACACATGAAAATTGGGCCAGCAGGAATGGTAGTTTTAAACAGTCTGTTTGGAAACTGCTGTTTGTAGCAGATTTAATCACGCTGTAAAATGTAATTCTTAAATTGTAGCATCAGAAGGAAAACTGGCCTCCTAAAGTTCAGCTGGTTAGAAAACTTACCCCTTTCTCATGATGAAGATATGATCATAGTGATTCATGTTTCTCAGGTCCAGAGTAGATTACTGTTACTCATTGTATTTGTGGCTGTGTGAATGCATTGTAGATACTTTAAGAGGGGTTGCCAAGCTGCATGGATAGGTGACTACAAGTAGTTTAATCTTATATTCATTCCCATCCCCAGTTCCCAGTGTACTTTTAGAGTCTATTCAAGTTGCTGATCAAATCAATGAATTGGAACATATATCTGCACTTCCATCAATGTTAGATTTTGATTTTCTGAGACGATGGGGGCATACAACTGGAGGAGCCTTCTTCAGTGGTTCACTGTAACAGAGAACTTCAGGATCCTTAATTTAAGGGGAAAAGTACAGCTAGAAAAACGGGCAATGGCAAAACCCTACTGTCCAGGAAGGGGGAAGCCATCAGGGTAGAGGGTTGCATGGTGGGGCTAATTTCAGAGCTGTTCTAAGAACTGCCAGCTGAATACTGGTGCCTTACAAGAAACACAACCCTGGGTAAGGGGAAGCCTTGCTTTAAATGATTAAAATGAAACACCACTAATATTAGTGGTGTTTCATTGTAGTCACAGAAAAATATGGATTTGGGTTCCTTTTTTTAATTTGAAAATTTGGGATTTTTTCTTTTTTATCATAGAAAACTAGGATCCCTGATGATCACTCCCTTGTTGGGGGCCTCAGCCTTCTTAGCCTCTGCCCCTTTCCTTGGGCTGCAAGCCTCCAGACCTGGCCCACAGATCTGAGTCTGGCTATCTCAGCTTCTGTCTGGCTCTCTCAGCTTCTCAATTTCTCAGCTTGTGCCTGTCTTGGAAAAATCCTAAGTATATGCTGCCAACACAGAAGTTCTGTACCTGACATGCGCAGTTGAAGTCTGTGAGTGGAAAGTTCCAAGGCTCACCCAGCTCGTGCCCCCTGGGTGACCTGCGGACCTGTCAGTCATGTCTGACCTACTTTCCCCACAGACGCATGCTCAGCAACAGCTAAAGCATGAGGTAATCTGACTAGAAATTTCTTCCCTCTGAGTGTTCTGATTGGCCACTAAATTCAAATAAAAGTTCTGTGAGCCCCTCCCTCGGGGGGGAGATCAGGGGGAGATCGCGTTAGCTGGAGACAGAGGCTGGTGTTCCAGGGACTGTCTTTCAGTCAGGCTTCTGGGCCTATTGATCTCCTCCCTCGATTGGCATTCCGTGTCCTTTGCTGTTATTACATTGCTGTTTGGATTTCCTGGCTTCGACTTACCTTTGGCATCGGCTATCAACATCGATTCAGATCATTCCTCACTGGCTCTGGCTAGATCCTCGGTTCGTCTCACTGGCTCCTGACTTCTGCTTCGGACACCATTTCAGCTCTTCGTTGTCCTTACTGGA
>NW_017729032.1:91511625-91515097 GCF_001723915.1 Gavialis gangeticus
AGGACTGGCGTCACATCGTTACAGTTCGTTGTGTATTACCAATTTATGAGCTGTTGACCAGCCCTAGGACTATCCAACAGGCAGCCGCACCTACCTCGTCAGAGGTAGAAAGCAAGGGCTTGTTGGAGAACCCTGTGGGCCAACAGACCCCTTTGTTTGTTTACCTGTTCGTTCACTGTAACTGAAGACATCGTTTCCTACGCATCTAAGCGTAAGTTAAATAAATTCCATCTTGTTTAAGGAACCATTATGCTTCCCGTGCCGCTCAGACTCCATCGCCAAAACTCCCACCTGTCCGTATCCAATTTGCCACCACCCGGCCGCACCACCGTGGCCAACACCGCGAGCTTAGCTTGCCAGCTCTGTGTTGCCCGACAGTGCCCTGTCAGTTGTTAGTACTTCTGCCCCCTGTTTCCTTTGTGTTTTTTCATTTTAATCACAGAAAAATATGTATTTTGAGTTACTTTTTTTAATCCAAAAATTGGGGATTTTTTTTTCAGAGAAAACCAGGATCCCTGGTGAGCATACAGTTAACTTGCAAGGCATTGGTGTGGCTAAGAGGAAGATGGAGCCATGTAATAGCCCTAAGGTTACAGGTGTCCTAGGGTGGTATAAGTAAGTCAGAAGAACTGACTTAGCTCAGGAGGGGCACAAAGGAGACCAGAGCAGGGTCCTGGTGGCTAGAAGAACTGGGGCTCACTCTAGGACCCTTAGGCAGCCTCTCTTTCAATCAAACAAATTATATCAAGGTGTGCCAGGTGAGTGAAAAGGGAAGGACACCCTAGAGCTAGAGCAGGTCAGGTGTTGTGTGGCCACTGGGGGGGCATCATGGCTTCCCCTGGAAGATAAACCCTGCTACATCCACAAAATACAAGACAAATATGTGATAGGCAGAAAGAAAGAACTAACTTTCCAGAAAATCAATATAAGTGGAGTTATTTAAAAGGATCTTATATCATCTGGCAATTTAACTGCCTTAGGGAACCTTTCAAGAACCCAAGCTCTGTGAATTTTTTTCACCCACTATCTCTATAGAGATAAACAAAAACACCATCAAAAATTAAATTCATATTTAACACAAGCAGAGTGTTCCAAAATGCCATCGTGTCACATGGGATCTAATTGATGTGAGAATCAGTGCATGCTGCACAATTTACCTGAGCATAAACATGTAGCTATTTAACAAAGTACAGAATAATTTATGTAAAATGAAATGATAGGATGCTTAAGGAAGAGAGTATTGTGTATTCTGGCCTGTACAGAAATTTTGCATCTATGTTTGAAAAATGGGTGATGAAAGTAGTTGCTTTACTCTAGGAATAGCCCTCGGAATAGTTTCAACTCTGAGTTACAATTGCTCTATATGGAGAAGTCGCATAGCTTCTGCTCTGTTTGCCTGGATGGTCAGTAGACCTGCTGTTTGAGGGAGTACTGTGTGACCACCCATGCTCTCATTATTATTGTTTGCAGTTGCATATAGAAGCCCAGTCAAAACTTAAGGTCATGTTATGCTATGAAACTCTGCCCCAGAGAGGGGAGTCCTGGGTTCAAGTTCCTGCTGCTATGGCATTTATGCCCTTTTCATTTGATAGTTATTAGTTAAAACACAACTCCCTACACTAGACTCAGGCACCTAGATGCTTGATCTGCATCACACCTAAACATGCATATAAGCATAAACCAGAACATTCAGGATAAAGTTCAAGCCAAATGGAAAAAGCGAATAGTTTTAAGTACAGAAGCAGTTTTGGGACTATTGGAACAGAGTCAATCTCAATTCTGTTTTTGTTATACAGGCACCTAAACCTGAAGTCAGCACCTTGGACAGAATCCTGTTTCACCGTAGGGGATGTGTCACAGCACAGCTGATCTGCTTCACTGGGTGAAACACATGTTGCTTCTGCTCTCGCTGATGTGGCATAAGAAGTAATGTGATCTCCCTGGTTTCTCTGCCCAGGAAGAAAAGGGTCTGACTAAGTGGAGAAAGTGGGCCTTTTCCCCAGCCAGCTAGACTCAGGGCACAGGCCCAACTGAGCTGGGAAAGTAGGGCTTTTCTCTGATCATCCAGACCCGTTCCTCTGTGATTGCGGGATGGGTCTGGCTGAGCAGGGAACCCAAACCTCCTCACTTATGGAGATTCATCCTAAGATTCCCCAAGATGCCTCTCTGTAAGTGGAAAATTAAGCAGGTGCTCTGGGAACTTGTGGGCCCCTTAAAGCACTTCCCTGAGTGGCAGGAGAGTACAAGCAGTTCAGGCAAAGCGGCAAAGTTTGTTATCACCTTTTGTTGGGCCACTGACTTTCCTTTCCTGTGGTGTAACAAAGGGTATTGGCATCTATTTGCTCAGCATTTGTGCAACCATTTTTATGGCAGCACAAATGAGACATCAGGCAACATCTGTTTCCACCCCAATGGGCCATCGTTAGTTACCTGATTAAAGTGTGAGAGCAGTTCTATTGCTCTCTCTGGGCATGGAAGTGCCCAAATTAAAGAAAGCAGATTACCACCTGGAGATATGCCCATAATAGGCAATATAATTGCTCCTACACTTTAGTCAGGTGACTCTGGTCCCTTGTTCTTTGCATAAAATCCACTTCTGTAAATTGAGGCCATCTCCATTACTCTAAGACATCCGCTATAAAACTGCCATGCCCTTTCATGAATCTAGACATAGTAACAAGCATAATGTAGATGCATTCCAGGTATACTAGCAAAACACAGAATCAGGAACCATAGACCATTATACAATATACATCATGTAGATGAGTCTGGCCTTTACTCTTCCCTCCCCTAGAGGGAGCAGAGTCATACATCTCTCCCAGCTTCATGTCCTTTGATTAAAGTTTCTTAGTTTTCATTATTTCTAATTACCCACTCTGTGAACAGATGCTATTCTTGGCTTATTTTACTGACTGTTTACAGGATTGGTTTTCTTGCTCAGATGGATCCTTCCTAATTTCCTGGTGAAAGGTAGCTGTGACCACATAGAGGATTTTTAAATGTCTGGAACTCTGTTACTGGTATTAATCCCTGTTTTAACTAATATTGATTACCCACTTCTGTTTGCTGCATGTTGCAGAAATACTATAACATAGTTTCTAACATATTTAATGATCACAGTGAAGGGGAGTCAGGAACATACAAATTAAGAAAATTCTGTCTGCAGTAGGAGTGTTAAGAGGAATCTTAGCTTCTTACTTCTTATCCATATTAAAGCATCTGTTTAAATGTAGACAAGGTTCTTTGTGTGAATCTGATATCTTTTATTAGACCAACTTAAATAGTTGGAAAACAATTATTAAGCAAGCTTTCGGGTTCAAAAACCCTTCGTCAGGCTAAGGAAGTTTCAGCAGTTGGTGTGTGCTCTTCCTGAATGGAATGAAAAGTAAAGAAGCCAGAGGCTGGGCTGGTATGCATACAAGACAGGCAGTCAGTGAAGATGTAGATTGAGGAGTCAATGGATGACAGACAG
>NW_017729032.1:91520097-91525335 GCF_001723915.1 Gavialis gangeticus
CATTTGTTTAAATGTGACCTTTACTCTGTATTCCCTTGCTTTTAGACATATAATATTCTAGAAAGGTTTCTTCACCTTGAAAGTTTAGGCCTTTTAAACTTCAAAATAGCTTTGTTGATGCTATGATACACACAACTGCTGTGGAAAGGTTGTGATAATTTGTCCAGTACTCTGATATTCTGCCCCTTTCTGTATTCCACACCCTGCTTGTCAATGGGCATGTTTATATGTGCATTTGCCCGCGTTTAAATTTACTGCATAGTAAATTACTGCACAGTAAGTGGGAATAGGCCAGCATCTACACGTGTAGGTGTTAAAGTGCATTAAAATTAGTCCCAAGTCAGTCCACACACAGTGTTACTGTGCAGTAAGGTGCTTACACATGCATTACTATGCAGTAACTAATCAGGTATAAATTCGATACCTGCATGATGCAGGTATCAAATTTACAGTCACGTTGGCATAAATCACCCTATTTACTGCACAATATGGGTGTGCATGTGTAGACACAACCACTGATTTTTTAAAAAAAGGAAACTTTGCCTTATTTCTATTTCAAAGTCTTTGGATAAGCTAAGATTTCTTTGTCACCAGCACTGAGGTTTGGCTACAAGGTAAGGAGAGAGAGGTGAAAATGTTGTTTGGGACATGGAGCTGGAAACTGGTTGTAAAGTATAGTCAAACAACATAAAGTGCCTAGGCAGGATTGTCCCATTTTAATTTTTATGTACTCCCATTATTGCAGTCACAATTTTACTGAATTCCCATTCTATTTAATCAGACCTTCCCTAAATCCTTGTTTTTGTAGTTTGGGCCTAATGACAGCATCACAGATTTTTCAAACTTGTTTTCTAACTTTCTTTTTGAAGGAGTAACTTCAAAGGCACTCTTCTAACTATAGTGATTTGGATATGTGATATTTTTCTCAAAAATGTATCTTTTTTGTACTGCTGGTTGCATCAAATCTAGCCACAACCAAGCATATAGTAACATATTTTCTCTTACAGTTTTATGAGTGCCTTGTTAAAAAAGTAATTTCTGGAAGCATTTTCTTAAGGTCAGACCTATCCATTCTTCATTTTGGGTGGTTATTTAAGCCTCTGACATTTAAGGTAAACACTGAGATGTAGGTACTGTCATTAATCTAAATTGTGGCTTGTTTGTATGTCATAACCAATTCTTGTCAAAATTATTGTCATTCCTAATCCTTCTTTCCTTTGCTTCTAATCCAGTTATAGTTCTGTGTTTATGCCAAACCAAATATTCCCATAATTCATCAATTTTAAATGGTAAAGTTCTCCTCTGTGAGGTTAATGAGGGTGGCCATCTCATTTGAAATCACTGTGTGAGTCACTTTATGTAGCACAAAGCTAATGATCAGGTCTTGGTTGATATCACGCTGATATCATTGGTCATACCAAAACATTTAAAAGGGAGAAGTACATGACCGTTGCCATCTTCCACCCTTGCATATGTGTTGAGGGAGCAGTATTCAGCCATACCACTCTTATTTACCAGTATCTTAATCTATATGTGGATGTGATATCCTCCTTGTATTTCACATTCTTACACCCTACACTCGCAAGAGATTAACTGCTTTTCTCACTTTTCTGCACAAATGTCCATCTCTTAACTGATTCAGTGTTCCATCCACTACTGTTATGTAATGGAACTTTGCAAAGCTGAGTCCCTTTAGGAAAAAGAACCAAGTATTGCAAATAAAGGACATTCTGCTAATGGTGAGCACATCTTGATTTACAAATATTGTTTTGCTATCACCAATGGGTCTTTTAATTTTTCTCCTTCCCTGGTATATATTTTGAAAATTCTTGTTTATTGTGAAATCATCTTAGTTCAATAATAATGCAATCCTTTAATGGTTTAAGATTTTGCTAATAAACTGAAGACAAAAATATTAATGTGTCTTTTCTTCCAGTTCTCCAAATCATCCTTTATTAGCTGAGAAATAGCTACCAGATTTCAACTGTGAAAAGTCTCTTGGCTTGGGGCAAATCTAAGAGAGACTACATATTGCAATTAGCATTGAGACAGTTTCTTTTTCTTCTTTTTTTTAAGCTAGCTAAGGTATCTCAAGTACCAGAAGCAGGCAAGATATTGTAATAAAGAGTTCTGTGTGAATTAATTTATCCTGCTTTTCAGCAACAGGCAGAGTAGACATGCTCTGAATTAGTTAGGATAGCTAAATGTGTGTTTAAGTGTTTCAGCTTCAGTTACTCTTAGGACTGCTCAGAAAGCATGAGTCTGGTTCCTCAGAATATGATACTGGCTTAAACTGTAAGTCCTTTTCTAAAGACTATTTTGAGTTAAAGGTCCCAATTAATCACTTGTTTCTAGGAGCTGAAAAATTCAACAAACACCAGTGTTTTACAAGGGACTCATGGTTTATTTGTGAATATTGGGAATTCTGCTCATATTTCTAACTTTTCTTAACTCTTTAGAGTTGTCCTAGATCTTAAATTCCATTGATTTTGACACAATCGTTCGTAATTAACTAACCTTGTGGTGGCCACATCCTCTTATAATACTTTTTTTATAACTAGAATGTTTGCTTATGTGATTTTCTGTGGCACCTTGCAAATGAACTACACATGTAACAGAGATTTGTAATTCTCCTTTTTCAAGGTTTCATATTATCCTAGCTCCCTTAGTCATTTCAATGGGATACAGAAGTGAAGCTCTGATAAGGAATTATTATTCCCATTTTGGGTCTTGTGGAATGGTAAACCTGTTAGAAAGAGAATCATAGAGGACCTGAAGAGGTCACCTAGTCCAACCCCTGCTCAAGGCAGTACTTTGAATCATTGCAAACTAAACTACTTTTGGATGTAGTTTAGTTTGCAATATTGCAGATTTCAGTGAAGCAGCTGTCAGCTCACCTCCCAACTATGGGAGAGGTGTGCTGCCACTGTGGAGGGAAGGACTGGGGCTCCCGACAGCTTAGCCCACTGGCAGCTTGCCCCTTGGCCGTGGATAGGCTCTGGCTCTGACAAAAAGGAAAATAAAAAAGGATCAGATCAGGACTCCCACTATAACATGATGGAAAAATTGAAATGGTGGGTTACAGTTAAAAACCCACCATTTCAATTTAGGGGGGACCTAGAATAAAAACTTGGGGATTTAACCCCTGCCATGTGTACAAGCACCCATTATCTCAACCCTGAGCATGTCTTTTCCTTATTCTTATTAATTTTCTGGTTGTAGCATAGCTTTTTTTGTGAAGACTGAGGCAAAGTAGCTGGTGAACAGCTCTTCTCTCTTTGTAACTTCTGATAAGAGCCCACCCTGTCTATTAAACTGTTGACCCACAGATTGCTTGATCTTTATTTTCTGGCCAACATATTGATAGAACCTCTTCTTTTTATCTTTAACATCCCTCACCAGGTGTAGCTTCTTTTTTATTGTGGACTTTCCGATTTTGTCCCTGCAAGATCTTTCTATGCCTTAATTACCTGCCAACTTTTCATTCCCTGTATGTTTTCATTTTTGTTTTGGGTCATCTATTAGCTATTTGTAGTCCCATTGGTGTTGTGTTTCCATTTTACTGGAACAGCTTCTTGTTCAGCCTGTAATACTTCAGAAGCTTCCATCCCCCTGGGCTCCTTAATTCTTCAAATTGTGCTGTCTTGGTACCATACCAACTATTTCCTTGAGTCAGTTGAAATGCACAGTTTTGAAACCCAGTGTCTTAGTTCTTCTGATATCATGCTTTTTCCTTCTCTGAATCATGAATTCTCTGATACTGTGATTGCTTCCTCTCAAATTTCCCATCACTTTCACACACTCCACCAATTCTTCCCTACTGGTCCAAGATAGATGATTTCTAGTTATATGTTCAACTTTCTGGTAAGCTGTCCTCCACACAAATTATGAGGAGCTTGTTCAAAATGTTATATTTTGGTGTGTTATTCTTCAAGCAGATATCCAGAAAATTAAACTATCTCTTGGTACTAGCTCATAACTGTTGGATAATTTTGACATCATATCCACATCTTATTGACTTAGCAGTCTATAACAAATCCTCACTATTATATCACTAGTATACTTGTCATCTTTTATCTTCACCTAAATACATTCTGATCTGCTACCTTCTCCCTCTTGAACTAGGGAACAAATGCATATATTTTTTACATAAGGCAATGCAACTAACTTTTCTTTCAATGATGTCCTTGAAAAATGGTGTACTCTCAGTGGTGACATACCAGTCATAAGAGTTATCTCACCAGATACCAATCAGATCATTTTTCTTTTCACAGGCTGTGATTTCCAGTTCATCTTAAAGTTTGTTCCTCATACTTTTCATACTTGTATACAAACTTCAGAACTAGTTTGCATTTTGACTACTTGTTTTCATCTGCCCTGTGGCAGTCCTTCACCTGATTTGAGCTTGCTGGTTTTTTTGGTCCTCTTCTCTCTGGGTTTTTTGGAATGTTTTGTTCACCATCTCCCCATGGAACCTAGTAAAGTCTTCCTTCCTAGGTTGACCAGATGATGCCCATAGATGTTCTTCCCAGTTGTAGTTGAAGAGATCCCATCTCTTCATAGTGGTTGTACTCTTCTCAGACACACATTTACTTCCAGGATATGAATGTCCCTTCTTGGGGATTTATCTTCCACCAGGAGGACCACTTGTATTCTCATATGCTCATTATCATCCCTGATAATATCGTTGGTGTCTGCGTGTGCAAGCAGGAAAGGGTAATAGTTTGAGGGGCAGCTGAGCTCTGACAATCTTTCTGTGAAAGACAGAATACAGGCTCCAGGCAAACAGTACATTTCCCAGGACCCCAAATCTGGATTACAAATTGATACATCCATGGAAAGGAGTCACCAACAACTACTACCTTCCTCTTCCTTCTTGGAGTAGTGGTCTTGGTTTACAGGGCTCTGTCCCTGGACCCCTGAACTTTATGTTGTCTAGAGTTCTGGGTCCTCTGGTCTTCATGCGCTGTTGCCTTCCTCCTTACCTTTTCTCCAGATGGTCCTCTTGAATTCTGGGGACTTTCCTTCTTTTGGTAGTCACATAATGACACATTTCTTTGGCCTGTATGCAGATTAAATGGTCTTGACCTTCTAGCACACCCCATGAAAGTAACAACTTCTGATCAAGTCTCCATGTAAGCTTCCTATGCTCCTCGAAGAACACCTAGCCTATAGAAAACAAAAGGAAGAGATAGGAACCCCCCCCCCCACATTTATACAGGCATGCATATGCACATG
>NW_017729032.1:91530335-91534022 GCF_001723915.1 Gavialis gangeticus
AAACAAAAGGAAGAGATAGGAACCCCCCCCCCCACATTTATACAGGCATGCATATGCACATGCACACAGCACCTCCAGCTCCTTGACTCACTTCTGTGGCAGGTTCCCAGGCACACTGCCTTTGTTCACTGTTCCTTGTGTTTGCAGCAGGCTGTCTTTTATAAGTCTAGGCTTGACCATTTCTTCAAATAGATAAAACAGCCACACCTGAAACATATTTTTCCACATAGAACTGCAAGCATAAACTCTATTAAGCAGTCACTCCAAACCAGACGCAAGTCACACACAGAGACACCATAAATCAGACACTAAGAGAAAATGCTAAGATAAGGACAGGGTCAAAGAGATTTAAAAAAAAAATAGCAAGCATAAAATCCTGGAAAACCTCTGCTCTTCTGGTTTCAAAAGCTCCATGGATCAATTCTTTAGTGATGGTAAAAAGCAGGGGTAATCACTTGTTGCAGTCTTTCCTGGGCTTACAGCCAATATTATTAATATTAACATAGAACCTGATTTGCAAGGCGCACACTGCCTTGCAAATTGACTCATTGACTTCACTAAATATTCCAAGAGTTTGCGAGCTTTGCATCAGGCCCTCACACCTTGTAGAGTCTAGCCATATGTTATTCATTTGCAGTTCTACAGCAAATTTCTCTCTGGAATCTTGCAGCATTTTGCAAATATTAACTCTGGGCCTATAATTTGATGCTGACATTTACAAACAGTAGCAACTCCAAGTTGACGTCAGTGGAAGCTCAGCATTTTGCAGTACTGAGCTTTTAGGGACAAGACTTAAATTGGCTAAAACCTATAAGAAAGTCAAATTTCACCCAGTGCATTAGCTTCTGCTTTCTATTTGAGCTTATGCAGAGACCTACTACAGCATGTGAATGCTAAGAGGCACTGTCCTGAGTATTGTTTCTGGCTGCATTGCTTTTTGTGTGACAGTTCAGCGGGGTTACATAAGGGAAAAAATTCATACATTGTATGCACGGGTGTGTATGTCAGACCCTAGGATAGAATAAAATTGTTGCCACGGCTTTAATATTCACAGTGCTGGTTTCTGGGATTGATCTTTTTGTGACAGATTTTTTCTTACTTCATAAAGGGTTCCTGCATAGCTCCTTTCAGTTCATTTTAAATTTCAACCAAGCATGCCTCTGGGTTCAGTAGTCAGCCTACACTTGTCTCTCCCTACCTATACCAATATGATGGCATAACAGTAAAGTGCAAAAATATTATTGTTATGCAGGCAACACACATTGCTGATCTATGTTGTCAGTAAAGTTATCATCGCTACAGGAACATCATCCAAAAATGTTGCTAGGAAGTGTAGATAATAAGATACAGATAAAACTCAAAATTCATGAACTTATGGAAACCTAGCTTATTCCTGGTAAATACTTTTATAAAGAGCTATTCTTAGAATTTTACAAATACTTGTCCTAGGGGCATATTACCACAAATTGAGAGAAAATTCCAGTGGTTGGAAGCCAGGTCAGGAAAAGACTTCCATGGAACAATATAATTACAGAACCATAGAATCAAAAATAATTACAAAGTTTATTGCTAGCATTTCATTATTTTGAGTGATTTTATGTATGTGTGTATATATATATATATATATATACACACATATACACACACACACACACACACACACACACACACAACAGGGTAGAAGATAAATATTACTTGTGAAAAGCAAGCCAAGAGAAGGTATCCTTAGGAACCCAGTGGAATGCTTTTAGGGGCTGTTTGCAGCATGTAGGGTAGAGTGGAGGAAGGCAGAGAAGAAAAGAAATAGCAGTGCCTGTGATGCAGGAGGAGGGGGCAATTAAGGTACCATACAGGAGTAGCAAAAATCTAGTAGTTTTCACTCAATGAGAGAATGTTCACACTGGTCCAAGATGAATGAGTTAAGTTAGTCAGATTTCATGAGATTCTGTGTAAAATGTGTTATTATATATTTTTGTATTACCTACAGGTCCTATTCAAGGATGAAAGAGACAGCACCTGCACCAATGATCATATAAACAAGAAAAAGTTACTTAATTACCAGAACTCAACTATTTCCTTCCCTTCCCATATTAAAAATACTGATTTATTTTTCATAGATAATAATTCTGCTATTCATTAGCTATTTGTTGTAATTTTTTGCTTTAAAAAAATAAGCATCAGAATAAGACTTCACAGCCTTCATTGTTATGATTAGTATTCTTTTCTACTTTGAATCTCTGTTCAATATTAGTTTTTCCTCTTCTCTGGTACCATTTCATGTCTTTTAAGCGTAATTACCAATGATTTGGCAGGATTATTTTAGTCAACCCTTTTCATGTTCAAAGGGTGTCATCTGAATCAGTTGATTTCTACATGTCCAAAATTTCCAAGCTGTTACCAGCTATTTATTGATGTTATTACAAGGGCTTTATAACTTGTTCTGACTTATTTGTTCTATTTTTTCTTGCTACATATGATTATAAATCGAGCTCTCTATCTCAGGCATCTAGTTGGATCATTGATTTCTTTGCTCCCTTCATTTTAATGAACTTCATTTTACTCTCCCAGGCAAGAGTGTGCACATGACGGTTGTTAATTCATTAATATATATTGCTCTTTGTAGTAATATTCTATTTAACCCTAGTTGTTACTTTCTGCCCTTATTTTGTCCCTGCAAACCTTTAATAGTATTTTCCCTGGTTGTTTCCCTTTTTTAGATTTCCAGTACAGATTGTTTTTATATTTTAACTTGAAAAACAGCCTGTAAAGTGGTAAGTCATTCCAGGTGGTTCATTAGGAAGCAACTGGTGCACTCTGGGGCTGATTGAAGTCATTCTGTTACCTGTGACATGGGTCACTAGCTTACTAATATGCACTTTGTTGTGACTTATTTTTGCATATCTGAAAAAGAAAATCAATAGCTGGAAAGGCTGCTTCACAACCAAGAACAATTTAGAATATTTAACAGTTCTTGAGAGGTAATTAATGCTTTGAGCTCGTAAGGATATCCTGCCTCCTTAAGCATAGCTTATGGATAGGGTAGAAGATTCACTGCTTCCAATAAAATCTCAGGGACTGTCTACACCATCGAATCATAGAATCATAGAAGTAGGGTCAGTGTGCACTGGCCAGGATGCTGCAAGCTCCTGTTAACATTCTCCAAGCCTCTCTGGACGCAAGTTAGGCGACTTAGGGGTATCTGAAACCTTGTTTCTGGCATATGTGAGAATGGGTCCTGAAGATGACACATAAACAACTGGTATATAGTTGGGCTGTGTTAGTAGGAGCACGTAGGCAGTGTGCTCAAGGTTGTCCAAGGAACTTCAGGGTAGGCATTCCCATAGTGGATCAGACACAATGAAAGAAGAGATGGCAAAGTATAGTAGCTATCAAAGTAATAAATATTTAACTTGGTTTTTCTGTAAAAGTGAGGATATTTACAATTTAGATCTATTTCTTACATTGTCTCTTTCTATATATTTCTTTTTCAAATACACAGATGTCCAAAAAAATCAGTTATGTATGGTTTCCAAAGAAATTTGCTTTTATGGTTATTTTATCTGATCAACTCAATGATCCAAAACAAGCATGTTGTTTATCTTCACTTTTTTAGTTTCAGTGTTTAAGTGTAGACAAAGTACCTGCAATGGGCTTTGGAATCCCTAAATAGTTAGGGCTGAATGTTGC
>NW_017729032.1:91539022-91548287 GCF_001723915.1 Gavialis gangeticus
CTCAATGAACCAAAACAAGCATGTTGTTTATCTTCACTTTTTTAGTTTCAGTGTTTAAGTGTAGACAAAGTACCTGCAATGGGCTTTGGAATCCCTAAATAGTTAGGGCTGAATGTTGCAGAGTTATGGTTAAGAGACATTTCTGTGTGTGACTTTAGGTCAAGACACATAAAGCCAGGTCCAAACTGTTCTCATAATTAAGAGATAGGCAACATGTAGGTACATAGGTCTCAAAATGCAAATAAAACCAGCCTTATCATCATTGTCAGTCCCTCAGTTCAAGGATGAGCTCTACCATGACTCACTGATGAGTCTTGATGTGACTTAAAAGTCCAATCCTTAAGCCACAGATCCGTCCACAGAAATTTCCATCCACAGGCATTGGTGACATATAGAGGGTGCATGGGGGTACTGTGCTCCCTGTTTAGGTGATGGGCAGGGGGGCAAGTGGGAGTGCTGGCGGCTCCCTGCAAGCACCAGCTGGGGAGTGGAGCCACCAGCAAAAGCAGCTGCGCCACTTCTGGAAGTGGTTGCGGGACTTCCAGAATTGGCGCAGCTGCTTTTGGTGAGTGAAATTGGCCGCAGGGGGACCCCTCCCCCCCCAGTCAGTGAGATTGGCTGCTGGGGCATGTGTCCCTCCACATCAAGAGGCACCAGTCACACATGTCAACAGGTCTTTTGCAGGGGAGAGTAGACTGTAGGTGAGGACATCTCACTTTTTCCTTCCTCTGTGCTCTTTTCTCTGCTTCATGGGCAAGATGCTGGTAACCTGAGCTTCAGCAAGGATGTAGCAACCTTCCCATTTGATGTGGAGGATTTTTTTGTGGCATCATTGCTGATACCTCCATGGGGTCTTGAGATGATAATGTTAGGTCACATACATTTCATACCCACAGGGGAGTGGGGATCATGACTGCATTGTAGAATTGAATCTTGGTGTCTTTTTGCAGCTTGTGATCAATAAAAGCATGCCAAAGCAACTTCCTGAAGGAAGTACTTATGCAGTGTGTGATGGCCAGAACCAAAGAAATTAATAAGCAATAAATATGTGCTTCTTAGAGGCATTTGGAATTTTTGTCTAATATAAAGCTTGTATTTTTGTAACCTGCAAATGTAACTTGTAGCTGTTTGTGGAACTGACTAAGCCTCAAAGACAAAGCTATAGCTCTAAAATTAGCTGACCTAATAGTTCTTTCTTGCTCAGAATTTAGCCTTGATAATGATAAAAACTGGATTCAACCACCTGGCCTACCCAGCACATTCCAGGAAAACACATCTCAAAAAGGTATTGTCAGAGAGTTCTGGAGGGGTTGGATTTAGGCAGAGTAATGTTAATTTTAAACCTGAAGATGCTGCGTCGTAATTTGCTTATTGGATAAACCCAAGCCTGGGTAGTAACCTTTTATAATAATTTTTAACACCTTTTAATTCCATAGGGTAATAGCTATAGAACAACACTGGGAGTGGCTCTAAAGCTAAAAGATTAGCATAAGACTAGGTATAAAAAGCACGTGCATCAGGTGACCAGTAGGAAGGAGGGAACAGGATGGTAATTGCTGTTCCAAGCCCGAACTCTGGACTCCCAGTGTGAGTGAGGATCAGATCCTGATCAAGGGACCTTCCCCAGTAATCCCTCAGACAGCGTTGATCGGGGATGCCTGACTTTGCTGGAATCACCTGGCACGCACCTGGCATTGAGGGACTGCTGATAAGTTGACAACCCATGTCTGTCTATTTGTTGTTTTCAACAGCCAGTGGCTGATACCCTCAAAGTGCTCAGCTGGCCTGTGACAGATTGATCTATTTATCTGTTGTTATTATTTACTATTAGCTCTTTAATACTGCATTATCTGATTATCGCTTTTATCTTTCTGTTAACTGGTGTGTGTGTGTGTGTGTGCGTGTGTGTTATAATAAACTTGCCATTGCTTTACTCCTGACTCTGCCTCCTTAATCCCAAACCAAACAGTCTAGTGGCTAAATTGATATACTCACAGTGCCCAGCTGGCCCATGACAGCAGTGAATCCTATGCTGGATCGTCTCATTAATTTTTATTCTCTGACAGAGGTAGCTACCTAACTAAGGGAAGCACTCAAGTAGCTTCTAAGTCTTTCCTTTAAAAATAATTTGAGGTGGGGTGGCATTTAGCCCACTTTAAAGTGTCATGCACACATGCCCCTTGTATCATCTACACGTATAACCTATAACATCAAGGCATGACAGGTGGGAGAGAGGAGTCAGATTAGGGGGATGAAGTAGGCAGACAGGTGCCACACAGTCACCAGAGTGCTATGACCACCCATGGAGATTCCCTCTGTTACATGATCTTCAAGTGAAAACATCTGAGTTGGAAAAACCTGCCATCCTTCACTATTCAATGTAAATTCTGGAAAGGAGGAGTTCCTTATCAAGAACCAAGCTGATGGGAAAAAAATGGAGAACAGAATGGGGATGATGATGCATCTTGACTTGACCCCGGTGCAGATCTGTCTCTGATCTCCTACAAAAAATGGTCACAGTCACATGGTCATGGAGAAGCCTCAGGACCTTGATGTGTTTTTCAAGACCATTACTTTCCACAGGCAATTACTTTCCACAGGGCTTTGTGATTGATGGAATCAAGGGCCTTAGACTCCTTTCTTGAAGATAGTTATGATGTTGGTGTTCCTCAAGTCCCTGGAGATCTCCTTGTTATTTCAAATTTGAAGAATAAATTGGTAGAGTCTCAGTGTCAGTTCCTCACTGCCAGTCTTCGTGATTTCAGCAGTTATGCCATTCAGTCCATTAGCCTTGTTGGTCTTGGTTTCCTCAATGGCACTCCAAACTTCTTCTAAGACAGGAGGGTTGGTGAGTTAAGGATGACCTTAAAGTGTGCGTGTGTTAACTCTTTCCTAATATTCTGTGGTGGTCTTGGAGAGGGAGATCAGCAGCTGCCTCCACCAGGCAGAGTCCGAGGAAATCCCAGAGTCTATTTAGCTTGGATAAATGTGTTGTGTCTGAAGAGTGTTGGACCATTTGAAATCGCAGGAAATAGAACTATGGGAGGTTGGACTGCTGATGGTTTTAATTGCCTGGAAGCAACTGAATCTCCTTGGCTTTATCTCACCACCACTAGTTTTTTGATTTTCTGGATCCTTCTTTGAAGTTCAGCTGCCATTTTGCCAAGCAAAATAAGCCCTTTTCTCCCAGTCAAGGAAGGCTTGGATCTTGGCTCATGCTCATCAAAGCAGTCTTGGTGTCTGTGGAAGATCTTTGCAAACTTTCAGGTCTTAAAGAAATGTGTTGAAAAACTGTTGCATTGCTTTTGGCTTTTTCTGGTGTTTCAGAGCAAGCTAGGCATACATAATGGATCAGACAAGGTGATGATCTGTCCAACCTTCGTTGTTTCCTACCTATGGCTCATGTGATACAGGCATCCATTCAATCACAGGACCTAACAATAACATAGGTGAGGAGGTGCCAGTGCTTATCATGAGGATGTCTTCAAGTATTCTTGTATTTGTCTCTGTCTGAATATGTTGTTCCTAATAACAAGATCATGCTCCACATATTTGCTCAGGAAAAAGATGCCATTGAAATTGGCTTTCCCTTCCCATTCCTTCCCAAAGGTGCCTCTCAAGAGTTCCAGGTCATGCTCAACTCTGGTGCTGAAGTCCCCAAGGAGAACAATATTGTCCTCCTTGGGATTTTTAGTCAGAAAATGGTCAAGGTTAGAGCAGAATTGTTCTTTGACATCATTGTCAGCATTGAGCATTGGGGTGTACACACTGATGACAGTGGCACAGTGGTTGTTGCTGAGCTTAAGACAGAAGGTCATAAGGTGTTCATTGCCCATCAGGGAGCTCTACCAGCCCCCAAAATCCCACTACCCCCACATATGGGCTACCTCTCATCCAATCCCACCTGCCCTCCACCCATGCTAATGTACCTAGATCGGGGTCCCAGCGTGGCTCCCAGCACCAGTGAATGTGTGCATATGGAGTTCCTGATCTATGATCATGTAGCTTAAAGCAAGCTGCATGATTATAGATTGGGTATGGAGAACATCTGTACATACTCTGAGAGAAAATTTACTTTCCATCAGACCGTTAATAAACCTAACTTTTTCACTATTCAAACATTTAGGGTTTTTTTATATATGAACATAGGAACTTCCTTGCATTGCTTGATTGAGGATTGCTATTAAAGAACTTGAATATCAAATGCAACTCCCTTACGTACTTCAGCAGGAGGTCTGATTTGGTCCCTAAAGTAAAAATAAAGTACTTTATCTATTTGTCATTCTCCCAAATGTTTTAGTGTTATGCACTATCTCTACAGGCAGTTAGTCAATAGAAACAAGCATATTTCTGTGAGTTGTTTTGACATATTTAACAGATTTTTATACTAACAATATCCACTAAATAAAACTAATGCAAACTTCAGTTACTAAGAATGTGTTCTTGTTGACTTCACTTTTTCAGTTCCAGTGCTATGAAATGTCCAAGATTTGGGGATGTTTTTCAACTGATACTTCATGGGTCTTACACACCCATGTCAAAGTCCAGTATCAGTATTCATAATTAAGCTGCTTGAGTACAGTGCTGTAGAAGTTGTAAAAGAATGCAGCAGTGAAGTAGTTAAGTTGCAAAAAGTGGTAAACAAGTTATGAGTCACACCTCCACTTTACTTTGTGACATTCAGAACAAGGCACATCACCACGACACCTTTAAAGGGCATGGAAAAACACATACAGCTAGGAGATGTGAGAATGTCACAATATATAAATTGTTCTGAGAGAGCAATAAAAAAATCTAGTTGAATTGCTGGCTTCACTTTTGCAAATAACTGCAGTGCTAGAAGCTAAAAGATGCAACTTGCTTTCTTTTCAAATAGTCATAGAGCCCATTTCAGTACCTGTTTATACAGCTGTTGCAGAACCATTAAGCAGGGATATTTTATAGTTCTTAAGAGCAAAACAACTTGGCTGTGTGTCGTAAAAGCTATTCTACTATCAGTAGCTGAAGACATTGCTACCTGCTCAAAGAAATATAAAGCCCTCCACAGAGTTGCAAGCTTAAAAATGGGTTGTAATCTTTATGGCCAGCAACTTGATGTGTACAGAAATGTAAGAGTGTTCTCATCCACTGGTCCATCTTAGCTCAAGTTAGGCATCTCTTTAGTATTTACATGTGTATTAGTATTGAATAAGAACTATAACATCCTCTCCTACATCATTGCTCAGTTCTGTTTACTGTGGCTTATATCCAGGTTCAATGGAAATCTACTAAATCAGAATCTATCTCATTCTATGATTTAGGAGTCAAACTGTAAGTTAGAATTAAAGATCCTCTTTTGTTCAAAACCTAAACAAATTGCCACATATACATTTATTGTCCTCATATTGTCACTTACAGTGAGAGGCTACTACTTTAATTATCCAAAATCTCCTTCCTGCCAGATTGTACCACAATATCATGAAATTTTCAACTTTTTCAGCAAGAGGAATGGTTTTCTTACTGTAGAATAAAACTGACATTTATGAAGAAGGCATTAATTTACCATAACTTTTGCCTGATTAGCTTTTTTATTTAATTATGAAGTGTTTGCATTTTGGGATAAAGAATGCTGTGTAAGCTTCATTTATATAATTTTATATGAAGTTGCTGAATAAAAACACTTATTAGTAACTTTATTGTTAGTAGCCAAAACATAATGCTCTGCAGCTACATCATAAGGTAGAGTAAGCTTTGATTTTATTACTTGGCCATATTAATTAATTTATTAAATATTAATGATGAAAAAGCAATTCAAGTGATGCTATATAGACAGCCCTTGCATTGCTAACATATTATTACCTCATTTATCAACTGCTATGCATAAGATATATCCAAGTAATATAACTGCTGGATGAAGTATGTTCATACCATATGTTGTTAATCTAGTTAATGGAATAACAAATACTTAGCTGGGTCTATTAAATGAGAGACTTAACAATATACATTTATGCTCACCTAATTTATTTACTACAGACAGTATGATTGCACTATCTTTTTGACATCAGATAGCAAATGGAACATAAATAAAAATCTTTTTAGGTTTACAACTGTGCCTTCTTTGCTGCTTACTAGACAATATGGTGTCCTGCCAAGAGCTCCAAATGAAAACAAATATGCTTGTTTTTAGACAAATACTCTGTAAGGTTATGTTAAATTTAATTAAATTTCCCAAATAATTCATAAGATTTTATTCACTGATTTGTGCAGATTCCCTTCTGAATTCTTTTTTTCTGTCCATCAATTGTCACCATTTATTGCAGTGTATCAATATGAATTGTCATCATCTTGCTGTTCCACTGAAGTAAATATAATAAAACACCAATCTTCTGAGCTGATACTTTAGTTGAATGTCAATTTTAGGCACAGACTTTTTTAAAACTTTATTGTGTCATGGCTATTGATCCAAAGCTCAGAGACTGAACACATAAACAACCTGTGTTGTTTTACATTATATTTCTTTTTGTGCAGTTTCCCAAATCCTATTCTCTCTTTTTCTTTTTAATCTGTATCATCTCTTATTTAGTTTCAAGACTAATCTGAATCAATCTAAAGTAAAGTAAAGTGGACATTTTGGACAGAATCCATTTCACTTTAACTGGACAGAAATCCACAATCAGGAGATGTTAGGGCCTAGTTACATGTTATACTGTGAGGTGCACAAATGTTAATTGATGTTAGTACTGGCTCAAGTTTGAAGCAGTCACACATTCAAGCCAGTAGGGGCTTTGAGGACTGAAAGGTAAGAATATACTCCCGTCCCATTCTGAGCTCCCCCTGCCTCCTGGAGCCCCCCCATCCCTGCCCCATAAACCCTCCCCACCCCTGGGGCTCCCTCCATGCCCCTCCCCTCCACTTACAGCTTGAGACAGTTACTTGTGGCTGTCTGTACTGTCTGTTTCAGGGGAGCAGGCAGGGAAGGGTTAATAAGTCTGCCTTGCCCCACCATTGCCAGACTGCTGCTCTTGTCTGGGCTGAGCCTGCCCAGAGAGCAGCAGTGACAGCAATAGCCTTCCCTGGCTTGCTCCACTGGCACAGATTGCACAGGCAGCACAGATTGCACAGGCACAAGTAACATTCAGCAAGTGGGGATCTGGGGTGCTGGGAAAGGGCGGGGGGGGAAAGGGTCTATTAAAGGTTCTATATGTGCCAGTGAGGAAGGGGGGATGGGTGGGATGTTTATACTAAGGTTTATCCTAGAGTGGCTGCACCTTAGTGTAACACAAGTTGGGTAACACGGGTCAGAGATAATTCTGCCCTGGAGTTGCGTAGCTATAAGTTGCTTAACATATGCTTAAAACTTGTTTCTGGTGTTAATGTGCAGAAAATCCAGGTGTTAAGAGATCCAGGAGCCACTCAAAATTACCAGATAAGAAGGCACTTAATATAGGTGGGGGGAGAAAAAATTTTGGTGTGGAGAAGGGAGCTGAGTCTCCATATGCATGCATGTGCACGTGCCCCCCCGCCCCCAGGAGGTAAGTCTGTGATGGAAGGGGCAGGGGGAGGGGAAAAGTTTGTGGGGGAGGGAGTGGGTTTGGGGTAGGCACTGCCCAGCTGGGGTGTGAGTGGGATGGAACCATGGTTCATCTGGGGGGTGGGGGGGAGGGGGTGGCAGCTCCCACCACTGCATGCACCCTGGAAGGGCATAGGGGCACAAGTGCTCCTAGGTCTGCATGGGGCAGGGCAGGCTGCTCCTGTGGGCTGGGCCTAGGCCTGCATTGGGCTTTTCCCAGTGGGGCTGGGCCATGCTGTGCTTGGAGAGGGTGGCAGCAGTGCTGGGAGAGGGGTTGGAGGGCTACAGCAAATTTTGGAGTGACTGCAGCCCTCCCCATAGTCCACCTCCCAGTGCTGCCACCACTCACCCCAAAAGCAGCCTGGCCCATCCCCTGTCAGGAAAAGCCCACTGCCACCTGCCCCAGCCCGCAGTAGCAGCCTGCCCTGCCCTGTGCAGATCTGAGGGCACACGTCCCTCATGCCTCCTGGAGGTCTTTCTATATATTAGCCCATCAGCCTAGTAGTAAAGATAATCACTAGCTACTTTGTGTGTCTCAGTGAGGTCCCTGCTGGCGTGAAAGAGAACTGATTCTAGAATTTCTTCTGCTCCAATGGGGCTCTAACAGAGCATAGTCCAATGGAGTGCTAATGGGGCATAGTCCATGGAGCAGAAACTACACAACTGATCTTTATCCAGTTAATAGTAAATGCAGGTGCAGCTTCAACAGGAAGGCCAGAGAGATCATTGCATAGTTCCTATCCTATTGCTGGATGATTAGAGCACTATACTGAGAAAGTAAAAGATATGTAATTTCAAACCATCTGTATGTGAGAGAGGCCTAGAACCTGTGTGACCACTTTAAACTGTGTGCCTGGTCTAGACCAGGGGTGGGCAAAATCCGACCTGCTGGCTAATGTGTCAGCCCCCAGGCACTTTTATCTGGCCTGCAGTGCCCCCCAACATATTGTGTCCCACCCAGCCCTTCCACCCATGAGGCTGGGAATGAGGCACCCATGTGTACACCCTCCCCCCCAAACATACCTTATTGCACCTTGCTCCCACCCTCTTGAGTGGAAGAATTCTCTCCAGCCAGCAGCAGCTTCTGGGCAGGGCTTCTGATACGGTCACCCCATAGCTTGGGGCAGCAGGTAGGGAAGCTGTGGGGCTGAAGGGGGAGGAGGGATGGAGTTGCAGCTGGGTAGAAGCAAGAAGTATAACATGGAACCTGCACCCAGAGGGGCAGTGGGAGCATGGAGCTTGGCCGGGCAGGGTGTGGGTGTGAATGGAGCACAGCCCTCTGCTGTCAGCAGCAGCATAAGGCGGGGAGGTCATAGTGTTCATGCCTGGTGCAGGGACACGGTGGGGTGAGGCTTCAGACAGCATTGCATGCCGCGGCAGGTGGGAACTCTCCTTACCTGGCTGCCTCTATTGCCAAGGCTCACCATACATACATACATCTCCAGCCACACCCCACACCCCACTATACACACACAATATAAAAGAGTAACACTATTTTTGAGTTATTATGCAATTCATTCTATATACACTACACAATTATAAGTCATGATAAATATTTTTTGTATTAAAATTAAAATATATTATAGTATGTGTTTGACTTCTAGTGTATGATTTTTTTTTCTAGTTCTAAGATGGCAACCCCCTCCCAAAAGGAGTATTTGGAGGGGTGGGGGGGGGGGGGGGAAAGGGGGGGGCCTTTTTGGGAAAAGGGCCGCG
>NW_017729032.1:91548455-91557740 GCF_001723915.1 Gavialis gangeticus
GGGGGGGGGGGGGGGGGGGAGCAAAGGATGGGACTTCTTGTGGCAAAGGTCAGCGGTTAGAGGGCAGGACTTTCAGTCCCAATGTGGCAACCAGGAGGTGGGGCAACTGTTAAGGAGCTACCTATGCTTTCCCTGACAGCTCGCCAAAACTTAAGCAACCCTACACCTGAAATAATTGACCGCCCCTGTGCTAGACTCCTGGGTTAAAATATAGGAAGGTTCTCTTTCTTCTCTTGTGCTTAAGAGCTACTTACCATTGAGTATTTTTCCAGCTGCCTTTTTGGGACTTACCAAGTACAGAACTGCAAACTTGCCCAGCTAGGGAGCACGATAGCTGTGTGTACACTTCTGTGACTTCACTACACATGAAATAGGATCAGTAACTGTGAATAAGTGCCAAAAACATGAAATAGAATTCTTGCCTTTTTGGTCATTATGCCCCTTTAATAATTTAAATGACAAACAATCAGTTCAGTTCATTAGGGGCAGGATTTGAAGATTAAGTTTTCAGATTTTTACTTTTTTTTTTAAACTCAACCAAACTATGTATAGGAGATATCAAAATTCATGCTGGATATATTTTAGGAGTAACTTTTTAATATTAAATATTAAGACAAATTGCAAAGTAGTACCAAGATTGTGCATAGGTTTAGGATCCTTAACCACCGGGTAAAGAAGGTTTGCTAGAAAGTTGAAGCTGCAGCTAAAGTGCTAGAGCTTTTTGTTGAAAATTTTATTTCAAAAGGTGCTGCTTCTCCAATTGCACAACATTGCTGAGGGGCTCCAACTGAGTGGAAAAGTGGCACCCTTTGACATAAAAGCCACAGCTGATTTGCGCACCCTTAATTTGGCAACTCACTGTAGACCACCCAGATATAAATGTTTTGGGTTCTACTGTATTACTTACTCATTACAAGTACAGTGTCTGCCAGTCAATAGGTTCTCACTTCCTGAATTGAAAGGCATATTAGAATCAAAACCCCTAAATCAAATGACAAAGCTTTGAGCTACATACAGTCCCCCTACTTTTCAGCATCTTAATTACTCATTAGGATCACTGAGTAATGTGCAATGAAGGAGCAAAACTTTATGGGATTCTATGCTGTTTCTTTTATTTATTTATTTTGCTTGCCAACACTTATTAAAACCATCATTTATTAAAATCTAAACAGTTCTGCCCAACATGATTATATTACTGGGAGACACTGTATGTTGCATGGACTTGTAGTGTGATATTTTTGTTAAAAAAGAAGTCTGCACTCTCTGTGATATATAATACATTTATTTACAAGATAAAAACTTGAATTTATCAAAGCTGTATTGTAGCAAACACACCTGATGACCCTCTACAGTACTATAATATGTACCTCCACTTCTTTCAATGTAGTAATTGGTGTAAAACTGGAATAATGTAGCAAAAATCTGGGGCAATTAACACATATGATTTAATAGTATAAGAGTTAATCCACTTTGTGAAGGTTTATGGAAGAACGGCTGGCCCCAATATTCCTGTTTAATGATATCATGGGAAAAGTGGATAGTTAAATTCATGCTGTCTATAATTTCATGCTGCCTTGAGTCTAAAAGGAATATAATTTGATGTTCATATCCTTCTGTTTACAAAGTATTATTTTATGAAACTGAGAATCAATATTGTAACATTTTCCAGTGCAGATGTTTTCATTAAATTATTTAATGTCTTAGAATTATAAATGTTAGTAAACTATAATATCACCAAATACAGAATAGAGATAAAGCTAGGATTCTGGTACAAGCTGTTTACTACAGTTGTCATTTATAAAAGAATATTGAGAATGGACTAAGTGAGCACCAAAATCCTTAACAAATGGAATTATCTTCAAGCTCACTAGTCTCTGAAGAAATTTCTTATGGACTACCCAAAATGGAAAAGTCTTTATGAATAAAATGTTAGCAAAAGAGTTAAAAACTCAACCACAGCTATTGTATATTTATAATCACTTTATACTCTCTCTTATTCATTGTCTACAGTAAGTTATGCTTTTCTAGATAATGACAATCACCTAGGAAAAAACAAAAAGAGATATAAAAAATGGGAATTACTAAGATGTCACATAACCTCTAGCTCTAGCTCAGGCTCTGCAGGCCAGATGAGGGGCATGAGGCCAGTCCAAGAGCCAGACTGGGCCCACAGACCTGCCCATGTACCAGACCCAGTGTGCAGGGTCGGTCCAGCATAAGTGCCACATGCAGTGCATGCCCTGAACCGGCCCTGGCCACCTCCACACACTGAATGCATCATGTAGGCCTGCTTTGTGGGCCTGATCTGGATTGGGCCCAGCACACAGGGACAGTCCTGCACAGGCACTGAATGTGGTACATGCCCCAGACAGCCCCATGCTCTGTGTGCAGCACAGGTCCTGTGCCACATGCCAGACCACTTCATGGGGCAGCATATGTTGCATGTGGCATATGGGGCTGTGGTCGCGGAGAACCGGACCGGTCACGGCGGCCTGAGGGTATACGAACAGGTGGGATTAGCGTCGGTTGAGTCTGAGTGGCACACAAGCTTATGGTTCCAACTAAAGGGGTTTATTTAACTTACGCTTTGATGGCGTAGGCAAGTTCTTCGGTTACAGTATAAACAACAAAGGGGTCCGTTGGCCCACGGGGTTCTTAGGTGAGCCCTTGCTTTCTAATCCCGGAGGGCTAGGGGTGGCTGCTCAACCTAATAGTCCCAGGGCAGGTCAATGGCTCATAAACGGGACAGACAAACAATGGAACTGTAACAAAACAAAGTCCAACGTGGACGAAAGTGGGCTGTGAATGATGCCGAAGTCGAGTGAAACGATGCCGAGGTCAATGCAGGAACGATGGGACGGACGGATGGTTGAGGATTAAGGCCGAGGTCGGAAGCCGTGGAATCAAGGTAAGTTTGGTTTGAGAGTCCGTTAATCAGTATCAGAAATCGTAGTCGTAGTCATAGTTGTAGCCAGTGCCAGGTAGATCGAACACCAGAAAATCAATAGGAACGGATCGGAAAATCACTATAGGAGGAGACCGATAGGCCGCAGAGCCTAACTGAGGGACAGTCCCTGAGAGCCAGCCTCTGTCCTCAGTTCAGCAGGTCTCCCCCCGAGGGAGGGGCTCCTTAACCTTTTATAAGAATTTAGTAGCCAATTGGAACGCTCCCCTCACAGAATTTTTTGGTCTGATTATGTCAGGCAGTCAGAGAACTGAGCATGCATCTGACTAGGCTTTGTATCTAACTGAGCATGCGCGTGGTGGAAAAGTAGGTCATGCTTGATTGACAGGCCCTCGGGTCACCCAGGGGGCACGTGCTGGGTGAGCCTTGGAATTTTCCACTCAAAGACTAAAGTGCGCATGCTAGCTTTGACTCTCCTGTGTTGTCAGCACCCATAACTTAAGATTTTTCCATGACAGGAGCCAGTCTAAGAACCATGGGCAAGGTGATAGGGGTCTGCAGGATGGTCCACAGCCATCTCTCCTCTAACTGAAGAGCTAGGCTTTCAAGGCAACTAAAACCATCTTTTTGGCTGTTGCTTCTCAACTCTGGGAGTGATTCATGAAGCCATCCAGGGCCTGAATATGGATATCTTTCAGTAGTGCTGCAAGATCTTTCTATTTGAGAACATCATTAATGACCAAAGTTAAATGAGATGTTGTTTAAGGGATCTCTGCTTATGTTGAAATTTCACCAGTTTTTTTAATAGAAAATCAGAAATGAACTCTGTCAGAATATAGTCTCACAATCTATTCTCCTTTTTCACCTAAGTAACCTGAATGCTTGAATGTATTTTACACTCTGAATATATATATTTCCAGACAGAGGTATTTTGATGTCATATAGATGAGGTGAGATAATAAAATACTTTTTTTTTTTGGATTTTTCTAATCTTGCAGTAGTATTTTCTGTATTTCCCTCTCCCACAAAAAAAAAAGCTTTTATAAAGTTGTTTTCTGAATTCTTATTGGAGGACGTATGTTGATTGACAGCAGCAGGAGATGCCTCATGGTGCAGAATATACTTGGAAATGGGGATTAAATCTACATTAATGCACTTGGAGTTATGCACTAAGCATAAAATTTAAGTTTTTCAATGAGTAGTTTGGACACAATCTTTCTTGGCTATTACGATTTATTCAGCTTCCCTGTGTTACTTCATTAATATTTAGGAAACAAGAGAAGGAAAATCTGAGATAAAATAAAGATCCTAACAAAATCAGGCAAGTTATCAGAATCCTCTACCTTTTTTTCTCAACTAGGAAGATATTAAAATATTAATCTGTATTTAACAACACTGTTAATGACTGGAGTCAAGTTAAAATATATATTACATATTTTATGATTTATTTAATAAATAATCTACTGTATTAAATAATAAGAAGTATGCTCCTTCTAGAAAAACTAGAAAGTACAAGAGTTTACTAACAGAAATTAATGGAGAATACCACTTCTAGGGTAGTTTTAAACTTTTTTATGGAATTCTCTAGGTGCGATATAAACACAAATAAAATTCATGGATTGGTTTATAATCTTTCAAAAATTCTTTTGTTCTATATCTCAACTCTATGAATCAGAGAGTCAGCAATCTTTTACAAAGGACAGGCCACCCCTTGCAACCAGACCATTGCCATGGACAGCCAATTTCCTGCTGCCACTCCAGCTAATCATGCTCTGTGGGGAGGAATGCCACCCCCCGCTTCCCAAACTCTGCTTACTGACAAGAATAGCAAACAAGGATTTGGATACAGCATCTCTGAGAATGTGAGCTTTTTAGGTTTCATTATCACAAAAAATCTCAGAATTATACCACATGCCCACAACATGCACTAACTTTTCTTCTGAACAAGCATAGCAGCCCATTTTTCCTGAATATTACAACCTTTCATGAAAATGTCTCTGTCGTTCCTCTGCTACAGACTGTCAGAACTGATTACAGAGTACCAGAATGGTTTGGGTAGCTGGGTAAGCAACTTCAGGACATCATCCAGTCCAACTTCCTTGCTCACTGAAACATCCCTGGCTAACCTGCTCTTAAAAGTGTCCAGGGATCGAGATTCCATAGCCTCTCTGGGTAACCTGTTCCAACGCTTAACTTTATTTTTGCAACAAATATCTCATCCTTATAAAAATAAGCATTATATAGTCACATGTATTGTTTAATATGTAAACAGCATATATAGTATGTAAGCAGCATCCTGCAATGTTAGTGTCCTCCTGCAAGCAAACACCATGAATCTTGAAGTAATGATCATCCAATATCATCTCTGTTGGGCCAGCCATATCATCCAGATGTCTGATTCTAGACTCCTGAAGCAAGTTTTATTCTCCCAGTTCAGTCAAAGTGTATGCTCAAGAGGAAGGCAGAGAAAGCACTTAAAGAATGTTCTTGCCAAAGAAAGAGGAGAAGATATATAAACAGTATATATGCAGTACCATAGCAATGAAGTTTGGCACCCAGGGCAAAGCCCGCAGTATCAGCCTGCCCTCTCCCTGGGCACAGATCTGGGGTTCACATTCCAACCCCCCCATGTGGGAGTGCATGCAGTGGTAGGTGCCACCCTACCCCATCCCTGCCCCGCCCATGAGCTGCTCATGGCTCCGTCTTACGCCCCACCCCAGCTGGGCAGCACCCCCTGGCACCCTTTCTCTTCGGTGCATGGGGAGGTCACCCCGCTCACCCCGCCTTGCTATGGCACTGTGTATGTGTGTGTGTGTATTTATAGGATCCAGACTTTTATATAATACATAATAGTGTTTTTGCAATGCACATTACATATGGTATATTCAAGCATTGTAAACCTACCTAAGTAAAAAAGAGAAGGCGATGATTTTCTTAAAAAAACCAATTTGGCCAGTGCTTAGGTAATATGCCAATGGTCACTAATATAAAAAAGAAAAATTCTGCATCCTTCATTTTCCATTCCCAGTGCAGAGAAAGATAAACATAGTGGCTGCTCCTGTGTTTTGGGAAGCAAGAGCTAGAAATACCACCAGCAGTACATTTTGAGGCCCAGACCCATGCTTTCCTTTCCTAAAACTATCTAGAACAGTTTTCCAGCTACAAAGGGGGATAGACATAATAGCTTTTTCTTAGGTAACAGAGTAGCTTTGCTAATTCTGTGCTCCCCCAAATGATGGCTTTCAATCTGAGTCTATCCCTTAAAGGCACAGTAAAGTCTCTCATATTTTAATTAAGAAATCAAATCAACACAAAAAGAAGCATTCATATTTTAAACAGTCATTCTGAAGCCTATTCATCCATTTAAACACAACTAAAAGATTATAAAATATTTCTGGAGAAATGCCACATTTCAATTAACCCCAATATGTGGCAATCTAATTTATATTCAAGATGTATTCTTTTCTAAGATTTTTTCCCCCATAATGTTCTTTGGTTCTTTTGGTCTAGAACAGCTGTGTCATATTATATAAGTTCTACCTAGAATTATCTGGATGTTTTTAAAAACAGTTCAGTAGCAATTCAAAAAGCAACATATCTTTTTCCACCTAATATACCACTAGAGTAAAGTATTGCTGTTTATCATATGGAATAGAAATATACTTTAAATGAGATAAAACTTATTAGGAATGCATATGCCTTCAGTGATAAGTATTCAGGGAATTTCCTTCATAAATCAAATACAGACCCAGCCAGAAGTATCAATGAATTAATATGTAATTGTAATATTCCTTAAATCACAAACACCAAATCGTATGCCTTCTTAAAGCACAAAACACACAATTGGTGTGGGTTAAGATTGATTTACTAACCATTTATGATCCCATTTATGACTTATTACAGAATAGTCCTGATATCCTATATATTATTCAAAATGCTTTGCATACCGTAGGTGCTCTAAGATTGTATCATATCTCTTGTTTTTGCAAAGCTGTATTGCATGTTAACTGTTACTACATTACAATGATTTTTAGCAGGTATTTTTTAGTATTATATTACAACCTTCTGAGCATTGAAATGAAAACCCAAGGTATGAAATTTGAGTGACACCACTGACTTATTCACATATTTGCTCTTGGGACAAGAAAGCTTTCATTAGATTTTCTTTTGGCACCCCCTTCTGGTCCATGGTTGTATACGTTTCCAGGTAGGCTTTCTGTACTTTCCTTGGGGCTATAATCTCTACTGAAGAATGAAAAGAAATGATTATGTGGGTATGCATGTTCTCCTCTAACAACATGACTTCATTAGATAAAAGTGCCATTTGCTTAAACACTGAGTTCAGATATACCGTAGTAGTACTACTTCATATTTCATGAAGGTTTATGTTCACTGCCTACACTGACAAAATGAAAGAAAAATCACTAAAGACAGACAATTCTATAATTGCGTAAAACTGATCACTTGATGATAAGCAATTTCTTAACAATAAATACAAACTGCTAATACTTATCAAATATTATTTTTCATTGTTTCATTCATTATACATGTTCAGTAAAGGGCTCTACTTTATAATTGAAGGCCATAGGTAGGATCCTGAAATTTGGTGAACATGATACCATTAATCATATCTTTTTTCTTATAGAATGTAGTCCCAAGATGAGACAGGGATTTTCACTTTGAATGGCACCACACAGGTCCTTTGTCACTCACTCAATATGAAAGAAGGGTCTCTCTCTTTTTGGGAATAGTAGATAGCTGGATAATTGTATTTATCATCTACTTGGGGCAAGGATTTTTTTTCCTAAGGGTCCAAAGGTTTAACCCTTGATCAACAGTGTGAACCTTACTTACATAATGGGGTCAGGAAATAATTGTATCCCAGTCTCAGATTGGAACAGAGAGTGGGGGTTTCTGCCATCCTTTGTAGTGGGGGGTGTGGCCCTCAATCTGGGTTCTCTTGAGCATATATTGACTACTTTTTATAGAATTAGGACGTTGGCTGCCATGGTTCCCCTGCTTTATCTGTGTCAGGTTAGGGTGTTATGTCTGTGTTGTATCAGGGTTGACAGTATTTTTACGTAGTGTTCAGATTATGGATTTTATTAAATGGTCCTGTAGGACAGGGCTTATCCTACTTCAGGCAGGGGATTGGAATAGATGAACTCTTGAGGTCCTTTCCAGCCCTACTTCTCTATGGTTCTATGATTATTCCCATTAAAGATACAAAGCTCTTGTAAGCTGACAGCACTGGATTCATATCATGATTAAGAGTTATATAGTTAGGTAAGGGCTATAGGATCACATATTACTAAACACAGAAAATTAAATCATGATAAAGAGAAATCAGATAGTATGCTGCTACGTAGTAAGTTGGATGACTGATGATGCCTTTTATTTAATGACAAATAGTTTTCAGTTGTAAACTTTTTCATTATTTGAATGCTCATTATCTGTACTGGGGATGGGATGGGAGTATGTGCTTCCACATATTAACACTTTTCATTAATCTTAAAACTCGAATCTCATTCCAGTTAAGTGAAATAATTTTGACATCTATGTCCTGCCCAGTTATCTATTGGACATTCTGGCTTAGCCTTTTACTTCTAGCTCAAACAAGTTATAGATTCTGGTCCCGGCCCCCAGCACATGTTATGTGCATCATAACTCCTTTCCTTACAGTAGTTTCTGTTAAAATACGATTATATTGTATCACTTTGCAAACCTCTCCCCTCCCAAAAAATACCAACCCCTCCCCAAAAAACCTATCCACCTACCCAGACCCTTTGACAAAGCTTTTCCTACTACCTTTGAGACTTTTAGCTTTTTAACATCCCTATAAAGTTATTTTACAGATGGGGAAGCTGAGACAGAGAGCAGGAAACCTATAGCAGACTTCTTTACCGTCAGTAGTTTGGTATAGCTATCAGGATATCTTTTGTTTAGGAAAGCATGCATATTTTTTCATCTAAAATGTATTGTGCATGTTCTTCAGAATTTACTTTCTTTTAAAAAACAGTAAATATTTTACAAATATCCTCTATTTTAAATAAGGAATACACTAAAAACTGACAATGTCTATAGGGCAGATGGATTTTATTTCAGTTAAATCATTTTGGCTCTAAATGTAGAATATATATATATAGTAGAACTATGTATATATCATTTATATAGAGATAGATAGATATAGATATAGATATCTATATATATCTATATTCTAATATAGATATATATTAGTGGCATTTGCTTTTAATCATGGAAAAGTGTTATATATATATATATATATGGAATTTCATTTTAATCATGGAAAACTGGATTTTGGGTTACTTTTTAAATCCAAAGATTGGGGATATTTTTTATCTGAGAAAACCAGGATCCCT
>NW_017729032.1:91562740-91569515 GCF_001723915.1 Gavialis gangeticus
TTGACAAAGATTGGGGATATTTTTTATCTGAGAAAACCAGGATCCCTCCTGATAGGTAAGGTGAAAATTATACGAGAAAGCCTGGCTTTCACTAAAATCAATAGAATTCTGGTTTGCAGGGCAAGGCAGGCTGGGAGCAGGGAAAGAGAACAGTTTGGCTCAAGTAAAAGAATAAAGGATCAAACTGGGGGAGGCTAGGAAGGAGCCTGGCTGGGAGGGATAACCAGAGTTGTGAAGAGGGAGATAACAGACTTCTTGACTGCAAATGTTCTTTGGTACTCTTAGCACCTACCATACCCAAATCCTCTCTCTCACATCTTCATATAGAAAGCCAGGTTCAAATGGATTTCATGGGTGACTAAAACAGGCTTGTGCAGAATGTAAGCATTTAACTGCCAAGCACCAATGCAAGTTCACTAGTACCGGTAAAACCTTTATGCATCCTGCATAAAGTTCCCTAGTTAGACTGCAAAGTTGCCTAGTTATCTACCCTGGGGCTTGTGAGCATGCACAGAAACAGACTAGTTGAAATACATCTTCAGAGTAACTAGGGTGGGGTGACAGCTACCCGGGCACCAACTTGGGCCACAGCCATAGAATTATCCCAGAGGCAACCAGAAGCAAGCGCTGCCCCCCCGCCCCGTGTCACAGCAGCCTTGGGTGCCCAGCTACATTGTTAAGCCTCTTGAACATACAGACATCTTAATGTTGCCTTGTGGAAAATTATATCAGTGCTGGGAAGTACCTAAAATCAGTTTAAATTCCAAGACAGGTGCAGTCAGTCAAACTGTTTCTGGGCCAATTTAATGAAAATATGGTTCTCACATTTTCCAGTATACCACCCCCTGCTTAAGGCTTGATCATCCCTGCCTAAACCATCACAGGCACATATTTGTCTAACCTGCTGTTAATAAAAACTACCAAGAATGGGGATGCTACAACCTCTTTGGCTGCCTGTTTCAATGCTTAACTACACTCATAGTAAAAAAAATTCTTCTTAATATCGAACTTAAATTTCCCTTGCTACAATTTTTGACCATGACTCCTTGTCATATCTCCTGTAGCAATAAAAAATAGTCTATAACCACCATTTTCAGCTGGAATAACAAAATATTGCAAACTTTATACAAAAAAGTACTGAAGACCCTTACTTCATTAAGTGTCATAAACGTTTGCTAGCTCTATATCATAGTGGAGCACTTGTATTGTGTAATCACTTGTATTGTCTAATCTTGATATGAGCTTACATCTTGGTACAACTGACTTAAGAATGCACCCCAAACATGATTAACATATGACGTAAGTACCATATGATGTGGCATGGTATTGCTGCTACTTTGATCAGAGGATCTAGTCCTGTTTTCAAGTGTAACACATTGTCCAGCTCCCAGAATTAAAAGACCTCACTTAATCAACATTAGATCCATATTCTACGAGTGTGAACCCCTTTATTCTTTCTTTGAGAATTTTGAAAGTTAACAGAAAGCGATGCAGTGGTCTAGTGTGTGGGAAAGGCCTCATCAACTAAAACATAATGGTGATGGTAAGTACAGGCAAATCAAGAGCGTTTCTCAAGATTGGATATACTTCTCTCCTCCTGATTACTCAAAATTTGTAAGATTTGATTACAAGGGAGGTTGAATAATTGTGTTTTGGCTCCTCTATTGAACACCTGTGATACCAGGAAGCAAAATGTGCTGTCTTAACCCACTACCCACTGTAAAACAATTATTGTCAACTATAAGACATAACATAGGGTATAGTTTTACTGAAGACTCATCAAGTATGAAGTTTCATACTAGATTAAGATTGATGGCTGAAGTTCAAGGCTCTGGGAAAAAAGAAGAAACAATAATAAAAATAACAAGATATTGAAAGGTCGATAGGGTGAAAATCATATTTTCACTGAGAAATGGATTCTCTTGAGCTATGCTAAACCTGGTTTCTCAGGTTCTCAAACCAATGCCATGCGACAAATGCTTTTGGTGACAGTTTGTGTAATTTCACAGCCACTAAAACAGACTTAACTTTTTATTTTATCTTCTGGGGTGTGCTGATCCAAACTAAGATTGAGGAGAAGATTTTCAAAAGCTCACATAGTAGTTCTGTACTTCATTCCCACTTATCTTTTGACTTTGAAATGTTTGGGGAAACAATTAATTATTGTCATGCAGAAATGGCAAGCAACTGTGGCTAGTCATTACTAAATTTAGACATCTCTTATGGAAATAAAACAAATTATAGGGAAAAAATATATTATTGCTCATAAATTTTTTTCAGTGTATAATTCCAAGTATTTACAGTTATGAGCACCATATGACACACTTGCATATAAAGAGAGAAAGTTAAACTAACCATATTAATTTGAGCTGAATGACTCCTGCTATATTTATGTTTCCTCAATGCATGTCACACCAGTAAACTAGAAACTACTGCCTGCTTACTTTCTTCCAGGTTACCTTTTCCCAGCCCAAGTTTCATTCTTTGTTAGTTATATCACTGGTCATCCAGTAACAAGTACACACAAGATAAATCCCGCTAATGGTTATCGGCAGGGATTCTGATTTTAAAAATATCCCTAATTTTCGGTTTCAAAAAAGTAACCCCAAATCCACATCTTCTGTGATTTAAATGAAACATCACTATATATACATAGATCTATCTATATATAATGGTCTTTCATTTTAATAATGGAAAAATGTGGATTTCGGGTTACTTTTTAAAAAACTGCTAATTGGGGATTTTTTTTAAATCTGAAAAACCAGGATCCCTGGTTATCGGTGACATATGGCTAACATATGTCAAAGATTGACTATTTACTGGCTCCAGTTTTGTAGCTTTTGACCTCTTAATTCTCACTCTTTAATATGGAAAGTGAGAACCTGCTGTGTAACAGTCTATAATGCTACAGGAAAAAAGTAATCCACATTTTCTGGTCTTGGGCATGTTTACACATGCACATTAATACAAAGCGACAATCTCTGGAGCTTATTGCTCTGGAATTTATTGCTCTGGTTGTGCCATTTGTACATGCATCCAGGGGCACAGCATGTTGAATGAAGTCAGAGCAGTCCCTGGTGGCAGAGGGTCCTGGGTCTGTTCCCTCTGACTCAACGTGGTGCAAAGGGGCTGGCTGGGGGACAAGGGTGCTTCAGGCAGGGCTAGCCAGCAGGCACCCTTGTGCCCCAGTCAGTGGAGATTTTTACTCCACAGCAGCACAGCACTTGTATTTACAAGTATCATATTGTAGCCTAATAGGGACTCACGTGGAGACATTAAGATGTTTACTACGCAGCTAATTAGTCTACTGCTCAGTAAACATCTTGTGTAGATGGGCCTGTTGGTAACTAAAATATATAGTTGGCATAAAAATATGTTAGCTAGAAACAAGACACACAAATTCTCTTTACCCTACTAATTGCTTCAGGTAGGGAATAAACAAAGCTGCATCTTTCATAAGTCTCATCTTTATATCTATATCTATAGTAAGAATTTTGAATACTACACTTTTCATCAGCACTATCATTCATGACTTACCAGGAGTTAATATTTTCAGTTAGTTTTCTTTCTAATGGAAACCATAGGGTTTGTTTTTTGTTTTCGTTTTTGCTTTTTTTTGTTATCATATCCCAGCAACCTCATAGGTCAGGGAAAAAATAAGACAAAAATTCCCCCTGAAGTCACAAGGGTATTTGAGCTCCAGAAAACCTCTGTTTCAAATTATTTTCAGTAAAGGGTTCAATTCTTGAGTGTATCACACTATCAATCCAGCAGGCTTTCCTCATAAAACCCTGTTGAACAGAGGGGGAAGAAAAAGGGTAAGTTCATGGGTTTAGTATTTAATAAAGTTTTCTTCCCTTGCACAGGGGACTATTATCTACATCATAACAATGGTGCAGAGTCAGCAAGTGAATGCTGTCCCTGGCCCGAATACACAAACTTCAGCCTATTAAAAGCACATTACAGTCAAGATTGAAGCCAAGATCTGCTTTTCATATTTTAAAGGCTTTCAAAATGATTTGATTGTAAGTTATTACAACATAGGGGGAGAAAAAAAGGTCTTCCTTGGTAGTCATTGAAGTTAACAAGATTTTTTTTTCTGTTTGCCATTGCTTTCAAGAGAGGAGAGGTAGTGGCAGGATGAAGGCCAAAGTTTTTAAGTGCCTAAAATGTATCTGTTTCATCGTATAAGGGCTGGTTTCATACTATGATTATGTTGCTAGAAATAAATAAATAAACTAAATTGAGAGGTCTGCTCATTGCTTTATAATTATTGGCAGAGGTGTAACGAGTGATTTTTGTGCTCTGGGCAGTGGCAGCAGCTGAAATGGTTGCAGCAGCAGCAGCTAGGCTGGCAACAGAAGCAACAGACTCATTACCATTCTTGTGTCTCCTCTATATCAGTGCCAGAGCTGGTGCCCCATTTGCCCACTCTTATTTATGCTACCAATTACTGGGCAATTCTTCCAACAGGATCTGATCTAAAGCCGATGGAAAACAGTGGCAAGAAAGGTTCTTTGAGTAGATGTGATATCTTTTATTAGACCAACTGAGTAGTTGGAAAAAGGTTCTTAGCAAGCTTTTGGGCGCAATCATCCTTCTTCAAGCATAGGGAGTCTTTGCTGTTCTGAGACTCCAAGGAATGAGAAAAGCTAAAAGTGTGAGAAGATGCCAGTGAGAATGTAAATAGGTAGAAATTAGAAAGACAAAAGGTAAAGCAGGGAAGGGAAGGGAAAAAAGGCAGAGGGAAAAAATGTAAAGGTGAGTTAAGGAAACTGTACAGTAGGGGTTGGCAACCTATGGCATGCATGCCCAATGTGGCATGTGGCATGGTGTTTATTGGTACGTGGGAAGGGGCATGCATAGATTAAGCAGTACCCGGGAACAGCCTTATGCTGCTGCCAACCCAAGTTATCTAGCAGACCCAGGCCCTGGAACACCCTGGCCACTCTGGCCAGGTAAGAACCCCTGGCCCCAACCCTAGTCCAGCCCACCGCAGGCCCCATCCCTGACCACATCTGCACCCTGATGGCCCTGGCCCCAACCCCATGCTGCCGGCAGGCCCCAGCCAGCACCGTCGCCTTTGTGAGCCCCATCTCTGGCCTGGCCACATGCTACCAGCAGCCTGGCCCCATCACCACCGCAGGCCTCATCCCTAGGCCTGGCCCCAGCTGACCCCATCGCCGCTGCAGATCCCGTCCCTGGGCCTGGCCCAAACCAGCCCCATCACCTCCATGGGCCCCATCCCTGGGCCTGGCCATGTGCTGCCGGCATCCCTGCCCCCGCCGGTCCCATCACCACTCCGGGTCCCAGCCCAGTGCCAGCACCAGGGTCGTATATAGCACTGGGATGAGGCTGGGGCCATGAACCTGCACAGGCCCTGGCCCCATCCTGGTGCTACAGATGGCCCTGGCCACGTGCTGCCAGCGGGCCCGACCCCGGCCACCACCACCACTGCCGTCCACCCCAGCTGGGCCAGGGCCATCAGCAGCACCATTGGCAGTACCGGGATGAGGCCAAGGCCCGGGCCAATGAAACCATTCCAGCACTAGCGGCACGCCCAGCCACGTGCTGTTGGCACGTAGCTGGGGCGGGGCCATTTGCAGTGCCTGGATGAGGCTGGGGCCCAGGTCCATCACGGAACTGCAGATGGCCCCAGTCATGGCCACATGCTGCAGGTGGACCGGGCCCTAGCCAGCACTACCGCCACCATCTGCCCCAGCAGGTCAGAGCTATTGGCAGCACCGGGATAAGGCCAGGACCAGGGCCCATCTCAGCGCTGCAGACAGCCCTGGCCACATGCTGCTGACAGGCAAGGCCCTGGCCCTATTCCAGTGCTGCTGATGGGCCCAGCCCCGGCCAGTACCTTCACTGACCCCGCTAAGCCCAGTGCCACTGCTGGGCCAGGACTGTCTGCAGCACCGTGATGAGGCCAGGGCCAGGGTCGAGGCCCTGGCCCTAGGCATGTGCTGCCAGCGGGCTGGGTCCCAACCCTCACCACCGCTGCAGGTCCCAGCCCTGTGCCACTGCCTGGCTGACCCATGGCAGCATGGGGATGGGGCCTTTGTGGGGCTGGGACTGTGAACCTGTGTGGGCCCCGGCCTCATCCCGCCACTGCCAATGGCCCTGGGCTGCCAGTGGGCCCATGCTGCCCGGGGCCTGGGCCCTGACCCCAGCCCCATGCTGCTGGTGGGCCCCAGCCTCAGCCCTGCGCTGCCCATGGCCAGGGCTCCAGCCCCAGCCCTGTGCTGCCAGTGGGCCCTGGCCCCAGCCCCATGCTGCCCATGGCCCCAGCCATGTGCTTCCAGGCAGACCTGGCCTCAGCTCCATGCTGCCCATGGCCACAACTCAGCTGTACACTCATTTTGTTTTTCCAATATGCCAGAACTCCAGCAACTTTCAAGGTAGACATTGTGGTTTTTTCAGCACTCCACCCAAAAAATTTTGCCTACCCCTGCTCTACAGTAATAGTGATTCAAGGTAGAAAAGAGGCTTTCTGTATAAAAGGAAATAGCTGGAAATTAGAGAGACAAAGAGCAGAAAAGGAGGGGATGGGAGAAAAGTGGGGCAGGGGGAGAATGTAAAAGGTCAGGTCTGGCAGGTACCTGGTGAATCAGATGTCAGGCAGGTTGTAATGTGTCATAAATCCAATGTTTATATTGAGTCCATGATTTTTTGTATCCAGGAGATTTATGAAGTGAAGTTCTCAGGCTCATCTATAAAAGGTGTTTTGAAAGTTCCCTTTGAGGATTAGAACTGAGAGGAAGTGGCTGTT
>NW_017729032.1:91569594-91571683 GCF_001723915.1 Gavialis gangeticus
AGGAGGTCCACCAACCTAGAAGAGAACACACGCTTACCTTTCAAAACAGCAGAGACTTTCTATGCCTGAAGAAGGGTGATTGCTTGCAAAGAACTTTTACCCAACTACTCATTTGGTCTAATAAAAGATATCACATCTACTTAAAGAACCTTGCCTCCCTATGTCCTTAGACCAACACTTCTACAACCAAAAACCCTGGAAAATAGTGGGGCTTTTTTCAAATGGCTCCACTGGCTAACAGATAGGAGCAAAATACCTGTAATGAAAAAGTAACCAACTTCTCTTATCATGGTGGTACACCATGCTGCGGCTGGTGCTGATGAAGAATATATTATTTGATTCAACTGTAGCCTTACAGAAGCTGTGTGGGGGTTTCTTTTTCAATGCATTGTTTTCTTTCAAAACTGAAATCATACTTTTTATTTGTGAGAAGTTTTTACAAAAAGCATTTATAGTTAAATGCCTTTTTCTTAAGATGAAAAGGGGTGCCCTTCCCTTCTTGTTCGAATCCCTGAACTTAATGTTATTTACTATAGTTTATGACATGTATAACTGTGACTTTTTCCTTCCAAGCTGGAAGAAGACTTCGGCCAGACCCTGTTTTCAGATATACCAGTTAAAATCAGATACTTTGCAACTCCAAGCTTTGCATTCACATTGGTGAAAATGGGATCTTTCACCCATTTACTATTATTTTAAAGATTTTATTCCCCAAAATTTAAATACTTGATATTAAAATATTGAATGTAGTCACTGGGTAATTAAGAGATGACTAGATAATTGAGAATTTAACCAAAATAATTGTGATTTGACCTAAATAACTGAGAAATATTTGAAGCATTAAACCATGAGCATTATTGAGTCAAACACCGGACCATCACTGCTGTTCTCTGTGTATGAATAATTTAATACAATGTGGATCTCAACCTTCATTTGTACCTCTTGATATAGCTATAAATATTATTGTTGTTGCTATTATGGCCAATTTTGTTTGCAACATAATGTCATGTATCACCTAATTTAGGATCTCAGTGCTTCGAGATATTCAAGTTCTTCACATGGATAAAGATATATACAAACAAAAAATTGCCTGATGCATTCAGATATATTTCATTTGTATTAATTTGCAAAAACAATTCAAATTTAACAGTCTCTGAAATACTTCTAAGGCTTTGATCATAACCAGAATAATACAGCCCTAGGTCCCTAGCATATTAGTAAAGGTTCTAGTTTCTTTTTTAATTAGAGAAAAATATGTGTTATATAATGTGATGATGCCTCACACCACTTGCACCCCCCTGTCAAAATCCTAGATCCATCCATGGCAGGAAGTGGTGTGATGTACCTTTTGTCTCCTTGGATAAATCCTGTCTCTACCCTTTTTTTCTATGGTGTGGATCTAAAAGTAAAGATACTGAAATACAAGGAAAGATAGATTTACTACTGCTCAGTGTGGAAGACCATGCTTTATTTTTACTTGTGCCTACCCTGGGCCTCAGTTTCAAATAAAACACTGAAGCACAGTGGCCTTTTGTGCCTTTCTATGTGCACATGTGGCTTTGATCCTACAAATGTTAGGGACCTAGGTCTATATTATTCTGTTTATGATACAGCAAAAACAAATATAACTAAGTCTGTGGAAAGCTGAGTGCCACCTCCATGGTGAGGCAAGTACCTGGTGCAGGGGCAGCCAGAAAATGGACAGAACTACTTCCCGCCCCACAACACATGGATCCCTCAGATACTCTACCATGGCCCTAAATTGCCCCTCACTGCCCTTCTACATTGTCCCTATCATTTCATCTAATTTTTAATCTGAAAATTGGGGATTTTATTTAAATCAGAAAAAAACAGGATCCCTACCCATCACTTCCTCTTCCTGCTTGCAGGTATCTCTGGGATTTGTTATTCACAGTCACAGCCAGAAGTAAGTTTCAGTTGGGGAAGGGGTGTTTAATACCCCTCTCTGGCCCCAGCCCCCAGCCCTCAGCCAGGGTTTGTCTGGGTGGGGGGAGAGGGGAGGGAGCAGTCCTCCCTCTGTAGACTGGGATGCATCCCCAGCTGGGATTGTCCCCCCCCCCCCCCCCCC
>NW_017729032.1:91571820-91587217 GCF_001723915.1 Gavialis gangeticus
TTTCCCCCCCCCCCCCCCCTTCTCAATCAGGTCTCACTGCTCTGGCTAGGGAGCAGAGGGGAAGGACCAGTCTTGTTCTCTGGAGCAGACAGATGAGTCCAGCCCAGGGATGGAAAGTATGCTGGGGTACTGTGATTTAACTTGAACCAGGAAGGGTTCTGGGACAGAAGTTTCATAATCTTGTTTGATGTAAATCAGTTAACTCTGATACAACATTCAGCCAGGTGTATCTTAAACCAATTTCAGCCATTTTGAAACTAGTTTATGTACTGAGCTTCTGTTCTGTTACAGGTTTAAACCAGTATCTGAGATTGCTTAAAGCAGTTTATTTGCAACTTCTATCCCTAGCCAGAAGGGCTACTGTTGCCCCCCTACTATAGGGTGTTATGTCTTGTGGCTGTGCCAGGGCTGACTCTGTAATTTTACTTATAGGTTAGACAATGGATTTTCTTGCAATGTTTTGGATAGGGATAATCCTGCCCCTGATAGGGGTATGGACTAAATGACCTCTTCAACTCCCTTCCTCTGGATGCACCCATGGCCATATTTATGCTGCCCTGGCTGTACCATTGGTTGAGCCTCCCAAAGCCTTCATCATCTGGTGCAATGATTAACCCAGAAAAGGGTCCTTTCAGTAACTTATCTCACCTTGGCAACTCTCCCCTGTCTCTGACACAGCCTAACTTGGTTTTATCCCTGCCTCTCCATCCCTGTATCTGATTTGTTGAATGTTTGAATACCTGAGGAACAAAGCCAACCACTACAGGTCCCTAAGTAGTGACACATCTTTTTTGGGGTGAGCAGAGAAACATTACCAAGAGTAGATAACAAACATGATAATTGGAGAAGAAATGGTAGCTTGATTAGTGGAGGATTGAGAGTTGTTAATACCTATACAGTGAAGAAATTATCAGAAATCTAATAGTTAATAATGAGCCATAAAGTCAATTGTCTCCCTGAGCCCCACCTGGATAGAAATGAAGGTGTCCTTGTTGGGTGGTTTGTTTTAAATTTTGAGTGGAGCAGGAATTAAAGTTGGAGTACAACTGTACCTCCCCCAAAAAACACTGCATCCAGCCCTGATTCCTGCATGGTACAATGGGTATAACATATCCATCTCAGTGCAGTACTGGGTAATATATACTCTTTGTGTATCTTTGCTGAAGCATGCCCAGCACTACTTTCAGGCAGCTACATTAGAGTCATTTGGAGTTTCAGTGCACTGAAAGGCATGCTGTGCTTCACAGTGGTGCTCCTGAGTGTGGTCCAGAGGTAATATAGATATGCTCATAGGCATGATAGGGAGTTTGCTCATACTAATATGAAGTTAAGTTGTGTGTTCCCTTATGCTGTCTTCACACAACTGTTCATCAGATGTGAGTACATAGTGCTCGCTGTAATAGTCAGGTCCTCGTGTACTCCCTTCTTGGTAATCACTTTTTATTTTACCCTTATACTAGCAAACATTGTTTAACTATGCTACACATTGTGTATCAGAGAATAATAGCATGCTATGGATAGAAAGTTATCTAGCAACAAGAGAAATGTCTGTTGATCCAGCATAATACATGGTGTGTCACAATAACACTGAAAATAAAATTTGTTTGTCTGCTTTTAGAACAAAATTTAGTATTTGTAATGACTGGTTTCTTTAGAAAAATATGAAGTCAAGTCTCTTCTTATCACACAGTAACGTGAAAGGCTTTGCTTATCAATAATTGAGCTATTTTGGCATTTGCATTTTTTAAATAAGTTGTTTTTGTAACCAGACAGGTGCATTGGCTGCAACATATTCCAAGTACATACAGCTGCATACCAGAATATGAATGGCACTTGGACAAATATAAAACCTAATAACAGGCATGAATTGCAGTGGAAATTTTCATATTTAACCTGTGAGCCTAAAACTCCATTACAGTAAGTTTAATCATATATACTTCTACATAAAAGGCGGAACATTTGAAAAGATAAGAATAGTGATATTTTAGCCCTGCTTCACCCTCACATTGTGAAGGATGAACAGTTTCAAGACAACAAAAAACTATACCCTGGAACTGTATGTTAGACCCCGACGCCATGCGATGCCCAACGACTAAAAAGACAATGGATTGATACCATCATATACCACCTGCACACATCGCTCATCAACAGCTTTATTCAAAAGGGAGACAGCTTCGGGCAATACTCCAACAAATTTGGGAGCTGCAATGAACATTATTTTTTTTTCCATATTTATACACCTTGGTTTATACTCATTAACATTTACCTTACCTTAGTTCCTCCTTTGTTCCGCCCTTAGTTCTTCCCATTTTAAGCTCTGCCTCTGTTTACTCTTTGATACATTAGCATGGAATTACCTATGTATCTCACTTGTTTACATGTCTTTTTGCTATGAGCGCATGTCTAAGACTCCACTTCTTCCAGTCACAAAGAGCAGACTTCAGCTAAAGCCTGGGAGCTTCTGAAGACTTCTTTATCAATCATCATTCACCTTTCACATATGTTTATCTTGGATTCTGTTACCAGTTATGTGTTGTCTTTCACATTCTAGTCTGTTTTTCAGTCCCATGTTGTACCATCTCCACATTCCTAAGACTTCACCTCATTCACAGCACACAAACTTACACAGCTGCTTTTTCTAGAAAATGGTTGACACAGTTAGGGTGGCTACTTAGCATAAGCAAATTGCTGGCTTAGCATAAGTATTCATAAGCAAAATCTACTTTATCTCCTAACAGTACCTAATTAGCCATATATTTTACAATACTACGATATCGTTAAGAATATGCTTGCCTAAGTGTCTTGCAATATTACTTTTAACACACCATTTTGCCTTTTGGTTAGTAGCTTTGCTAGGCCACAGGCTATAACCTTTTTATTCAGCTGCAAATCCAGTGCTTCCTAAGACCCAAATACTGTCACCCTAACAGAGTAAAAATCTTAAAATAAGTTTCTGTGTTTACATGCTTATCCCTATTATAGCTCTGTTATCAGAAGTATCATTGCACCCCCATAGTACTAAAGAATCAATAAAGTATAATCAACCCAGAGTTTAATATGGAATATGTCTTACATAATTCAACTTAACTAAATTCTAATCTTATTAATACATTAAATGTGTTAATAGTTTCTATGTAGAGAGAGAGAAAAACACTTAGTCCAATGGTCTCACCCAATTCCAGATGTTACTCTACTTCACAGAAAAGTTGGCCAGTCACTTCCTGAAACTAGAGGTGGTTGTCTGTGGGTAATAGCTGTTTTTCAACTCGGGTGGTGCTGGGTGATGACACACACCCAACTTCCTTGTTGCCCCCCTTTTATGCTTTTTCTTAAACTTTACTCCTCTGACTCTTCATTTCCAGGTGCCATTGATTGGCTTCTCTGTGATCATCATACTGTTCATGTTTTTTATCTTGTCAGCATATTCCTTTGTTCTAACAAACCCATTATACACATACATCTTAATTTGGTTTGTTACTGGTGTCTCAATTTAAGCATGCCCCAGACTCCTAATTTGGTCTGTCCATCAACTCCATAAATGCCAAGGATTCTGCAGTTTGGGCACTGTCCAGTTGATTTCCTCTTATCACCTTTCATTAACATATCCAATCATAACATCCCTTTGATTTAGTCAGTTAGTACCATGTTCAGTTAATTTGAGCTAGTAGCAAGGCTTACGGTTTACACACCAATTCTGATAATGTTAAAAGATAAACTGTTCCTCACAGTGTTAAGAAAAGAAAGAAACAATGTGAAAGTGAGCGCTAGGCAAGCTCAGAATGCAGAAGAAAAGTTCAAATAAAAATAAGGTTATACAAAAACTTAAGCAATGGTTACATAAGGCTGAATATGAAGGGAAAGTGCGAATAATATTATAATTCACTACTGAAGGAGGTGCAACTAAAGCTAAATACGACAAACTGCCCTAACAGCATGGCAGGATTGTGGCTGAGAGACCAGTCTGCTGGAGTACTACTGCATTACTGTAATTCTTGGCTGGTGAAGTGATCTGTGAAGGGATTGCTGTAAGTTAGGGCAAAAGACTGTTTTGTGTTATGACAGCAACCAAACTGGCCTCCGAGGGGCCACAGGGTAGAAAACACATAAAAACAACATGAAGGTATCTTTGCTTTCTTCTCATGCCCCATTAAAACCCAAATTAGGACTGTGGAATAGTTTTATCCCCTAATTACTCATTCCTAAATTCCTAAATGATGTGGAAGGCATGGGGAAATCAAACCCCAAATATCTTAACACTCCATTTATCAAATAAATGGAAAGTAAACTTAATTGCTTTCATGGAATTCTGTTGAAATATGAGAAAGGACACTAAAATATAGAGCAAAAAGAATTCCATTTGGAGTATGGATAAGAAACAGTAGATCTTAGTTAAAGGGAGGAAATCAGCCACCAGCAGCAAAGAGAACAGGCTCCTTGCCAATAGTAAATGAGCCTAATGGAAACATGGCATCTTGCTTCATAAATGAAAGAGCTTGTACAGCTGGAAAAAGCCACCCAGAGGATATACTGAGTGAAATCTTTTAAGTGGTGTTTGAAGCTCTAATAAAGTCACCAATGTACACCAGCCTATGATCTGTCCTTCCACGTTTCAGCTAGGGAAGAAACCAAACTCAGCTGTCCAAAGAATCAGTTATGACATCTTTAGCACCTCTTAGTTATTAGCAGACAACTCTGACAAAAGACATTTCTCTTTAATGACTACAAGGAAATACTACAATACAGGACATGAGAAGAAATCAAAATTTCATGTTGACTCTGAGAATACTGGATATAGCATAGGAAAAAAATGGGAAGGTATCTTTGTTTTTTGATGAATCAAATTAATCATAGATCAGTCTACTGACACTTTCTTTGTTAGATGTATACAACAGTGATGCTATTTTTTTGAAAGGACATAAGTGCTTTCCTACTTTTGAAAAAAAAAAAGTTACTCTTCACCCTTCAAGGGAAAAAATATATACAAGTAACTTCCTTTGCTAATTTAGGAGTCAGAGTAATCTGTGAAAATGAGTGGGAGTCTAATTGAAAGAGGCCATCACAATACAGACAAGCTGTATATGATGTTTTATTTACAATATTATATCATTATATTTAATCTAAAGCTAAAGGAACATGAATAATAAATCAGTAAATAAAACCTCAACATGTATTTCCCTTTATAAAGGGAAATAAGGAGATCTTTACTACTACCTCACTTGGATTTCAGTCAACTGCTGTATAAAGAACCTATTAAGTATTTTCTAATTGGCCATGTTAGCAATACACAAGACATATATATTGCTTACTTTAGCCATGCTTATACTGTTCTTCCTTTTAATGCAAAAGTAAATATACTGCCCACCATGTGAAAACAAGGCAGATGGGGAATCAATATCTTATCTTTCTACAATGATTGAAAAAAAAACCCTCTTTGTTTGGAACTGCATAGCTTGCATTAATTGTTGATAGCTTTGTGTCTTTTCCAGATGTTCTTGATATCACAAGTCTGCTGTTTTTTGTTGGGTTTTTTTACTGTTTCTGCCTATCCCAATGCACTGAAAGCTTCATCTTTGGTTAGTAAATGTTTTTTTTTTCTCCAAAGAAATCCAGCTGGCACCAGCTGAGAATCTGGTTCTGATTCTTTTCTTACTCAAGCCTTTCATATTCTATTCCGCTACCAAGGTCAGTAGCAGTAGGGTCCATTGTCTCATTCTCATTTGCTCAACAGCCTGACCAAATCCATTGGTTTTATTTAAAAAGAAGCAAAGTGCAAACCATTAACTTGCACTTTATTGCTGTTTATTTTTATTTTCGATTTACAGGCTTCTTTAAAACAGTGATTCTCAACCAGAGTTCTAGGGTAACCAGGGGTGTGTTAGATCCTTTAAAGCAGAGGTTCTCAAACTGTGGTCCACGGACCACCACTGGTCCATGAGATCCATTCAGGTGGTTTGCAGAAAGGTTGTGGAACAATCAAGAATATCTGTACTTGTAAGACTACTGATATTAAAATATGAGTTGCGTGCTTTGATTTGTAGAACAAAAAAAGGTTTTTAAGTGGTTCCACCGAGACCCTCAGCAATTTTCAGGTGGTCAGTGAAAAAAAAAAAAGTTTGAGAACCACTGCTTTAAAGGATGTGGAGAGGTACGAGATCAGCAGATAAGTGCAGACTCAGGCTCAGCCCCTGACTCTCTGTTCCCTTGTCTCCACTGCTCGGTCCCTCTAGGAGGAGGTAAGCACTGTGATAAATAAGTTAGTCTGAAATGGAGTGCTGCTTAATTCACAAAAATTATAGAATCTATTGAGGGATGTCTTGAGTCTAGAAAGGATCAGAACCATTGGTTTAAGGTAACATTTTCCCACAACTCAATCTTGATTTCCTAGAAATAGGTCTAGTCATTGTTTCTTTTGTTAAGGACACTGGATCAGGATTCTGAGACTAGCTCAAGTCCCTCTCAAGTTAATGCCATAGGAGTTATACATCGTCTTTCTCACCCTTGTCTTCCTCCTCACTTTTCTAACACAGTAAAACTTCTGAGTCATGAAAATATCGCAGTTGAAGCATAAACTAACTTCATGCTTGCTTAGTAGAACTTCTATTTAAGTACCCAATGAAGGAATAAATATAATCATTTAAAAAAAAAAATCACATATATCCTACAATAGGTTTATTGTATCATTTTTTATAAAATAAAGGAATAGACCCACTCTGCATGGAAATATTTTTATAGATAGTTTTAACCTGTTGATAAACAAACAATTGGTAATGTGATACGCATGCATATTACATAATGCATGGCATCTCTATCACATTTTGCAAGTTACTTTCTGTTCTATGTAGATTTTTATAGCACCTTCATTATCTGAGTGGCCTCCAGTAGTACATTAACTGATGTGATTAACACCTATTGCATATGATTTTTTTTCTGTTTCTCTTTTACTCTCATGCTATCTTCAGGGCAAGAATTCTGTGTTTTGTATGGTAGAAGGAAGAGGTAGTAGGGCAGACTGGCTCAAGTGAATGGCCATAGAGGAAGTGGACTAGAATATCACCTCATAGGTTTCCTTTATAGTGGTTCTTTCCTGTCCTGTCTACAATATAATTACACCGAGGAGGGTTTGGAGACTACCTTCCACATTGGGGTGCAACATTAATATAAATAATAAATTTAAATATATCTTACTATATCTAAAAATTCTTTAGGTTTTCAGAGAAGAGGACCAACTTCAAATTCTTAGTTTCTAGAAAACTACCCTTCCCCACGACTGGAAAGTTTTCATTTGGTAAATTGAAGCCTCCTCAATTTTAATATATTTTGGACACTTAACACCCAAGAGTTGCTAGTGTTCATTTCTGACTCCTGTTCTTTAGAGTATCTTGGGACAGTATTACCGATTAGATTTAAGCCATCAAAAGGCACTTAAAACTGGAACATTCACCTGTTAATGGGTGTTAACTTGTGCTGAGTACTCTCTAAACATATTTAAAGTTAGACCACTTCAGGTGAGGGTTGTCTTTGATCCATTTAACCGAGGTCATTCCAGCGCATTATTAGTCTGCTCTGGGGGGGGATAAAACACACTATTTTCATTCTTCTAGCATCCCAGGGTACACCATTCTCAGCTCTTCCCACTCTTTTGCTCCATGAGCAAACTTTTAACCTTTCTAAATTCTACTGTCCAGGGGGATGGTAACCAGGGAGTGTGATCCCAGCACACCCTGACCACTCTGAACATCCAAGTGCAGCTTGCCAGTTTGCTGCTTGCTTTAACCCCCATGCAAACAGCAACAGCCGTCATACAACCTACTTCTGCTAAGAGAATGAGTCAGAGAATGGAAATCATCCTCAGCTGAGTTTCAGCTCTTCCCCATTGTGGGTTACGTGAAGCAAGCCTGGTGGGTCTCAGCTCTGCCTCTATGGGAGTACTAACCCAACCTCTCCTCCCACCCCCCAACTCAATCCCAGTTTAGTGGAACAACACATGCAACCTATTTGTTTTTTATTATTATTATTATTTTTGTTGTTGTTGTTGTTACTCCTTTCTCTATACTGTTCTTTAGTTCTCCCCTCAACTTATTCACTTCATGGGGTTTTTTCCCAAGAATTTTCTTGGGAGGGATAATGTCACAGCTCATGTCCACTCCCCTGTTCACCAGACCCTCTAGTGGCAAGTCACGGATGTGTAGGTCTGAGATGGCATTACGTCTTAACCTGTGACTGCTCTGAAACTATTCTAATTTATGATGGTATAACATTCCACAGATTTAACATGTTTTATAGGCAACTTGTAACAGCACTCATTATAGTTCTAGACTCAGCTTTGAGATACTTTAGGACAGGAGCGGTCAATTATTTTGGGCAGACGGCCACTTGATGAGTTTTGGTGAGCTGTTGAGGGTCGCATGGGTAGCCCTGCCCCTTCAGTTGCCCCACCCCCTGAACACCCTCTTGGGACCGGAAGTCCTGCTACCTAACCACTGACATTTGCCATCAGAAGTCCCTGCCCTTGCCCTGGAAGTACTCCTTTTGGAGATGTGGCCTTGGAGCCTGACCCCTCCCACAAGCAAGGACCCAGCCCACCCCATCAGGTTGCAGGCATGAAAAGCTGGCCAACCCCCACACCCATCACTAGTGCCAGCATGACCTGGTCCTGACCCAGCCCAGCCCACCCCTCCCCCCCATGGCAGAAGCCAGCCCAGACCCAGGTCCCCTCACCAGCACAGCACCCTCCAGTGCTGTGGGACTCCTCCCGTCCCAAGCCGCAGGGGGCTCAGCCATAGCTTTCCCTCCCCGGTGCGGCCCGGCCAGCCTATCCTATCCCCTATCAAGTGGTGGCTTCCCCATGTGCTGCTGCACTTCCCCCCTATCTGCGCTAGCTGCTTCCAAAAGGCAGGAGGCTTCACCGCTGCTTCTGCTGGCCAGTACTGACCCAGCTGGGCATCAGCATCCCCCTTGCTAGATCAAAGCCTGAAGGGTTTTAAAGCTGTATCCCTTGCTTCCCAAAAAAGTTCTTTAATCACTAGTTCACAGATTAGTCATTGCCCAGGTCCTTCCTCCAGCCTACTTCTTGAAGTTGGTGTACCGTACCTTGTATTTAATATTCAATTGATAAAACGTATGGAGAGCAGTGCAGAAGATTCTTACCCACAGGGATTAAAAGGCCAGAAGTAGAACTCAGGGTCTTATCAAGGGCAACATCCATCTCAAACAGCCATATACCCTCTGGCTTCTTTTCTTCCTCCAAGTCTATATATGACCCTCTCGTGGTGAATGAGGGGATCAGAATCAAGAGGAGGCCTGGGAAGAATCTAAATAATGTCTAAACTGTTTGATAGTCAGTACCAGGGGCAATGTATAGGGGGTGCACATGGGTGCACGTACACCCCCTGCATATGGCATTCCACCCCCTGCAAAAAGGCGCCACTGACTATGTTGCCACTTGCCACCCTGCTGCCAGCACTGCCAGCAGCATTTGTAGGCTGTCCATGATTGTCCCTGGCTGCTGCCACCACTGCCAGTGGCACCTGCGGGCAGTCGCCGACTCATTTGCCACCCTCCCCCGCTGTCGGCAGTGCCGGCGGCATCTGCAGGAGCTCCTTGCTCACTGCCGCTGGGCTCCCACTGCCACTGATGTAGTTGTGCCCCTGCAGCCAGTGGGGGCACGCGCTGTTCATGGTTAGAACACTACTGGGAAGGAGGAGCAGTTTAGTGGGAAGTTCCCTTGTCAGTGGGGAAATAAAATGGCATTTTACTGTTTCTTGAGAAAGTGCCAAAAGCAATAGGCTATTAGGCTAAACATGGAAAGCATGCTTCTGCCCTGCATCCATTTTACTGCTGCACACAAGGGGTGCATCCACATATGTGCTTTCCTATGGAGCAGACTAATTCGCTCTGCAGTAAAGCATCACCATCTACATGTACACCTGTATCAAGGGACAGTATTTTGGAATGCTTATACACTTACAGGGAGGCTGCGCCAATGTGTTGTAATTACAGCATGCTGGAGCAGACTCAATTAATCAAGTCTGCTGGAGTGTGGTAATTACTGCACTCCAGCAGACTCCAGTGTTGTGTGTCAGCATCCCTATGCTGAAAAATGGTGGCAGGGTTGCTTTAATTAAAGCTCATTTGACAAGCCTTAGTTAAAGCACCCTTGCTGCCATTTTTCAGCACGGGGATGCTGATACACATGGTGCTCCAGGTGCTTTAAATAGAGCCACTCTCAGAGTTGCTGTAATTAAAACACCACTCCCACTCCTGGAGTGCATCTATAAACATCCTTGGTGTGCTGCCGTGCATAAGTAGACAGTGACTGGGGCTGGTTGGGGTATGAGGATGCTACAGTGTGGGATCTGCCTGCCAGATAGCTCCACACCGTAGCACCCTCATGCCCCAGCCAGCTCTTCTGCTACTTGATGCCACCACCTGAAGCCTGGGGATGATCTGCCTGCATGGAACTGCTCTTCCCCAGCTCTAATTGCTGCAATCCCAGCATACGTGTAAACGCTGCACCCAGGAACAGCTGACTCTGGGATGAACTGCACCACAGTTTATTCAGTCGAGGTAACTACCCATATAAATGTACCCAGGGTGATTCAACTTTGAGACAGGATGAAATAGAATCTGCAACTGGATGTTAGTGCCAAAACTGCCTTTATGTAGCTGCCTACATGCCTTTTAAATGCAAAATGAAATAGGATTTTGCAAAAAAATCTTAAAGATAGGCACTTAAAACTAGAAAATATTTGCACCTGTGACTTGTACATGCTTGTGAGACTTGCCAGCATAGTCTGAAAATGAGCATTGAGATACTTACATTATAATATTAATGACTAAAGGCAAGTAATTCCTTGTACCCTACTAGTTTCTACTATTTTTTTTTCACATTTCAATTCCCCCCCCACCCTCCCCAATCTGCTTAAACTGAATGAATCCTAATTAAATAAAACTCAAATACACCTGCAGGAATATTTTCTAAAATGGCACATTAGTTGACTCTTATCTAAGAGTGGTTCAGGATTGAAGGTGCTGGGGCATTATAAGCCAGGATAAAGAACTGTCTGTGATAATTGCTGCCTGAAGCTTGCTGAACAAAGGGTGTTTTTTGAGGCGGAGTGATCAAGACCTTACTTTTATGAGCACCACAACTTTCACTCAAGATTTTGCAGGGGTGCACTACCACATGCAGAGGGTGCACCTACACCTGCATGCACCCCCTACACATCGCCCCTGGTTCTAACTATCAAGTTATGTTGCAAATTGAAAATGTTAGAAGTTATGTTGCAAATTGAAAAATATAAATTTGGTGCTCTTCCTAGTACTCAGTTTATGATGTGTATCACTACAGAAAAGGAAACATTTGATTTACCCATAAATCAGTCAATGCTTATCACATCACAGCCCATTCCCTCACTCAGATTCTTTATAAGGTCACTTTGTCACTCCGTCTGATTTGGTTTTGTTCATTTCCTTCAAAAGTTCCACAGCTAATTAGCGATTACATTTATCTGAAGTAATTTGTGAATTAATTTCTCAGTAACACAGTCATTTAAAAGTATTACCTTTTCATAGCTTTTCATTGCACATGGATAGCAACCCTCCCTCAACTACTTTTTTCCTCCCTGTTACTCTGTGTGGGTTTCTGTATGTGTATATTTACTTGCATTCTTTCCTTCTAATAGATAAAATACCGAGCTGTGCATCTATTAGGAAGAAGCTGCAGGGGACACACATTTAAATAGTCAACCACAAGAGAGACTTGTGGAAACAGCTGTTTATGTTTAGCAAGAAACAAGGTCAAGGTGCATTTTCATGTGCTGAAATTAAACAGGTGTTCAGTTTAGCCACAAGGAAGACATTTTGACCTCAGAATATCTTCAAATCAGTGAGGCACGTGCTATTTTTTTTTTACATACTGCCCTTCATGCCATTTTTTTTTACATATTGCCCTTCAAGAAAAGCTGTACTGTAGTATCCTGAACCTTATGGAAGCAGGTGATATGTTTCTTAGTCATTTCATTATATTTAAAAATAAAGCAGTATAGAAATGCAAAGTATCATTGCATTTTGTATCAGATGAAATGTATCAAGATAATTCAGTTTACTGGGGGCCACAGAATAACCCCTCAGGGGCTGGGTGAAGCCCATTGACCACTTAAATTATACAAAATGGGAGGCACAAGGTTGGAATACTGTGACCCTAAAGTGGACTTAGGGAGTAATGGTAGGTATCAAACTGAACAAGAGCTCCCAGAGGTAGTCTGTAGCTAAGAAGGTAAGCATCATTTTTGAGTGAATAAACTGAAGAATACCCATTAGGAAAAAGGAGATAGCACTTTTTCTACTTACGGTAGTTATGAGACTATGAGTAGAATGCCATTTCCAGTTCTAGCATCTATCCTTCAAAGATGATGTTGAAACAATAGAAAGAGTTTATGAAAAAGCTACAAAAGTTAACAGGCATCCTAAAAAACTGCCATACAGAGAGTTCAAACTATTTTGCTTATCCAAGAGAAAGAAAGTAGTGACTTGATCAAGTACTTCATTGGGGATGAGATTTTTCTCATAGGTAACGACAGCAGTACTAAGTGGTTTATCCCCTATGAGGGCCAGACACCCAAATCAATGAAACAGATGCTCTGCTATTAGGTTTCATTGCTGTTTGTTGACAGCAGAGGAAGGCTGAAACTGAGGACCCTGGGTTCAGTTTCTGATTTGGTGTGGGGCAGTGATAATAGACATGCTTAGCATTGTTCTGCTGGCTGTCTTTGTCCTTGCTCTAATCAGATACTCATCTCAAAACCTTCTGCTTCTTGCCTTCCCCCATCAGCTTCTGCCACCCTGGCCTTCTGCTCTTATCTGCTCCAGTTACTGCTTTTTCCCTTTTGGCTCCAATCACCATCCCATCTCTAATGCTTCAGTTTCCACTGCTTTTCTCCACTGCTCCTGTACAGCTCCCACCCTGATGCCTGGCTTTCCTGGCACCTGCTTCCTTCAATCTCTTTTTTTCTTCTGTCTTTCACCCTACTCCTTACCCTTCCTGCATTCAAGTCACACTGCAGCTTTTCCCTTTCCATAGTGCCTAGGCCCACCCTTCTGTGTGTATATATGAAGAAATGAACTTCTGTTTGATTCGCCTTGAGTCCCAATGTTTTCTGTTTGGATTTTTTAGTAATTTTTTATGTAGTATGGTTGAAGAGTTGTTGTACCCTTGATGGTCCAGGGAATATGTAAGAAGCAGTTTATTTGGCAATATCTCTTATTAGAAACATTTTCCCCCTTAACATTTCAGTGTATCAGTTTAAACATGCATGCATTTCTTACACAAGAAGTAGTAATTAGAAGGCAGATAGCCGCCTGGGAGATGCAGGCATTAATTGCTGGTTGTGGGGTGGGAAGGGGGGTATCAATGAAAACAACCTAGGCATTTTGATACCTTTTCATTAAAGAGAACATGTCTTAAATATTACATGCATATTACATAACATATACATAAATATTTATGTATATTTAAAAATATTTAATCCTTTGAGCAGGATAAATAGGTGTGCAACTGACTTCAGTTTTATGTTTGGTTTGACACAGAGTGATACTTCTCGATCCAACAATCTGTTTATTCAAAGAACTGTATATTGAACATACTAGAAAAATTAATTGTTGTAAACTACGTTGCAGCTAATAGTAACTATATTATGAATCATGAGAGAACAGTAAAAGGAAACTCCATTACATACGTTAGTTTGCAATGACTCATACCCTTTATAACAAGAGTTCAAACACCTTGCCAGCACTCTGGCCCTTGTTCTTCACTAGGAATACTTCCAAAAGTCCATTTTTATTCCAGTTGGAAAGAGATAAAGGTAATTAAAGTCTTGAATGTGCCTGGCTTTGACTTATTGTGTGATGTCCTTAGTTGAGAATAGAGGTCTTTTTTTATCATGGGGATTTTAGAATCTTTTTCTGGACCGGGTATTTTTGTCTCCAAATGAGTTTTTGTTTGGGAGGAGGTGGGGGAGAGGGAGGGAAGGTTGTTCTAATAATTAAAATGATTGATATCTCCCGAGACAGATATAACTATAAAGGACTTATCATTTCAGAGATGAATTGACATAATGTCTGATAAAGTGATATGTATGATGATGATAGAATATAAATATACATAAAGAACTCATCTGCATATAAACCATATCAGATTTAAATCTATTACTTTTGACACCTTTTACAATTTCTTCTTGATTTCAGGCATTATTAACATTATAATTATTAACACCATCATTTATTTTAAATCATTAGATTGCAGCAGCACCAAAAAGGTGTGTTTAATTTACTGCATGTTGCAAACATAAGAAAGAATGCATTGCTGCTACCTTAAAGTATAAGTGATTGAAAAAAGGGATATATGAAAAAAATGTTTAATGTTTAATTATTATTTACAAATGATTTATACCATCATTGTTTTTGTCCTGGTATATGCCATCTGAGTATATTCATGAAAGTGTATCACCACAGCACATACTAATAGGCAGAAAAATGGGATATCTTATAATATTATACGCTTTTAAAATCCCCAATTATTTTGAACTCTATAGATACTCATTTCATAAATTTAAATGGAAGACTTGTTATGAATTGGTATTAGAGATCTGATTTTTTTTCTGAAAAAAAGAAATGGAAGTAAAATTAAAAATAAACTTAGTTGATTTTTCCGCTTCTCACAGCAGGGACTTTTTGTTTTGTACTTGCATAGCAGCTGTCAGAGTGGGTTCATGGTCTCTGATTACTAAGTATGCTGAACATAATTAAGAATCAAACTTACAGAAAGCTAGTATTTTCCAGCTAAAGTATAGTCAAAATTAAAGTGAAATTCCATGCTTTACTTGTCCCCTTATTTATGTCTTTAACTGTTTCATATGACTAAAATCACTGGATACTGCAATTAATTTTTTACCATGGTTTCAATAGACTTTTGAAAACACCTTGCAGGTGCTCCATTGCATTGTTTGCATGCATCAATCCCTGCATAGAGGCATGCAATAATTGCAGCTATAAGTGACTTTTCAAATCAGGCTGTTTGCATACATGTGCAACCAATTGCAAAAAACAAGGATTCTTCTTACAGAGTGCATCTACACACCTCTTTTAAGTGGGCTTAGTCTAAAATTGCCATTTTTAAGGTGCATTAAGGGCACGTGTCTATATATGCATGCCCTTAATGATGTTTAAACATGGTTATTTAAAGCTATGTGAGCCTAAATATGATACGTGCATAAAGCAGGTATCAAATTTAGGTGCAAATAGTTCAAGTCACATTAGCGCACCTGTAGATGGCTAATGCACATTAACACTGTGTGCATCAGTGGAAACACACTGTGTTCATGCACATTAGTGTATCTGC
>NW_017729032.1:91592217-91593382 GCF_001723915.1 Gavialis gangeticus
ATCAAATTTAGGTGCAAATAGTTCAAGTCACATTAGCGCACCTGTAGATGGCTAATGCACATTAACACTGTGTGCATCAGTGGAAACACACTGTGTTCATGCACATTAGTGTATCTGCACATGCACTAATGTGACTTAGCTAAATTTAATGTGCCCTAATGCGCATTAGTGAATCCACATGTAGACGTGCACCTAAATCAACTTAATGAGCCTGAAGTAAAGCACATTAAGTTTAGGCATTTGTAAATAGATATGTACATATGACCACAGTCTCTTTGAAAATGTTGCCTTATATACACAAGGGCAGTTATTCTCTCCTCCCTGAAGTCAAAGGCAAAACTCCCACTGATTCAGAGTCATGCCTTTTAATATGAGTATATAACATGGGGACTAAACAGAGGATGAAGTGTTACCTTTAACTAAAATTTCCTGAATTTACTTAGCTAGCATATAATCATCTGATTTTGAATATTGTGCACTCTTTATGCACTGTTTAAACATTATCTGCAAATATGAAGTTTGTGTTGATGGCATTCCCTCATTGGGCTGTTACTGGTGAGAAAAATGCAGAACATGAGAAAGCTTGGTACCATTGAGGTATAACTGCTATTGTGAAGACACTTTTTATAACAGACTCAAAACTGAAAATGCTAGACTCTGCTACTAGCCACACAGAAGAATCTTAACTATGAGCTGCTCTTTGCTGATAGCTGTTTTCATCTCAAACCTGCCAAAGAATTGACTTGCAAGATGAATGAGATGCTCTAAAAGACTTAAGTCCATACAATCAAAAATACCAATAGATAAAATGCTGATGTAAGGAACAAAAAAGGAAACAAAAGGAAAAGGAGAATATGTTGGAAAGTGAAAAAAACCACTCAAAAATGTACAGATAACAATTTTTAGATCAATATAAAGTAGTAATACGTAAGTAGCACGAGTAAGTGATGAAAAAGGACTTGTTTTTTTGATTGATGTATATGCCACCCTTCCCAACAAAGGCTCAGGGCAGCTTAGAGTAAGAAAAGCAGAACAACATAAAAGGGTGACTATAGTAAATTAAACAAAATAAGAAAACAAAAAAAATAAATAAATAAAGCAGAGACTCACTAAATAACATTTAGTGAAGGATCTTGGAGTCATTATTGATGCCAAGATGAACATG
>NW_017729032.1:91593988-91597926 GCF_001723915.1 Gavialis gangeticus
GGTCCCTTCAGACCCTACAAACTATGAAACTATGAAACATCTCAGCCTACCTTTTTGGCTATGTGCCAGCCCAAATACTTGCAGCACTTCCAAATAATATGAATCATAGGAAAGTAGTTCTAGTAGGGACCTCATGAAGTCATCTAGCCCAGCCCTTTCCTCAAAGCAGGATCATCCCTGACTAAATCATCCCAGCCAAGGTTCTGTATAAGTTGCTTTTGAAAGTCTCCAGGAATAGACATTCCAAATCTTTTCTAGGTAGACTGTTCCAATGCCTGCTAACCCTCATAGTCAGAATGATTCTCCTAATTTCCATCCCCAAATTCCCCCTGCTGCAGCTTGAAGCCATTGCTCTGAGACCTGTCCCTTACTGCCACAGAGAAAGCCCATGTCCATACTCTGCATAATCATCCTTCAAGTATTTGAAGACAATTATCAAATACCTGCTTAGTCTTCTCTTCTCCAGGCTAAATAACCCTAGTTCTTTCAGTCTTTCCTCATAAGCAGGGATCTTGGTTTTCTCTGATAAAAAAAATCTCAAATTTTCAGATTTAAAAAAGTAATCCCAACCCCAAATCTACATTTTCCCATGATTAAAATGAAACACCTCTATCTATCTATCTATCCATCTATCTATTAGAGGTGCACTGATATATCGGTCAAATATTGGATCAGTACCGATATAAAGAAAATTAGCTGTATCAGAAATTGGCCCGATGAAGGCAATAATTTGGCCGATAAATGATTATGCATGTGTGCAGCCGCAGCAGAACATGCACGCAGCACAAAGCAGAGCTGCCAGGATGGAGAGCTGCTTGCAGCTCGTAAATCCAGTGTGATGGAAGAGAAGGGGGGAGGGAAGAGGCATGGGGGAGGCAGATCAATGCCCCCCGCGGTGAGTGAGTGAGGGTGCAGGGGTAGGGGCAGGGGCAGTTGCTGCCCAGGCAGGGTGTGGGGGTGGAGCCACAGCTCATGGAGGTGGGGTGGATCCTGCTGCTGCTTGCAACCTGAGAGGGCATGAAGGGGGCGTGTGCCCGTGGATTTGTGTGGCGTGGGGTGGGACGGGTGGGCTGCAGCTGCAGGCTGCAGCTGGGGCTGCGCTGGGCTCTTCTCAGTGGGTGCTTGGGTCAGGTTGGGGGCTATGGAGGGGGCTGCAGCCACCTCAAATATTGCCATAGCTTCATTCGCAGCACCTCCTCAGCTGTCCACCTGGTGCAGCCCCAGCTCTTCCCAGTGCATGGGGGAAGGGGGGGTTGAGCTAGGAAGAGCTGGGACTGTGCTGGGGAGATGGCTGCAGCAGCACTGGAAGTGGAGCTACGGTGAATTTTGGGGGGGGTGCAACCTGCTCTGTAGCCCCTGTCCCAAGCCCAGCCCCCACTGAGAAGAGCTCAGCGCAGCTCTGGCTCCAGCCCACAGCTGCAACCTGCCTGCCCTGCCCTGCCCTGCCCTGCACTGCCCCGGCAGAGCAGTGCCTGCCCCTGCCCTGCCTTTGCCCCTGCCTCCTCCCTCACTGAGGGAAAATTTATCTGAACCCCTCCATGCTTCTTCCCCCTCCCCTTCCACCACAATGGACTTACCAGCTGGAGGCAGCTTTCCACTCTGTATAAAAATTTGGATCAGTATCGGCTGATATACCTCCTTAAAAATCGGATATCGGTATCAGCCCCCAAAATCTCTATCAGTGCCCTAATATCTAGATAGATAGATAGATAGATAGATCCCTCTCATAAATCTTGTCTCGAAGGCCCCTGATCATTTTTGCTGCCCTATGTTGGACTCTGTCCAAACTGTCCATGTCCTCCTTGAAGTAAGGGGTCCAAAACTGAACACAGTACTCCAGGTGAGGCTTCACCAGTGCTGAATAGATTGGAAGAATCACTTCCCTTGATTTGCAAGTGACACTCCTGTTAGTACAACACACAATGCTGTTGGCTTTGCAACCAGAGCACACGGGCCAAGTCTATACAAGATGCTGAATGCATAGTAGTGACATGAAGTGTGATTTGATGCTACTGAGCAGTAGTAATGAGCTACTGTTCAGTCATTATCACCTAAAAGTGGTTGGTGACACTACTGTGCAGTAACTCCACAGTAACACTTTAGTATACACAAGTACTAAATGACTGCGCAGTAACAACCTTGCAGTCATCATCTTGTGTAGATACAGCCACTGTTGGCTCATATCATATGAGCTTATGGTCCACTGTAACCCACAGGTCCTAATCTACAGTACTGCAACCTACCCTGTCGTTTCCCACTCTGTTTTTGTAAATGCAGTTATTCCATGCCACATGCAGGACTCTGCACTTGTCCTTGCTGAATCTCATTTAATTGATTGCAGACCATTTTTTCGAGTCTATCCAGGTCATTCTGGATTGTAGGTCTGACTTCCAGAGTGTCCACAATTTCACCCACCTTGGTGTCACCTGCTAATTTGCTGCAAATTTGGTAAGTGTGTCCTTAATCCCAACATCCAAATCATTAATGCAGATGTTGAATTACCAGGATACAAAAGGGAAGGAGTTCCAGAACTGAAGAACAAATGTTGAAAATGATGTCCCACCTGTTTTTGCCATGTGGACTTGGCTTATTGATAGCGCTTGTAGAAAGTTACTCTTGACTGAGGTTAGGGATCATGATGGGTGTAAGGGAGAAGGCAGTCCCTTAGGGCCCAGACTGTTTGGGCCTTTATAAGTCAAAACCAACACCTTGACCTACACCCAGAAATCTATTGGGAGCTATTGGAAGCAGGAACTATTGGGTTCTGTGAGCTATTGCAAACTGGAGTACTCAAGTTATGCGCTCCTGGCAACCCACCCTGTCAGAAGGTGGGCTGCTGTGTTCTGTATAAGCTACAGCTTCTGGACTCATTTCAAGGGCAGCTTTAGCACAGAGTATTTCAGTAGTCAGAGAAGGACTGTGGCAGAAAGTTCCTTATTTTTTTTATCTATTGAAAAGCTTTTCTACTAGATGTGGCATAAACAAGATATGTGCGAGCATCATGGTCCTGGCAAAGGGCAGCTGACATTTCTCTTGGATGAGCTGAAAAACTCACTTCCCCCTTTACCTCATTTGAGTAATGTGGCAACTGTGGTATAAAATATTTACTGGGAAGACTGTACATCATTATTTACTGGCTATCTCAGAGGAAGACAGATGAATTAGCCAGCATTTGAATTACCATTGTAGTAAAAATAGAGAAAAGCAGCAGTCAAGCCCTCTTCCCCCTCCCCCCCTCGCCCACCAGCAAATCATTGAATATTGTCTTCCAGTCTGTGCAGCTAAATGAAATCTCTGCAATAGTGAATTTATCCTTTACCTTAATGAAAATCGATTCTATGAGAGTTGCAGATTAGGGCTGATGGTCCTAGATATTGTGTTAATTCTGTATAAGGCAGGTGGAAGAAGTTTTCCACAGGAAGACATTCTGGGATGGTAGAAACAGCTATGTAAAGCCACAGCTGGTTTGATAGCAAGACTGAAGAAAGAGGCAGGTCAGACTGAACACTACCCCTTCCATCTCTTGTTTTTTTACTTTCTCTTTGTTAAGTTTAAAATATCTTTTTAGTTTTGATCACTAGAACACTTTATTCTGAACAGCAGCTCACTCAGTGAGTGAAATCTTGAACCAATTGAAGGGAATGTTAGAACCTCTATAGTCTAATAAGCAGAGCTGGCCTTTGGGAAAATGGCACCCTGGGCCAACTTGTATTTGAGCACCTTCCTCCGGTTCTGCCCCCTCCTCCACCCTGCACCTCAATGGTGCTGCTGCAGGCAGATGTGGGTGAGCAGGGGTGAAGAACTGGAAGTCCAGACACCCTGTTCACACCTGCTCAGCCCAGCTCTTTCTGAGCAGCAATCTCAGGGACACCAGATCCCAAGACACAAGCAGATGGCACTGCCCCTGCCCCACTTTGCCCCCCCCCCCCCCCCCCCCC
>NW_017729032.1:91598039-91606979 GCF_001723915.1 Gavialis gangeticus
CCGCTCCCAATGAGCTGCTGCATTGAGCTGCACCCAGGGGGATGCCATGGCTGGGTAGAGACATGTCCTGCCACCACCTCAGCTAAGCACAGGTCTGGCTCATGAGCCACCTGGGCACAAAGCAGCACACCTCTGCTTCCTGCCCAGGTGGCCCTGGAACTAGCCCTGTGCTGAGCCCACCTGACCAGAGTGGAGTGGGGTATTTACCTTCTCTGTGCTCCAGAGGGCACGGACTGAGGTGGGCTGGGACAGGCCAGGTTGGGCACAGAGCAGAGCAGAGCAAAGCAGAGCCAGTGGCCAGAAATGGAAAGTTTGGGTGAGAGAGGAGAAGAAAGTTGGGAGTAAAATCAGGAGGTGGCAGGACTCTTTCCCATGCCATACTATGCTGTGCTGGGATCTTGGGGTGATGGGGAGGGGGCATGGGGGCAGTGTCCCACATGGCTGAGCCAGGAGTAAAAGAGGGGACTCCATGGTATGGGGGAGAGACATGGCAACTAGGCTCAGCTGGCTTCTGAGCTGGCACCACTTCTTTTGCCAGTGGCAGGAATTGGCTGGGGTGGGGTGGGGGCAGATGGTGGGGTGTTTGGTGCCCTCTGACTGTGGGGGTACCAGTGTTGCCCACCCCTAAGGCAGGCTCTACTAATAGGACTAGTACATCAACAACTTTTTTTTTGTGGAAAGAAATGTTACTTCATGGTATACATAAATACAAAGCCAGTGTCATAATGCCTAAAACTCCTAAATCCAAAATATTTTCAGTCATATCTTCCTTTTGCTGTACTTACTGGGTCACTATTATGCTTTATCAAAAGAGAGTAAAACACTGAATAATCATAGAGGTATGAAAAGTGTAACAGGAGGGCTAAATGCTCCTGTTACTTTGAGGAAAAATGTGCAGCATCTATTCTTTACATAGAGAATGGCTGCAAGGGACTAGGCATTGAGGATGCCCTGTTACCAAAGCAGGGAGATGCCCGTTAAGGAAAGAGGACACCTGCAGTGGGTTAAGGAAACACTGCCCAGAATGAGCAAACTGCTGGTGGCAGACGATAGAGAAGATCTAGTTGGCGAACAAGGAAGGAGCTGTAGCTGCAATGGTAAGCTCCCATGGTGACTGGATGGCAAGCCCTGATGAACAGAGATCCTGGTTTTCTCTGATTTAAGAAAATCTGCAAATTTGGGTTAAATAAAGGAACCTCAAAGCCACATTTTTCTGTGATTTAAATGATACACTACTAATATGGGGCCTATAGCCTAATGGGGTGAGAATAAGCAGGGCTGTAGGGCCCAGCATCCCAGGAAGGACAAGAAGCAGGGCCAGGGGAGCATAGCCTAAATGGGCTGAGAATAAGTAGGGCCAGGGGCCCAGGAGGGGCAGAGACCTGGGCCAAGGCCCCAAAGTCAGAAATACAAGGGCAGAAGGTCCAGAGAGACTTATGACTAAGGGCTGAGGCCAAGAAAGCCAAACCTGAATCAGTGAGCCAGGGCTGGAGGTTAGCATCCAGAGGGAAAAGAGGCAGAGACTGAAAAGACTAAAGACCCAACAAGGGTATAATTGTACAGTGCCATCTGTGAGGCATGGATGTGGTGTAAGGAGTGGTTGGAGCCACATAATAGGTCCTTAAGATTTTTAGTATTGAGACTGAAGCTCTGGAGTGGATGAGAAGTCACCTGGGGATCTCAAGGGCACCCTCCTTTTCTAAGTACTTATTTACATCAAAGTGTAGCAGGCGAGGAGAAGCAGAGACTGTTTAAGGGACCGAGGACATAACAGGAGCAGGGTGACTACCATGGCCAACCCTGGTATCCTTGCCTGTTGCAAAAAGATTTAGTTGTTCCAATATTTTTGGGAGTATTATGGCTGAATGTTGAAGCAAACTATATTAAAAATGTAAGCCAATGCCTCCTTTTCCTCTAGAGGATAAATCACTGTTCTGGCTGACATACCAATTAGGTATAATTTAGGGTTTTGATTTTTTTTTTTTTTTATGTGTCTCCTCTGAGATTTTAGTTCTTTTGTGGCTACTCACCATTAGCAAAACTTAACAGTTGACCTTCCTATAAAAATGAATAAACTCATTCTTTATTAATATTTAATTATACTTCTAATGCATCAAATTTCTGCCATGCCTATACCTAACCATATCTTTTACTGTATGGCAGTATGAAGAACATGCTTTATCTGACTATAGGTAGAATGGAGACAAAAGGTCTTAACACACTTCTATTAACATGCAAATGTGTGGGTGGGGACCGGTCTTATGTTCCTGAAACGGAGAGACAAAAAGAAATGAGCAAAGCAGTTTGCAAATTCTGGTTACTTTGCTAGGAACTGGTTGGCAGGTTTGACAAATGTTTAACTGCTTTCTCTGTAAAGTAATTATCAGTAAATAATTTCAATACCTTCAAAACATAGGGGTAATATGTAAAAGATTATTTGTCCCCCTACAGATATAAATTGGGGGTTAAATTTAAGTAGAATTAATTTAATTTAATATTATGACTGGTCAAAGCTGTGGCATTTTGGTCTTCGTCACATTTTAGTCGGGGGAGGGGAGGAGGGCCTTCAATCCCTGCAAAATTAAGCCTAATTAAAGAAAAGTAAGCCTAATTAAATGAGAGAACAACAAAAAAAGAAAAGCAACAGGTATCAGCTTCTAGTCTGTAAGCCCTCCTTTGCGCACACACCTGATCTGCAAATAGAAATCAGCCACTGTCTCTTGGGAAGCCACTTTCTAGACAGCAGCAGAGAACAATCTGACAGGTAGACATCTGTGGGGTGTTATAAGATGGGACATTGAAATTCTTCACAGGTAAAAGTGGAAAGGACAAAATAAAGCTAATAAAGAAATAAACTTGTTTTGTGGAGTCCATGGAGAAACTAGGCCAAAGTCTGACAGACCTACCTATAACTGCTGCTGTCATGGAATTCCCGTTGTAGGATCTGACTCGCATCTACCCCTGTACTTTCGCACCAGGAAAAGTCACTTTATTCCCTGTGATGTGTGTCAAAATGAAGGACTAGATCCAATAAAAGATTGAAGCTCCAGAATTAAGGCCTATTTGAAACTGAGCTGCCAAGTCAAAAATGACACTCCAAAAAACTACCCCTAATCCGGAGGATTTAAATTCACTAAAGACTTCCCTGTCTGACTTTAAAGTTCTCTAGACACCCAGGGCCAGATTCTCTTATCCTTTACTGACTGGCCAGTCCAAGGCCTACCATGGATTCACAGTAGCCTTAACATTTTAAAAAGGCCACTGTTGCAGCCTGAAAACTGTCTTTTGGGCATGTAAAGGGTAATGGAATTTGACCTCTAAAAGTTCTGTGTGTTCAGAACTGACCTTCTTTGACCAAGTCAGTATATATCTTCTTCAACAGTACAGTCAATATTAAGGAGCATCATGATTTCTCCACTTGATTCAGTAAATTTTTGAGGACTTGATCCAGTAAATATTTTTATAGCATATCTACTACCACATACCTGGAGCATTTTTGTCCCCTCCAAAATTGTGGTGACTAATATCGATCGATCGATCGATAAAATCCAGTTAACAGGATGGATAAAGAATGCTCCTAACCTAGTGCAACCTATAACCTTGTGGCTAAGGAAATCCCAAGAGTGGCTGGAGATATGGTTTTGAATTCTAGAAGGCTGAGAAGAGAATTACACCCAACTCTACCACTTCTGGATAAGTCTATAATAATAAAATATATAAATCCTGTTAACTGGATTTTATGGGACCAGACAGAGAATTAACATGACTTTCTAGTTTACTAATTTGGACACTCAGGATTTTATCTAAGGACTGTGTGATGTAAAATATAGAAAGAATCCTTTGAATAGAGATCATAACTTCAAGCTCCTGTCTCCCAAGTAAATGCCCTAATGTCTTTGTAGTGGCTTGGGCTGTAAGGTACTTTCCTGTGAGTTGGAGATGGGAGTTAGAATTTCTTGAGACATCTCCATGTGCATTTAATGTTCCTGAATTTTCTGTGCAGAAAATTCAGGTGCATTAAACTGTGGCCCCTCATGCATCTGCACACCTGCCTGTCACGAGCAAGTTTATGCCTGTCGGGAGCAAATTTGCTCCTGACAGAAGTTTAGTCCAGTCCCAGGTTGGCAGGAGAAACAGGGGCTGATCCCAATCTGTGCAGAGCAAGGGAGAGCTGTCCCAGCTGCTCGGCAGCTGCCTCCCAGCTGCATGAAATCAGAATACGTCTTAATTTCCATGTGGCTGGGAGAGCTGTCCTGGATGTCAGGTAGCTGCCTCCCAACCACATGTAGAGAGAGACAGTGTCCTGCTGAGTCAGGACAGCTCTCCCCACCTCCTGTGGTCCCCTGCTGCCCAGGATGAGCAGGAGCAATTTACTCATGTCAACATGTATATGTGCACTTTAGCATTTTAGTTTAATTTGCTGATTTCTAGTACCTATATCTATGGGTACTAGAAAATGCTACATTAGATTCATCTATTACACAGTACTTGTTGTGCATATGTAGACAGTGATGCCTTACTGCACCATAGATTAGTCTAAAGTGCAGCAAAGTGTCCTGTGTAGATGCACCCACTGAGAAGGTAATTGAACTCGGGTTTCTCACTGTCTAAGTGAATGAACTAATCACTTGCCTATTATATTAAACATGGGCGGTATGATAACATCCCATCCAGTAGCTCAGCATTTCTTGTTCCTGTTTCTTAGTACCTTCTGGTTTAGGGGAGGGTTTTTATGATTTGCCTATAACACGTCAGCTGTGCATCTCAAAAAAAGCAGGACTTAGCACATAATGCCCATCTGAGTCCACTAAAAACTCCAGACCCAGAATTTCAGGGATACAGCTGTGTCTGAAAAGCAGAGGCAGACAAAACTCTTGGTTTAGAGGCAATAGCTTTTATTAGACAAACTAAATAGTAGCAAAAACATTTTCTTTCTTTGCAAGCTTTCGGGTCTGGAGTAGGATTCAAAGATTGCAAAAGTTCTCCCAGATAGAAAACAAACTTCTTGAACAGGAGAGGTAAAGGATGGTGGGGTTCCCCTGGGTTACAAAGTCCTTTTGTGGAAAAAGTTGCTCTGTGAATATGCAGAGCTAGAATTTTGCCTGCAAGTCTCCTCTAGCTCTAGCACCTTCTCTCAAGCCTTTGGTCTCCACTGTGTCTGAGTTTGGGCTCTGGAGCATGTCTGTGAACTTGCATTGGTAGGGCATGCTTAGTGCCATCATTCATGGTTCAGTAAAAACAAGCCGTAAGTGTCTCCATGCACTGTATAGAAAATGAGTCACTTAACACAGGCCAGGCACCTTCATGTTAGGAATTGCAGTTTAAACACCTGAATCCTTTAATTCATTCTTGAATAAACTCTATTAAGAAAGAAAAGGAGAGGACAGGCAGAGGCTCCAGATGTTTGGAAAAGGAAACAATTATAGGCAATTAAGATAAATACATTTAGGTGAAATAATTGGGTACATGGACAGGAAAGCATCATTTTAGCACTGCAAGAAAAAAGTACATAAAAAATAGCCAGGCTTCTTAGGGTATCTCTAGTATGCTATGACTGGTTTAAAAAAATAAAGGAAATACAAGAAAGTTTTTCTGGTTAACATTATATGTGAAGTGAAAAAATGAAAGCAACAGCGGAGACGACAAACTTCTTGCTGCCTGTACAAAAGGTTGAACAGAAACAAATTAATTTAAGTACAAGGAAAATGACTTTTGGAGTATCTCAAGAACAGATGAACCAACAACAAAAACATAGTAGAGCCTGCCAAAAGAAGTAAGCTCAGTAAATTCAGATGAACTGCCAGGAACTAAAGAACTTCAGGAAGCCACTTGATCCTCTCATAGCATTTGACTTCCTGGCCAAGCCACTAATTAACAAGATTGTCTCAGAGACTTGAGAAGCCAAAGAGTTTTTTCTAGGAAAGCTGCTTGAAATGATTAAGGACCGAAATAGAACCGATGGAGCCTGATAAGGCTTGGGAGAGAACTAGAAAACAGAAAATATATTGAGCTTAACTCCCACTTAAAATCAGTTTTATAGTGGTGTAATTTTATTTATTTCAGTGATAGTTTTGATTTACACAGGTATAAACTGTGTAATGTCTGCTACCTAGAAATCACACAGGTCGAGAAAGAGAGAGAGATACTTTTGGTTCAGTTCCCTTACCTATAGGTTTAGTGTTGATTAAATTATTTTATTCTCAAAAAAGCAACAAATCCTAGACATTTAAAAATGGGAAAAGTGGTAAGTGAAAAAAGAATGCCTTTGAACTATTTTAAGTGACTTGTTTTAAAAGTATACCATTAGAATTGGTTAATTGGAAAAATAGAATTATGACTGAACAATTTGTTTTCATACAAAGTCTGCTTCACATAAGATTTCTTTTTGTCAAAAACCTGATCACCTAGCCAAGAGCAGACTTTTTTAGCTGAAGATTACTACTACTAATACTACTACAATGAAGCTTCAGAAAGTAATCAGAATTTTGAAATAAAACTTTTGTGTGCAATGAGTGAGAATTGTTGAATACACTGATCATTTGCAACTTCTGTAAATAAGTGATGCAGTCCAGTAAATGGTCATTGCACACAAAGTTATTTTATTTTAAAATTGCTATTATTTTCTGAAACACCCATGTACTATTGCTGTTGATATTTTATCACCATCCTCATCTTTATCATTAACATTACTATTAGTAAGATGGCAACGACAACAACAGTATTAATTGGAAATGCTGGTCCAGTGCCTCAGCTAAATTGCTGTTTGGATCCCCTATGTTATGCAATGGTTTCCAACAATTCTAGGACGACAGTGGGTTATCCCCTAACTGCTGGTCTTACCCTCTAATGAAACTGCAATGTGTCATCTAGCCATTAGAAAAGACAATCAAGTGGAGCATTCTTCTAAGCTGCAGATGGCTAGAGGGAAGGAAATGATTTCACATGCTGCTGGTTCCTCCCCTGGCTGTCAGGGTAAGGAAGAATAAAATTCTGCATTTACTCCTACAGACTCTCAAGGAATGTAGCATTTATTGCCTAAATCTGAAATTGCAGTGCAGCTTCTAAAATTACTCATCCTGCTTCTCGAAATAGATATTTACCACTGCTTTCTCTTCCAGTGCCAGAAACAAGGTAGGAGAAATAAATGTGTTTTTTTTGTTTTGTTTTGTTTTGTGTTGTTTTTCCAAAACACTGATAAATTGGGTTCCATCTATTTCATGTACATGGGTATGATACCACACAATGGAGAATGTGCTGAAGTTCAAACATTATCATTATGCCATCTTGAGCTCCTAATGCTTCATGCTCCCCCCCCTATAAAAAGCTTGAATAGCCATCTTTCAGTTGGCTCAGAAGGTAATGTGACTTTGCATTCCCTGAGTGAGATTCACATTTCCCTTTGAGCAATTCTACCTTTTATGGTGTGTTGGATTTAGGGGTTCAAGCTGGGAAACAGTAATTAATGTTCACTCAAGGTCTAGTTTAGAGGTGCACTGATACATCAGTCCCATATCTGATTCATACCGACATAGGGAAAATTGACAGTATTGGCAATCACCTTTTTTGCCTCATGTAGCCAATAATGTGGCTGATAAATGCCCCATGCATGTTCACAGCTTCAGCAAGCACGTGGCCAGGAACAGCATCTGGCTGGTAAGTCTGTTGTGGGGGAAGGGGTAGGGGCAGAGAAGGGATGTTGGGGGGCAGATTGAGGCCCCTGTTGTGAGGAAGGGAGTGGAGCTGGGACAGGCGCTGCTCAGCTGGGGTGGGAAGGGGCGTGGGATGGAGCCATGAGTAGCTCATCTAGGGGGCATGGGGAGGAAGGGTAGGTCCTGTCACTGTGCACACCCCCGGAGGAGGCATTCGGGGGCTGTTTTCCCCCAGAACTGCATGCAGGGCAGGTTGGGCTACTGATGTGGGCTGGGGCTCTTCCCGGTGGTGGGTTGAGCTGGGCTGTGCTTGTGGTGGGTGGCAGTGCTGGCTCTGGGAGTGGGGCTACAGGGGGGCTATGGCAAATTATGGGGTGGCTACAGCCCCCCCATAGCCTCCCTCCCAGTGCTGCTGCTGCCCACCCTGAGCACAACCTGACCCAACCCCCTGCTGGGAGGAGCCTGGCACTGCCCTGGCCCCAGGCCTGCAGCTGAAGCCCACCCCTGCCCTGTGAAGATCCAGAGGCACATGCCCCACATTCCTCCTGGGATGCATGCAGTGGTGGGAGCCACACCCTCCTCTCCCCCCGGGATGAGCCACTTGCAGCTCCTTCCCATGGCTTGTCCCTCCCCGGCTGAGCAGTACCTGCCTCAGCCTCACTCCCTCCCTCACTGTGATCTTCAAGTCAGCCGGCCCTGACAATCTACGCCCCAGGGTACTCAAGGAGCTGGCGAGCATCATAGCCCAGCCTCTGGCATGGATCTTTGAAAATTCCTGGTGCTCTGGTGTAGTGCCCAAAGACTGGAAGAAGGCCAATGTGGTGCCTATCTTCAAGAAAGAGAGGAAAGTGGATCTGGCTAACTATAGGCCCATCAGCCTGACTTCTATCCCGGGGAAGATATTAGAAAAGTTTATTAAAGACGCCATCCTTAATGGACTGGCTGATGCCAACATCCTAAGGGATAGCCAGCATGGGTTTGTTGCAGGTAGGTTTTGCTTGACCAATCTCATTTCCTTCTACAGTCAGGTGACCTATCACCTGGACAAGGGAGAAGAGATTGATGTCATATATCTTGACTTCAGAAAAGCCTTTGATTTGGTATCCCATGATCACCTCTTAGCGAAACTGGCCAATTGTGGCCTTGGGTCCACCATGATCCACTGGCTGGGAAATTGGCTCCGTGGTCAGACCCAGAGGGTAGTAACTGATGGAAGTCACTCATCATGGTGTCCTGTCTCTTCTTTCCAGGCCGTGGCTGCCTCTCACCTCAGATTTTTTTTTTTTTTTTT
>NW_017729032.1:91611979-91615624 GCF_001723915.1 Gavialis gangeticus
AACCTGGAGTTATTCAACTCTTCCTAGTCTGTATGTGACATACAATAATACTAATTTAGAGCTATCTGTTCAGAACCAATGTCTGCTAAATTTTGAACTTGTTTGTTCCATTGTTGATCAACTGTCATAAAAAGCCAATAAAAGACTAGACATGTATGCAGCCAATTCTATCCAGCTTTTTGTCAAAGTGTACTGGAAAAGGCCATGCAAAACTCTAGAACTGTTGGTTCAGAGATGATACCTTTTTATTATTATGTCTAAGAAATTGCAAAAAAAAAAAATGTTTGTTCTGCAAGCTTTTGGTCTCATGTGCCCTTCCTCAGGCTCAGGGAAAATTAAAGATGGTATAAAGTCTCCATAGATAGAAAATAAACTTCATTTTTGCACAGAGGAAGCTGAAGGTGAAAGTTTGTTCCTCTGGGTCCATGAGATTGTGAGTTATTCTTTGATGTGCAGATAAGGCAGGATTCCTTCCCTGGTGATGTCAGATGGCAGAAAGGGAGCAAGGCATAGAAATTTTTCTTGTTGCTCAGCAATTAAGTTTAAATCCAAATTTAAATCCAATCAGCTCAAATTCAGCATCTTTCATGTTTCAGAGATATATCTGGTAGGCGTGCTAGTCTGAGACAAACATTTCTTAGTTGCTCTAATAAAATAATAATAAAATAATAAAACAATAATAAAAAGAGTTCTTAATTGGTCTAATAAAAGGTATAATCTCTGAACCAAAAGTTATAGAGTTTTGCATTTCTTTTTGTCTCAGACCAACAAGGCTACCAAACACATCCCTGAAAAACACTAAGCATTTACTCATATTCATTCCTAATTGGTAGACAGTTTCCTCATCACATCATACTCTTATTAACTCAGATTAGAAGGGTAATCGTTTCTATATACTGTACTTAGTCTTGCTCACAGGGGAAGGAGTAATATGCCATTTGCAGTACATTATTGGCAGAATCTGAAGTGCCTGGTTTGCAGTAATGGTAAATAAGATACATAAAGTGTATTAATTATGAGCTAGAGGTATGTGATGACCAGAACCAAAAGGTTTAATAAGCAAGTTATAGCAAAAAGTGATCTGCTTTTTGAGTATCTGGTAAAGGCACATTATGAAACTGCTTCTTGCAGATGCCTGCCTGGAATATAACCGGTAACATTATATATAACTGTTTATACCGGTTATAAGACTGGCATAAGTTTAAAAAAAGCAGAACTAAAAAATATAACTGCAGACTTAGCTGATTTAACAAATTTTTGCTTAGGGTCAGTAAGATTAACAAACCTAACCACAAGTTATAATTAACATATCTTTAAAAAAAATTCAAGTAGGATAAACTTGGGCGGGAAATATGCTAATCTCAAACCCCAAAGTGATGTGGTGTGATTTGTTTATTGGGTAAACCCAAGCTTGGGCAGCAACCTATTATAATGATTTCTAACACCTTTTAACCCCATAGGGTAACAGCTATAGGGTAAGATTGTAAGTGGCTCTAAAGCCAACAGATTAACATAAAACAGGATATAAAAGAACAGGCACATTAAGTGACCAGCAGGAAGGATGGAACAGAATGGTCATTGCTGTCCCATGCCCCCGGATCTCTTACTCCCAGTGTGAGCGAAGACAAGATCCTGACTGAGGGACCTTCCCTGGTATTTTCTCCGACAGTGTGGATCGGGGATGCCTGACTTCGCTGAATCAACTTGATGTGTACCTGACACTGAGGGACTATTGATAAGTTGTTAACCAAGTAGGAACTCTTTGTTTAATTTGTCTGTTTTTGTTATCACTGCCAATTTTAAATGTTATTGTTATGTTGTCTATTAGTTTAACCTTTTTATTAACTGTTATAAGTGAAACTTGTCATTGCTTCCCTCTCAACTCCACCTCCTTGATCCCGAACCAAACATCCCAGTGGCTGATACAGTTGCAGCACTCAGTCAGCCTGCATTTAAATTGATACACTCACAGTGCCCAGCTGGCCTGTGACAGAGGTAGCAAAAAATAACATTGACTGTTTTATGTCCAGCTGAGCATTATTTCTGTTATTCCATAGATAGATAGATAGATAGCTCTGTGATAGCTCTAAACTTATACATATATAAACCTTATATATATAGGTTTAGAGCTATCTGTTTAGCTATATATATGTGTATATGTGTGTGGGGGGGGTTGTTATTTGTTAAATAGAAAATGAAAAGAGTAGGCTGGAGTATACAAGGAGAAGCCCATAGGCAGCAAAAAAAATAAATAAATAAAAAATCAATAGCCCAAATCTTCTTTATTAATATAACACACAGAAGGATATGCAACAGTAATACTTTCTTAAATATTGGCTGTGACATTCTGGGGTGGATAACTGTAGTAGTGTGGGTTGACAGCAACTGCCAACAACATGTGTACTCATTTTTTAGATTCCATGGTACCTAAAATATGTCAGTTTTGGCGGGGTGCTAGGAAATCTCATAGGAATTTAGAGTTAAAAAACTTTCCCTATTATACATCTCCTTATTATGACAGTCATAGCAGCACAGTCAAAAGCTTGATCAGAGAACGGATGGCTGCATATTTATAAGGTCCATAGTTCTTGCTTCCCAGTGGATTTAGTGTCATTTCAATCAGAAAACTGCCTCCAGACAAATGCAGTAATAAATTGGAGAAATCATTTTCAGTCTTTTCTTTTACTGTGATGAGCCTGAACAAGCAGGGAAGTAAAATGGGAATCACAATGAAATACTTACTTGAGACCACAAAGTCATCTACCTGATGCTTGCATCATGATAGGGCCAAGTCTTGAAAGACAAAATTCACAATTAGCACATGGCATAACTTTAAAAAAAAGTGATTTTTTTTCTCTCCCTGTGAAATAAATATAAGAAAAGGATATCCAGAAATTTGCATGTCTATGTTAAGATTTTCAGCTGCAATTTTTTTTACATTTATAAATAGCACAATATCCCATCATCTTCTTCATCCTGTTCCACATTATATTACAAAGTCACCAAGAAGCATGGTGAAATCCTATAGATTAAGCCACTATCAGTTTTCAGATGACAAGCAGCCCTGTATCACATTCACACAGACAGAATAAGTGTAATTTCCTAATGATTCTGAGTTCAGTTTAATCTTATTTTCTCCTGATGTTAAAAACCAGAAAATGTCTGTTAGGAAAACTCAGTTCAAAGAGAAAGCAGCTTATGGATATAGTAACCGTGCACAGAAAAAAAAAAAAGTCCCCTTCATATCAGTGGGAATCATGCCCATGTGGGGACTAGGGGATTGCAGTCAGAGGTTGGTCTCACAGATACCATTATGTCAGTAGGTCCTAAACATGTAGTGGGAGGAGGGAAAAAAAATATATTTGATTGGAATAGGCAATTTACTCTCACTACAAGTAACCAGAGCCTAAATACTCTGTTTTTGAACAAATTGGGTGCTTCCCCAGCCCCTGTTCATTCCTCCAACTCTCCCATCATTCCCCAATCCCCTGGTCACTCCTTGCGGCGCTCGAGGGAACAGGGACTCCCCCAGCGCCTGCTGATCCCCCCTAACCAGTTTATAACAGGCCACAAGATCCCCCCTCAGCCTTCTCTTTTGAAGGCTGAACAGGTTCAGGTCCCGCAACCTTTCCTCATAGGACCTAC
>NW_017729032.1:91616448-91618933 GCF_001723915.1 Gavialis gangeticus
ACTCATTCCCCATACTCAATTTGGCCCATACCAAAGTGCATGTCTGGGCAGGTATGCTGAAGCAAAAAGCCCAGGCTCAAATTTGTGCTACTTCTATTTGAGCTGCTGCAAGCGCATGTGCCTGCATGTGTGGATGCACCCATTAGCTGCTTGATGAGCAGGGATCCTGGTTTTCTCTGATTAAAAAGAAAAAAATCCCTGATTTTCAGATTTAAAAAGTAACCCAAAATACCCATTTTCCTGTGATTAAAATGAAACACCACTAATATATATTAATATATATTATATAACATATTATTAGATATTAGTGGCATTTCATTTAAATCATGAGAAAATATGGATTTTGGGTTACTTTTTTAAATCTGAAAACTGCTTTTTTTTTTTTTTTAATGAGACAACCAGGATCCCTGTTGATGAGTAAGGCCATGGGCACACAAATGGGATACCCTTGGAAAACTTCAGCTATGCCAGTAAAATAGAAAGCTGTGTCCAGTTGAGGTAACTCCTTAAATTTAAGTATATGTTCCCTAACCTAGAGAATTTTACTCTGGTTCTAGTCCAGTGTAATTACTTCTCTAGATTAAGGTAGTTCCTACCCAGAAGATCTGTTTGTTTTCATGTACTTGCCTTGAGGCAATTTTCCTTATGTTTTTGCCTTAAGGTTCTGTTTCAGAACAACTTTGTTCATATAGATGTGGCCTAACATATTCATCTACTTACTAGGCTATAAAGATCACAGTCTGGTTCTAAAACTGCTACTTATTATCTGCCTTTTTGATATAATAGTAGAATACAGAGGGAAATAAAAAGATAACAGAAAGACATCATCCTCTAACCATGTTTCATATCCTAAATATACCTATATGCCTATATATCTATGGGCATATCTACATGTGCAAATATGTGTGACTTAATTTAAGGCACATTAAGCTAATGCAAATTAAGTGATTTTTGACAGGTGTCTACACGTGCAAGGACTTGTCACTAAAGTTAGTCCGAAGTGTCCCCAGTGCTGCCATGTGCCCCTGTGGTCACCAGCGCAAGCTCCAGCTTCCTGCCATGTGGCTGCCAGCACTTGGCAGCCATGTTGAAGCCAGACCCACCTGCCAGCACTTGGCAGCCATCTTGGAAACTCTGATGCCTGGCCAGCCCCTTCCCTGACCAGAAACTTCATGCCCAGTACAGGGGCAGCACTTGCCAGGTCCCTCCTTGAGCACCCTGCCTTACCATGCCAGGGCAAGAGCACAATCAGCCCCTCACCCCAGTTGTCAGAGAACCCCACATCCCCAAGTCCAGGTGCTATGGGCTGGGTGACAGCACGGCAGAACAGCTGGCCTGCAGGGAGAAGTGGAGGGCAGAGTCTGGAGCCACAGCAGTAAGTGCTGCCAGCAGTCTGGTTTGTTCTGCCCTGGGTCAGCACCCAGCAGACCACAGGCCACAGGCTCCAGGGCAGCAAGTGGGATTAGGGGACTTGGGCCACAGCTGCCTGGGCCCAGGCCTGCCTGGCCAGTTTACCATGGTCCCTGGGCACCTGTGCATGGCCAAACCCTGATCTGAGGCTGGGTAGTGCATGGCCCCTGTTGCAGAACATCTTATCTCTGAAATGTTGCAAACTCTCACAAAAGGCTTGTCTTTTGCCTCTGTAGCATCAACATCTGGGTGGAGAGGCTACCAGCTCCAGCTGGGATGCAGGTTCTGTGTTACCAACATTCACAGCTGGATTCACCCAGCTGCATCACCTATGCCAACAACACACCAGGGACCAGATCCTCCTGCTGCAGAAGCTGGTGGCAGTGGGGAAGGAGCAGGAACAGACATAGGAGCAGACCTAGCAGGCAGAGGATGTCATATGGGAGGAGACATGGGACTGGGCACAGTGGGGCCCACATGGAGGTCATGGAGTGGGAGCACCTGAAGTTGCTCCAGCAGCAGGGGGATGCCAACCACCAGGCCATGGATACCCTCCTGGCCCTGGTGATGGCCCTCTTTAACCAATTCTTCATGTCCATTTTCTTGTGCAGGGACCGGGACTTCCCCGCTGTGATGCCAGATGGACTCGAGGGGAATGCCTTCAGACCTCAGGCTGGGAAGGACCGGGTTAGAGAGCTTCTGGAGGGGCTGGACATCTTCAGGTCAGCGGGTACAGATGCTCTCCACCCCAGGGTGCTCAGGGAGCTAGCTGGGGTTATTGCAGGGCCCTTGGCATGGCTTTACGAGCGCTCGTGGTGCTCAGGCCACATGCCAGATGATTGGAAGATAGCTAACGTGGTCCCCATCTTCAAAAAAGGGAAGAGAGAGGACCTGGGCAACTATAGGCCCGTCAGTCTTACCTCTATCCTTGGGAAACTCTTTGAGAAGATCCTCAAGGAGCACATCTGTGATGGGCTGGTTTCAGGGATGATGCTTAAGGGCAACCAGCACGGTTTCATTAGGGGCAGGTCATGTCAGACCAACCTGATTGCCTTTTATGATCAGGTCACAAAGG
>NW_017729032.1:91623933-91624173 GCF_001723915.1 Gavialis gangeticus
GGACGTAGTCTTTCTAGACTTCAGCAAGGCCTTTGACACCGTCTCCCACCCCATCCTCATTCAAAAACTAGGTGACTGTGGCATTGATACCTACACAGTCATATGGATTGCAGATTGGCTCAAGCGTCATACTCAGGGGGTGGTGGTGGACGGGTCAGATTCGACCTGGGGGGAAGTGGGCAGTGGAGTCCCCCAGGCTCGGTCCTGGGGCCTGCGCTGTTCAATTTCTTCATCAGCGAT